>NW_012137747.1:22788-45715 GCF_000956105.1 Propithecus coquereli | reverse complement strand
GTCATCATAGCTCACTGCAACGTCAAGCTCCTGGGCTCAAGGAATCCTCCTGCCTCAGCCTCCGGAGTAGCTGGGACTACAGGTACATGCCACCATGCCCAGCTAATTTTTCTGGTTTTTTGTAGAGATGGGGGTCTTGCTTTTGCTCAGGCTGGTCTCGAACTCCCGACGTCAAGTGATCCTCCCCTCTCGGCCTCCCAGAGCGCTAGGATTATAGGCATGAGCCACCACGTCTGGCATTTTTTTTTTTTTAAAAGAGACAGAATCTTGCTCTGTCACCCAGGCTACAGTGCAGTGGCATCATCATACCGCACTGTAGCCTCGAACTCCTGGGTTCGAGTGATCCTCCTGCCTTAGCTACCTGAGAAGCTGCACTACAGTCCCATACCAGGCTATGTTTTTACTAAACCAGAACTAGAGCTTACAACTGGCTGGTCTGGAACTCCTGGTTTTGAGCGATTCCCCCCACCTCAGCCTCCCAAAGTGCTGGGATTACAGGTGTGAGCCACTGTGCCTGGCCCAGAATTTTAAACTACACATCTTAGAACCAATTCAATTATCATCTTTATAAAAACATGCATCATACTTGCTTTCTAATAATGCTTTCCCTGGGGGAGAAAAAGGCACGGGGGGATAGCAGGGAGGCTAGTGACACCCACGGCAGATCAGGCATTTGGACACAGTTGATCATGTATATCGTGGCCAGAAAAGTCACGTGGGGAGCTACTCTGGGGACTTGGGGCTGTTCGTGAGCCCCCCACCCAGCATCTGGGTCCCCAGTTATTGTCTCCCAGAGCACCCTGGGATCTCCCCTTATAGACCCTACTGTAAGCACAGGATGGACAGGGGGCCATGTCTGTTCCCTTCATTACTAAGTCCTCAGCTTCCTGGGTGTGGCACATGGTGAACACTCAAAACATATTTGGGAAATAAACAAAAGGATGATCTCCTGGAACACTCCTTACTTTCCTGACTGGCAACCTTCGACTCACACATTAAGGCTTAGATCAAACATCACCTCCTCTGGGAAGTCTTCCCTGAGTTCTCTCAGCAGAAACAAATGCACTATGTACCAGAAACATTTGCTTCATACTTGTATCACTCCATGCCTCACAGTATATACCATTTGGTTGTATTCTGCCTCCTCTGCCAGAATGCAAGCTCTCTGAGGCCAAGCATCGGGATGTATCATTTATTACCCCCACTCTTGCCGGTGCTTGGCACATAGTAGATAGTTAATAAATGCTTGTTCACTGCAAGAATCAATAAATGCACTCCTCTGTTTCCATTCTAAATCTTGGACACCAAGCGCAGACACATCATATTTCAAGTGTTTTGGCACAACCCAGAACCGAAAGTTGTTTTGGACGTCAATTTCCTGGTCCTTTAACACTGGGAAGAAACATTTGCCCTGCCCCTCTGAAGGCTGATCTGACCTGGCTGGAGGATGTGTTTGAGAAGCCTTCGCCCCATCATCGCCACTGCCCCAAAGGACCTTCGGAAGGCTTCTCTGGGACCTCCCCCCACCCACACCCACACCTCTGGCTCAGAGCCCTAGGGCAAATAGGCTCTGTGCTTGGGGAGAGCTACAGGGGACTCCTGAGTGTCTTCAGACCTCTCCATGTCACTGCCCCCAGTCCCCTTGGAAAGGGGTGCGCCTATGGACTCCACCTGGCTAGAGGAGGACCCCAACACTCAGCACACATGGCATACTGAAGCCTCAGGCCACCTCCTGAGCACCAGAGCTCCTGGAAGACAAAGTGGAGCCTGGAGCACCCGCAGAGGCTGTTCCTAGCCTGGCCCACAGGCGCTGCTGCCTACCTGGCCGAAGGTCGGGGTGAGGGTGTTTTCTGGAGAGGGTCTGTCCTGGGATGAGCCCTCCTGATGACTGCAGTCCAGCTGGATCAGGTTGCGGCACTCCGGGTGGCAGGTGAATTTACAGTCTGCAGGGAAAGAACCAAAGGGGGATTAGGGGCCAGACCGAATTTCTACCCACTTCCACCCAGAGAAACAACCTGGGAGACTGCACTTAGTTCCGGATGGGAACAGCAGAGCAGGAGAGAAGCGGAGGGGTGGGGGACAGCGTGAGAACGCCACCCTGCTCTCTGTGCCACCAGGAAGTGCTTTACACATTCGCAAACTGCTTTCACCTGCATTCTTTCGTGTGACCCTGCAATCGTTGTTATTGTCACTTTATAGACTAGAAATCAGTGCTAGGGACTTCAGCGACTTTCTCAAGGTCAGATCATCTGGCCCCAGACTGGTGCTTTCTCTACTAATTCACATTAATCACCAGTGTCTGTGGATCCCTAGGGAAGGAATGAACTTTTCTGGGTCTTTTTTCACCAATCTGTAAAACACAGGTTGAGCATCTCAAATCTGAAAATCTGAAATCCAAAATGCTCCCAAATCTAGAAGTTTTTGAGCACTCACGTGATACTGAAAGGGAAGGCTCATTGGAGCATTGCAGATTTTGGATTTTTGAATTTGGGATGAACTGATATAATGCAAGTGTTCCAGAATCCCCAAAAATCTGAAATCTGAAACACTTCTGGTCCCAAGTATTCCAGACAAGGGATTCTCAACTTGTATGGGTAATAGCTCCCCTGCCTGCCTGTTGTACAGGATGTTTCTATTAATAGTTATAGGGGAGGACATAGCTTGAAGAATTAAAAGTGCTTCCAGAGACAAAGGCATTTTCACCAGCAGGAAGGGCTGTTACTGCTCTCTGACGCTGCCCGGTCTGGAAATGTGGGAAGGCTGCTCTAACCCAGGTGAAACAGCCTGCGGACGACATCCCACATCAGGTGCGCAGGGGCAAGTACACGCTCCATAGGCAGTGCTCACTCCATGGAAGCAGAGACTTAATGACCAGAGTCAAAAAGATCCTCGGGGACCACCTTAGAGATGGGGAAACTGAGGCCCAGAGAGGTAAAGGGAGGTGCCCAATGACACACAGCTCATTGGTGGCAGAGTCAAGGCTGCTAGTATTCTCCGGCTGTCTCAAGAGCTCTCTATGGAGCCTCTTTGGCAGAGGGAAGTGACAGCCAAGGGGGCAGGAGACATCGAGGGGAGGGAAGGAGATGGGGGTGGGGGTGGGAGTGAAGGAAAGGGTGGCGGCAGAAGAAATCAATACAAGCCCATCAGCGACAAAATGCTTGGATCTGAGGTGGGGTCCCCACGGATAGCTGCTGGGTCAGCCGCAGTCACCTGTCCTGGAGGGGCCACAGCTCAGTCAGAAGGCCTAGCCTTCTAGGTGCCGGAGTCTCCCATGAGTTTTCCTTCCTGAATGTGAAGTCAGGTGCATGGAGATGGGGTGGGGGAGCAGGTCTCGTGGCAGGAAACATGCCAGCCTGGACGTGGGGATTAGGGGACCACTTTGGGTCAACACGGGCTGAGGCCCCCTGAGACTCTCCCTTTCTTCTAACAAGCTCCAAAAATTCAGCCTATTGGTCTTTTTTTTCTTTTCCTTTTTGAGACAGAGTCTCACTCTGTTGCCCGGGCTAGAGTGCCCCAGCGTCGGGCTAGCTCACAGCAACCTCAAACTCCTGGGCTAAAGGGATCCTCCTGCCTCAGCCTCCCGAGTAGCTGGGACTACAGGCATGCACCACCATGCCTGGCTAATTTTTTCTATATATTTTTAGTTGTCCAGACAATTTCTTTCTATTTTTTTTAGTAGAGACGGGGATCTCAGTCTTGCTCAGGCTGGTCTCGAACTCCTGAGGCTCAAACGCTCCGCCCGCCTTGGCCTCCCAGAGAGCTAGGATTACAGGCGTGAGCCACCGTGCCCGGCTTTGTCTTTTTTTTTTTTTTTAAAGCTGCCATAGCACACTCTATCTTGGGGTGGGGGTGGTGGCTCCTCTTCTCGCCACTCTTTTGGAAATGAGACTCCACTCTCCCCACCTGCCCCCTTCCCTAACACCCCCAAAGATAAGCACCCGGGCCACATTCCTTTTGTGAGTTTTGCCACCAATGTCTGCACGGGAGCCCCTTGACAAGTGTAGGGAGGCACAGAGATTCCAGAACCACACAGCATTCTTATTCCATGGGCTGAAGCTCCCAACAACCTCTCTGGGATGGCGCGGTGCTGAGAAGCCCCACTGCTCAGCTCCGGCATACCCAAAGGCGATGCCCACCCTCTTTCCGACCCCATGCTTCTCCACGCCTCCCTCCTGCTCCCGCCTGGAGACAGAATGGGTGACGTCACTTCTCTGATTCACGTACCACCTACCTGCAGGTGCCCAGTGCATT
Organism: Propithecus coquereli; assembly: GCF_000956105.1. Taxonomy (NCBI): domain Eukaryota; kingdom Metazoa; phylum Chordata; class Mammalia; order Primates; family Indriidae; genus Propithecus; species Propithecus coquereli. The sequence continues at coordinate 41,464 of NW_012137747.1, read as the reverse complement.
TCTGGGCCCCTCGGCGGGAGATCTCCTGCTCAGCATGAAAACAGCCTCCCCCTTAGTGGGGTGAAGGGCACAGAGGCCTGTGCAGGCCAAGCCTCTCCTGCCCACAGTGCCCAAAACACCGGGGCTTTGATAAGTTAGCCCTGAGGCCCACAAAGAGCGGCATTGTTCCTGGGCCTCAGCCCTGGGACACACCTGCATGGCCTCTGGCCATGCCCTGAGAGACGAAGAAGGCTCCAGGATGCCAAGCAGTGGGAACAGGAAGGGGAGGAAGGACGGGAGCTCTCCCGACTCCACGGCGAGTGAGAGCTACCATCAGATCAGCGCACAAACGGGAAAGCGTCTTGGAATAGGGGAAAGTTCTCTCCTCTTTTAGCTGCTTATGCCGTTGACACAGGCGCTCCCCGTCCAACTCTGCGTCGGAATCTCTCTCTCAATTTCCACGCCGCGTGCTTGCTCGCTCTCTGACACGCACACACACACACATGCCCTGAAAACAGCACCAAAACCTCAGAAAGATCTTCTTACAGGCCTGATGCTGAGCTGGACAGAGCTAAGGAACGGAAGACTCCAAGAGAAGTGTTTGGGGATTTTATAAAAAGCATGTTTGAGCACTAAAGACTTTGTTCCATCAGACCGTGTAATCACAGACTATAGCAAAACCACCGCAGCACGTCTTCATACTTCCTGGTCCCCGAAAATGCCGAGGCCAGGGCTTTTAGGCCAGCAGATGTGAAGTCAGAGCTTCCATGCCCTTCTCCAAACACAAAAGCAACAGCTTGTAGGCCTGATGTGTTTGGGGAACGGGGAGACCCACGAGATTGCAAAGACAGCGCGGCGTTCCGGGGACGCAGTGGTGAGCCCTCGCAGACCACCATCCCCCAAGGCAGCTCATCGCCAGGTGCTGCCAAACCAACCCCTGCCCTTGGCATCCACCGTCCTCCACAGCCTTCGACTGGTGGCTCGATTTGGACAAGGAAAGAGAGAGGGGGCCTGGTGGAACACGGCCACACAGCCCCCGGGAAGGACTCAGCCAGCCCCTCACCTCTGGCAGCAGCATCGACGTCTCAGGCACGGGTATCCACATGCTCTGTGCAGCCTGGGGGTGAGGATGAGGAAGACAAGACTCCTGGGAAGCCCAGGCTAGCTGGGCAGATGGGACACACATGTGAAAAGATAACTTACACCTGAGACAGCGCAAAGCGCCTGACTGTGGCGCAGATCTAGAAAGCTCCTTCAGCTGATACACCAGAGCAGTCAGGGGGGGCTTAAAGGTGCAGGAGACGCTGGGAGCCTACATGAAAAGTCAGAATCCAGGCAGCTCATGTGACCTTATCACAGGGGCCAAGAGGAGGCAGGAGGCTGGGACATCACTGAATAGTTAGGGCAAGGATCTCACCAATAAGAGGCAGCGGAAGATTAGGGAGCATCATTCCTAGGTTCTAATTGTAGTTCTCTGGGAGAACAGGCATTTCTTGACCTTCGTATTGCCATCCATAAAACAGAATTACCCTTCCCCTCTCCATCCCTTCCTTCCAACTATAGCCCCCGTCCCCGTTCCCAGGAGATGTTTTGAGGAAAATAAATGTGCTTCCAGGTTTCGGAAGAGGGGCCTGTGTTAGTCTGTTTTGTGCTGCCATAAAGGAAATGCCTGCGGCTGGGTAGTTTATAAAGAAGAGAGGTTTACTTGGCTCACACTTCTGCAGACTGTACGAGCACGGTGCCAGCATCTGCCTGTGGTGAGGGCTTCAAGGGGCTTCCAGTCAAGGCTGAAGGCAGAGGGGGAGCAGCAAGAGAGGGAGGAGGCGGTGCCAGGCTCATTTAAACAACCGGCTCTGGCGCTAGCTCGTTAAGGCGGGAACTCACTCATTATGGTGGGAGGGCACCAAGCCATTCATTCAGGAGATCCGCCCCCATGACCCACACACCTCCCACTCGGCCCCACTTCCAACACTGGGGATGGAATTTCAACGCGAGATTTGGAGGGACAAGTATCCAAAACATATCAGGGCCTACGGACATAGAAGGGGCCAAGTATAAGGAGAAATGAAGGAGACAGACCACCATAGGGGTCCCTCTTCCAAGGAGGGAGCCATGACAGGTTGCAGGGCTCCTCCCAACACTCAGACTGTGTTAGTTTCCTGGGACTGCCCTGACAAAGCACCTCAGACCCAGTGGCTTAAAACAGAAATTTATGAGCTCAGTTATGGAGGCTAGGAGACTGAAATCAAGTTGTTGGCAGGGCCACGCCGTCTCTAAAATATGTAGGGGCATCCTTTCTTGTCTCTCCCTCGCTGTGGCTGGTTTGCCAGCAATCCTTGGTGTTCCTTGGCTCGCAGCTGCATAACTTTAATCTCTGCCTCCATCTTTGCATGGTGTTCTTATGCTTCTGTCTTCTTACACGAATACCAGTCTCATATGGGAGTGGGGGCCACCCTACCCCAGTATGACCTCATCTTAACTAATTACACCCGCAACTACGTATTTCCAAATAGGTTGCATTCTGAGATACTAGGAGTTAGGACTTCAATATGTCTTTCTGCGGGAAGCACAGTTCCACCCACAACACAGCCCCTGGGCCATGTTGGGAGCACAGAGCCTTTGCGCCCAAACAGATGGAGGATTCTAATGGATTCCATCTCCAGAGATCAGCAATGGGCTGGCAGGACAAGGAGGCCAGGAGTGCTGGGCTGAGGCCAGGACCACCTACCTGCCTGCCTCCACCAGCCCTGCTCCTGGCCTTCACAGTCCCTGAAGGTCACCATCTCGAACAAGGGGGTCAGGCCCAGAGGCCTTGGCGACCTATGCTCGGAGTTGGCATTCTTTTTTCCACTTCAGCCCAGAGGAGGCAAAGCCAGTAGGCGGAACCACCTGTGCCAGGAGATTGTTTTTTCTAAAATGCAGAAGCTACAAAGCTCCCCTTAATCTCCAGGGCTGCCAAAGCTAGTTTCGGCCCCACCCCGGGTGCCAAATGCACATAGACAGGCACACGCACCGCACTCTGCCGTGTGGCTGCCTAACCTGAGTGGCTAATTTCTCTGAACCAGAGGCATTTGTTGATAAGAAACTCTTAAGGCTCTTTCACCCCAGAGTTGCCTGCAAGATACCGAGATAACACAGAGCGCTCAGCTTAACTGTCCTTCTCTTCCAGCCTGGGCCAAGGCGTGGGTGAGGGTGGGGCAGGCACCGAGGACACAGGCCTCCCCTGCGGTCACTCCCCGGTCAGTGACAGCAGCTCCTCACCCTGCGTGGACAAAGCAAGCTCTGAGGCCCGAGGGGAGGCAGAACAGTCTCTGAATCCAGGAGCCTGTGCCCGTTCTCTGGGCACCCCCTGGCCTTCTTGGGGAAGGCCACCCTCAGAGCAAACCTGACCACCCCCTTCCCACACTCCCTGAGGACCAGGGGCCTGGCCTGTACTACGGTGTCACGGAAAGAGCGTGGACTTAGAGGAAGGCCTGGCCTCTGGTCCCTGCTCAGCCGACTCTGTGACCCTAGGTAAGTTACTGAACTTCTCTCAACTATAAAAAGGCAATCATAATAGCCAGTTCCTAGGGCTACTACGAGGACTAAGTGGGGTTGTAAAGAACTGCACAGAAGGCCTGGAACGTGGAGGCCCCCAGTTAACAGTTCATTTTCCACCCCTTACCCCCTCCTTCCACGGCTCTGCTGTGCAAATTCCTTCCCACCCCACCACGCTCCTGGGGGGTAATCTACACTCTCGCCAACCTTCCCCTGGCTAGTTATTTCCAAAGTAAGTACACAAATAGCTTTTAGTTTTAAGATAACTTTGTTCTTAGGCACTACAGGGAAATCTGAAAAAATAATATGTATTGGAAAATTACAATTTACAAACGTTTCTAAAAAGCAAGAGTAAGGGTTGTCCTGATCCTCTGGGACAAGTTAGTGGGGACAGTCCTCAGTCTCGTGGTGCCTGTCTTGGCCTCCTTCTCAGACGTTCCTTTGAGAATCCCCTCTGGGCTGGACCAGCTATAGCAGCTCAAAGACCACCCAGCGAGTGTCCCCATCACCCTCTGTGCCCTGTCTGTCCCAGGCTGGCCGAGGACGGCTCCACCACCTGCAGCCCCCGCACCAACACCCTCCCGCACCAGCACCCTTAATAAAGCCACTGTAAACATCCATGTGCAGGCTTTTGTGTGGACGTAAGATTTCCCCCCGGACAGGAAAATCCCTTCCCACCTGGCCCAGGACTTCCCCTTGTGAACCTCAGGCCCTTCCGACAGACCTAGTAGTGCTAGTTCACCACCCGCGCAGGTCTCCACGGCTGCCATTCCTGGATTCCACCCGTCCCCAGCCCTGTGCTCTGGGCCCTGCTGGCTGCTGGAGAAGCCCAGTCAGAAGGGTCTACTGCGAACCGGGTGAGCGAAGGGAGGAAGGAATGGTGCTCTGCCTCTTGCCGAAGCGGAAAGAACGGAGCGTGAGTGCTGATCTGACCCCAGGCTCGCGTCCTGACTCCCGCCTGCCTCACCTGTGAAGTGGAGATGCTGGCAGTGCCTACCTCACAGGGTTGCTGAGAGAACTAAACGAGATATTTGTGTAAATGACAACACAACACCTGACACACACTAGGAGTTCAATGACTATTAGCCATTCTTATTACCAGATGAAAATCCAAGTCCAGTGTCGCCAGCTGTCCAGCACCAAGCATCCTCACCCCAAAAGCCTGTCTGTGCACGTCCTATCAGCACCCGCTGCCCCTCCTCCAGACCCCCACCAAGACCTACAGAAGAAGGTCCTGGTCATCTCAGACTCCCATTGTACCGCCGTCCCCAGTCTGAGCAGAGGAGCCCCCGGTCTCAGCTCCCTGCAGAGGGGAGGTGCCAGGTGTGCCCGGTACCTGGTGAGGGGTAACCCTGCCCCACCTCAGAGGGGCCCCTCTGCCAGCCCCTGGGACTTCCCTCCTCCCTTCCTTCCTACTCATTCCCTCCAACATTTGAATTTCTAAAATCGTGCTCTAGTTTCAGAAAAGAAAATTGCTAACCAAAGTTGGTAACGTCCAGTATTGAAAAGGATGTGGGGAAATGAGAAGGTAGTATCTTGTCACTGGTACCAGTTTCCTGCAGGAATTTATCCTGAGTGTACACGTACTTGCATCTAAATACATCTCCACTAAAATGTTCATCACATAGTCGTTGATGACAACAAATGCTAGAAATACCCCCGCACCTATCTACAGGAGACTAGTTACAGCTGTATTTTAAAATGGAATACTACACAGCCATTATCTAAGATAATGCACATTAATCTCGCTCAACATGAAACTGTGTCCACAGCATAACAGTGAAAGAGGGAGAAGGCTGATCCTAATTATATAAAATATGCACATACTTAAATATACTTTGTGCAGAGAGGTGTCTGGAAGGAAGGCTACATGCTTGCTCTGAGTGATGGGATTTCAAGTACTTTTACTTTCTTTATAGTTTCTAAATTGTTTATATTTTTATAATTTACATATATTCTTCACTAATGAAAAAAATACTGTAAACAAGGAACAGAGAAAAATTATGTACCCACATCGTGATGACAGCGGGCACCATTATTCACCATTATTCACTAACTATTATGTGCCAGACACTGGATGCCTGTGATTTCATATCATCCGTACCAGGCCTGCAAAATATGTGTTTCCACCTCATTTTGAAACATACATTATTTTTTAGAGCAGTTTGAGGTTCACAGGAAAATTGAGCAGGAAGTACAGAGAATTCTTTTATACCCCACCCCTACACGTGCACAGCCTCCCCCATGATCAACATTCTGCACCAGAGGGGTACATTTGTCACAACCCATGGTCCTCCGCTGACATGTCATTAACACCCAAAGTCCACCGTATACATTAGGCTTCATCCTTGGTGTTGTACATTCTATGGGTTTGGACAAATGTATAGCAACATGCATCCGCCATGACAGCATCAACATCCCTGTCCTCTGACTACTCATCCCTTCCTCCTGCCCAACCCTTAGCATCCACCGACCTTTTAACGATTTCCATAGTTTTGCCTTTTCCAGAAAATCACATGGTATGTGGTTGGAATCATACGGTATATAGCCTTTTCGGATTGGCCCTTTTCACTTAGTAATATGCATTTAAGGTTCCTCCTTGTCTTTTCATGGCTTGATGGCTCATTTCTTTTTATTGCTGAATACTACTCCACTATCTGAATGTACCATGGTTTACCTGTTCACCTACCGAAGGACATCTTGGTTGCGTCCAAGTGTGGGCGGTTATGAATAAAGCTGCTACAAACATCCATATGCAGGCTGTAGTGTGGACATAAGTTTTCAACTCACTTGGTCTACCTCTATTTCAGAGATGAGGAAATTGAGACTTGAAGAGGTTGCATGCCTTGCTGACTGCCTGACAGCTAGCAAGTGGCCAGGCTGGCAGTGCGGACCCATCACACCGCCTGCTTCTTAACTGTCCTGTTTTCTCATTCAATAGCCTATGCCTCAGAGAAGTCCCCTCCACTTGGTCCTGGTCCCCGCTACCCTGCACTGCCCAGGGCTGGGCTTCACTAGGGATGGGAGTTAGGGTGGCCCAAGGCCAAAAAGAGCCTGGGTTGAAAGGAAGTGCTTTTCTCTCTGCTCTAGCTCTAGCCAGTAGCAGCGACTGCAGCCTGTGCCTCCCTGAGGCCTCCGCCTTGTCCTCGGAAGGCCTGGGAAGTCACAGCTCCCCTCCCCAGCTAAGCCAAGCCACTCAGCCTTGGAGGCTGCCAGGCCCTGAGAGTTTCTGAACCTACCCGTACTGTCTGCCTGCTCTGGGCCAGTTCTCCATCCATGACCCCTTTGTCTCTGGGATGCCACGTCTGGGAGAACTACCCAGGCAGCAGCCAAAGGTTCTTTTCCTGAGCTCTCCAGGCAGCTTCACCAGAGAGGTCAGCTCTTCAGCCAAGGTCGAGCTCCAGAAGGTGGCAAGCTCTTACTCATCCCACCTCAAAGAGACCCGGCCTCTGCAGACTTGCTCCCCATGACACCAAATGGACACAGCAAATGGTTCCCAGCACCAGCTGTCTCACAGACTGGCACCAAAGTACACCCACTTACCAGCTGTAAACTAGAAATCTTTACACAGACTGTGTGATCCCTTGAAACACACCCCTTGACATGCACGACAGAGGTCTTTTGAGAATGAGTGCAAGAGATGGAACGCTCAGTCCGGTCAGGAGCTAGGGAGTGGGAAGAATTCGGATTCCAGAGTCACAGAGATCAGGGCTTGAAACTGAGCCGTGACTCTAATTAGGTGTGAGATGCCTGGACCATTAACCTCAGTTAAATATGGCGTATACTTAGTCAATTTCCTCACCTGCAAAATGGAGGTAATAATACCTTTCTTGCCAGCAAATTTGTTGTCAAAATTAGAGAGAATGTATGTAAATCATCCAACAGTGCCTGGCACACAGTAGGTGCTCAATAAGTGGCAGCTGTCACTTTGAACACTATGGGACTTGTGAGTCTGGGTACTCAATTTTCTATTGCCTCAGCATGTGATGCCAGCCAACATACCTCTCCATTTTCAGGTCCTCTTCTAACGTATTAAGGTCAGAAGAATTGAGCAACTTTCCTGTTCATCTAGGAGAAACCTGCTCCCACCTCCCTCCAACCTCTGCCTCTGATGGGCCCAGAGGAGTAAGGCAGGGGATGGAAGGTCAGGTCATGTTGATGAGTGGGAAGGTGGAGAGACCGGAATTGCCAACCTTGGAGGTCTGCAGCCATTGCCAAAATCAACACGATCTATACGTTTTTCATACTCCTGGCTAAACTCCTAGTGAGGCCAACAGCAAGGGAATGGAAACTCCCCACTCCTGGGGTCAGGCAGCCAGCTCTGGACATCTGCATCTTATGTTTCCAAGAGGGAAGCTGAATCCCAGCCCTCTTGAGACCACGTACTGTAGTTCCTTGTTTCAGAAGACGGACCACCCCTGAGGGCACTCAGCATCGCCCGTCCCAGCCCAGAGGGCCTGGAGGCACACAACTGCTCCCCGCTCTACACAGCCCTAACCCCAACTCCAACACACACGCAGAATGAATGAGAATGTCAGTGTAATGGTAAGACAAGTGACCTAGAATTCTAAAGTCAGAAATTGCTGGCACCGCCCACAGACAGGCAAGGTGGGCAGCTGGACGCGCAGGGGCGTTGTCTCCGTGGGAAGAGGCAAGCAGGGATGCGCCTGAACACGCTCCAGTCTGGGTAAGATGTTCAGTTCCCGTGTAAAACAGTGGGTGGGGTGGGCGGGCTCCGTGGCAGCAGGTTCCTCCAGGTCGGGCTGAGGAGAGAAAGTGCTGGAGAGGTGGGGTCACCTAGGGAGCCTCGGCTGAACTGAGGACACCCCAAGAGCCTGGTCCCCACTCTCTCCCAAAATGACCCTATCAGTTTTGCATGTGGCAGGGCTGGGCAGGGTTGAAATATGCACTTTTAAGTGACCTTTTCGTACTGAAGGGAAAGACAAAAGATCTGCTTGGTTGTTGCTCAGAGACCAAAGCAGGTATTAAAATTCTGGAACCTTGGTCCCTAAGATCTCATGCATCAGTTATTTATTCTCCAAGCCTGGCCGCTCGTCACATTTCTAAGCAGGCTGGATGTGTCCCCTGTGGCCCCCTCCCAAACATACCCGGCCGGACTTCGCCTGGCAGAAGTCGGGCGCCCGGGCTAGCCCGCGGAGGCATCATCCTGTCCCACGTAGGAGGGTGTGGGTGGGTGTGCCTCCTGGCAGGCCCATTCATCATCTATCTCCAACACGACCACACATCCTGAGGCTGAAAACACCAACAAAAGGAAGGCGCTGTGGCCAAGCCAGGCTGGGTGTGTTGACATGGGGGCGTTTGAAGAGGAGCAAGTGGAGGGAGGGAGGGCAGTTCACAACAAGTTCAGCTGGATGATGCAGGAGGTAAGAGACGAGCCGCCATGTGCCCAGTGACATTGGGACAGGGCCTGTTCCCTGGGTACCTTTTCCACAAGGCTTGTTTCTCGCCACTTTGCTCTTGGGAGGTACCGTAGGCTGAAGCACGACCCCACCCTGCCCTGTGCATACATGTATATATGTGTAAAATTATAAACAAATGTAATAGGGGTGAGTCATTTTTAGCAATTCATGGTTCAGCTTTAGACAGTGTTAACTGACTCCCTGCTAGGACGATGCTAGAACTCTCTTCCCCATCTCTTCTGCCCCCATCCCCTGATGTTTTCTATATTTTATTTTTTACACTTCCAACATTTATAACATTCACATTGTTTTAACCATAATGCACAATGCAGTTGTCTAAAATTCGCTCCACTTTTAAATGGATTCAGTCCTCTTACAATTGCTAAACTATTTTTAATTTTTTATCTTAATTCATTTTGGGGTTGACTATATTGGGGGGGGTTTACTTATATTTTTGTACACGTTCTGCTTCCCGATGATGCTGTATGCACCTTAAAGAGACACATCCCAATTTTATTGGCCTTTTTACACGGTGGCTCTGTGGCATCGTACAGGATGGTGTGTTGATGACGATGATCAGGAGAAAATGTGGATGGAGCAGGAAGAGGCGGGAGAGGCCGCAGGTCTCCGGTGCACGCAGCAGAGCATCCTTGAGGATCCCTCCTTGGCCAAGAATGGTAAGAGGAAATAGATTTGGGAGAAAATGTCAAAGTAAATGGCGCGAGGTGGGGAGTGGGGGTGAGCAAGACAATGGACCCCATTCCTCACGTGCAAGCGGATGTGGGAGATTTGTCATCCGGACCCTCTGACACCACATGGAAAAGGTCCAAGCTGTATGTAGGGTGTGGCCAGGCAGAGGGAAGTGCAAAGACACAGTGCAGTTTTTGAATGAGGTAATTAAAGTATGTGGGACCATTAGGACACTTGTACTCAGAGAGACAGAGAGAGTATTAACCCTTTCAGTCCAGCTATGTCTCCTATCGTTCCACATCTACCTAGTTCCTAACCAGTTTTTCACTTGTGCACGCAAGCATTGATTCAGCGTGTATTTACTGAAGGGGGGGTCAAGCACTCTTCCAAAGGACAGCCAGCTCCATGCAAAGGCTGCGTGTAACAGGGAGGAGTGTATGAGAGGATGAGAGAGAGAGAGAGAGAGAGAGAGAGATAAGATATATCCTATTTTGATTGTCACCACAGGAAAAAAGAAATCCTAATACCAGAGCACCTTAAGAAAGGAAAAAATACTTTAAAACATTGTAGACAGTTGGGTTTAAGGGAATTTAACAAACAGCAACAAGCCCATGTATCAGAGTCAGTGTGGAGCTGCCAGATACCCTCTCGGCCCCAGGCCTGCTCAGGAGGGGCCCCCTTCTCTCGGCATGTGTCATTCCGCTCTGGGTGTAAGAGAGACAAAGCAGCAGAGGTCCCCCAGCCCCAGGCTTGGTGCCCCCATCCCTGGGGCCGCTAAGAAGACAGGAGGAGCCAACCCAGGTTCTAGTCGGGAGGAGCACGTACGGAAAGAGGAGAGGAGCGTTTTCTTGATTTTGTTTTTTGGTTTTAAAGCAGAAACTCCATCTCTGAGAAGCGGCAAAGGAAAGCCTCTTGCTAAGCCGGAGTATATTTTTGGTAGTGTCCCACAGACCCCAAAGGTAAGGACAGCCAAGTAGGTTTGCACGAGTCCTGCCCGGGCGTAAGCAGACCACAGGGCGGCAGATGGAGCCTGTGCAGAAGCACGGATGGAATGCGCACACAGGTGTGTGTGTACAGGTACGCCCTGTCCACGTGCCAGGAGGTCACAGGAGGCCAGAAGAGCAGGCAGGTTCAGTTCTTGTGGGACAACCAGGCTACTGCATCCAGCTGGTTTTTCCACACCTGCTTTGATGTCACTCGCAGTCATTTAAAGCCCCAATCACCAACCCAACCGGGTGAAGGCAGACTTTGCAGTGAGAAGAAAAGTAAATAGATACGTCGTCGGAGGCCCTCTCTGCTGGAGGCACACAAAGGCTTCTTTACGGCTCTGTCGCTGTAGCTAGGACCACCAGACACTTCTGGAGAGACTCAGGCCTGTTCCCGCTGACCCCCAAGCAGGCTTTTAAAATGACATATGACTTGTTCCTTGGCGACATGCCTGCTTAGCTCCTAATGATGCCCGGTGGGCTAATCTGGCTCTGCCTGTTCATTAAACGGTGTGGCAACCTCAACGATAGGAATTTTTCCGGGGAGCGTGTGTAAGATTCCGTCCTCCACTCTTGCCCTTCAACCTTCAACCCGACCTCTCCCACCGACACGCAGGCAGCCCACCTTGCTCCAGGTGCAATGGAAGAGCAGACAGCCATGTGGGGGGCTTGTCAGGACGACCCCCCAGAGCAGCTGCTGGTCTTCCCGGGAGCACTCCGGCACAGCAGCCCCCCACACGGGCCCGCTCTGTGCCAAGCATCACACGAACTGTTTCACATCCGAGGTCGGGTTTAATCCACCGAACACCAGTTTGAGGTCGGAATTCTCTGCTCCATTTTATACTTGAACAAACCAAGGCTCAGGCAGGTTAATCTGTAGGAGGAAGGCCCTACAGCCAGGAAGGGCCAACCCCAGGACCCAGGCTCAAGTTGACCTGGCTCCAAGCCCTTTTTCTTAAACACCACACTCCAGGCTGCTCGTGGAGTCCTCTCAGTGAGATGAAGATATTCCAGAAGTCCACGGCCTGCGGATCACACTCCCTTCATCACAAGTATCCTGTCTTCTCCCTCCTCTTTCATCAGTTGAGTCCAAAGACTAACATACGTTAAGCGAGCACATCGTAGCTGCAGTGCGGTATTTGCCCCGACCTTAACGCTGCTACTCCAGGCCCGATCGATTCTATTAAATCTATAACTCCTTGGGCTCAACAGCAAAGGAGCAAGGAAATGATCTGTTGAATAATTCTTGCAGAGAGAGGGAAAGAGAGGACGGACGTGAATGCACTAGTAAGCATTTAAATTAGGAAGTCAGTATCCGACTCCCTTCTTAGCGAAGGTTACAGTATATGTTATTAGGCTATTGATGAGGATAAATTATTCAGGCTGGCTAAAGTGCATTTGTTTCCAAATGGGGATTAGGTCTAGATGAATCAAAATTTTTACTTCTCGAGAGGTAAAGCCTGAATCAGAAAAATTATACTTTTTATAGTCAGGATCCTATGGTTTTTCAAACTCTGCTCCCACAGACTTAGCCCAGAGATGGCACTACATCTGAGTTCCATCCCTAAGACTTAGTGTTGTGACCCGCTTAGATCCCCACCCATTCCTGAAAGTACACGGGAACAGGGTGGGGACAAATGGAGCGGGGAGCCCAAGGAGAGCTCCAAAGACTGTCCACCAGCAACGGAAGCAGCTCCAGACCTCACCGCACGGCAATGACCTTTAACGAGGGGCCTTCCTGCTCTGAGCCACCTCCTCTGTAAAACAGAATAATCCCTCTCCCGTTCCCACCATACGGCGATCTGGAGGGAATCGATGATATTAAAAACAAACAAACATAAATGCTTTGCGTCTTTAGCAGAGAGTGCTACAGAAATTCAAGATGCCGTAGACAGCAGAAGGAACCCCAGGCTGGAAGGCAGCTGCCCAGGCTTCCCAGTCCTGGTGCTGCCACCCACGGGGGACTTTTGTGGGTCTCAGCTTCCTTTCTTTGAAAAAGGGGAGTAGGACGACCTAAGGGACTAGGATCATCTAGATTGCTGTTGTCTCTCCTTCTCATCTTTCACTCACCCCGGTGCTGTCTGTCATCCTTCCCCAGGCAAGGACTGTTCTCACCCTCATTAGTGCTCTGGAAAGGAAATCAGTGGCCCAGCACAGCCTGAGGCTGGGGCTCCCGGCCCGCTGTGTCCCACCCTGGAGCCTCCAGCCCTACGTGGCCTGCACACCGGGAACCCACGTGCACCTCCACCAACCACGCAGGTGAGAACTCTGCCTAGGACGCTCTGCTGCTCCTGGGTCCTCAGAAGGCTGACTCAGCAGCTTGGCAAGGTCTGAAGCCCCTTTAGGGTGGACAGAATGTAAAACAGCAGCCATCCAAGATACCTATATTCTACCAGCTCAGAGACCCCGATTAAGATGACTGCTTAGCCCTAATTCTCAGCCAAGGGAAGGGTGTTCAAATCCACCGCCAACATGAGGCCTCTGAAACAGGCTGCCCACGTCCTTTCGGCCTGGCTGTTCGACCCAAACTGGGCCAGGTGGCAGTACCTGCACAGTCAGGAGTGCCAAGGACTGGTGCAGAGTTCAGCATTAAATACCAGGCTGCCAGGAGAACCCTGCACTCCTTTTCCCTGGGAAAGGCCACTAGCAGAGACCTCCGAGCCCAAGCACCCCTCGATGCCCCCAGCTGGATGGGCTTGGACCTACCCTGAGCCCGCCGGGCCTCGCCGCGGAACCTCGGCAGGATCTGGAGCTTTTCGGAGACCGAGCGGCTCTTTGGGAACCTGCGGAAGAGCCGCTGGAGCCGTGCAGCGACTGTTCCAAAGCAGGCAGCAGCCACCTCCTCCTCCTGGCCCTCGGTCATCCTGGCTGCGGGAGATCAATAGCTTTTCTCCAGGCCTGGCGTCAGGGGTGGAGTGCGCGTGGGGGAGGGCGCCGGGCCGCGTGCGACCCACTCAGGCACCTGGGACCTGGGGCCCTGGCACCAGCACAGACGGACCGAGGCCTTCTCTTTCCCGTAGGTCCTTTCCCCTCCACCTCCCCCAATGGAAAACTTTCTATTCCTGGGGCTTTTAGCTTGATAAGATAAAAATGCCCCCACCAAACAGGCTGCAGGGAAGAGCCTGCCCTGAGCCTCCCTTCTCAGTCTCGCCTGTGAGTCTGAAAATCAATGTCTCCAAAGTTTCCACAGATGACAGGAGTGACGGGTTACCTCCCGCCACATGCCCGCACCAGAACTCATTAATGGGTTTCTTTGGGGATGGCGGATTAATAATGCTTTACCAGCCGAATAGGCCCCTAAGGGACAAACTGGGGCTAATTCACATCCTCCCATGCTGAGCCCAGGGCTAGGGAGGGCCTATGAGGAGGCGGTGTTGCTTTTAAGAGGGTCAGACCATTTATCTGAGTCCAGACACCCGAGCAGAAAAGGATCTGACCCTATGGGTATAGGAGAGAAGCGAGAAAAAGAGAAAAAAACAGTCTCTCACAAAAAGGGCAGACATGTTCTCTTGCCCTAAAACAGTACTCACAGGGTGTCCCGTCACTCTGACTCCCAGGAGCAGCGAAGTCCCGACAGAAAAGTTCCGGGAGGTCCCGTTGCCCAAGACAGAAGACTGGTACCAGATAGGCAGCAGAGCCTTCCAGAAAGGCCACTGGAAAGGGGTGATGCTCCCAGGCTGCCCAGAGAGGAGAGGACTCACCTGCCAACCGCCAGTGGGGGCCAGTTTAACACCAAGGAGGAACACTCGCTCTTTAACCAGAGGAAATGAACCTCAGAGGGCTCACGCACTTGCAGAATCTCTGGTTGAAGCCGCTTGCACATCTGTGCTCAGGTCAGCTTGCGTGAGGTCCAGGGAGTCAACACTCATGGGTTCAGACGTGAGCTACACCATACCCTGTGCAACCACCAACCTCTGGCTCAACTCCTTTGTGCTGTCATTTTCCCCAGCGCCCAAGAGAATGCTGAAGTACATCCTCTCCCAAACGCCATATCCTTGGGCTTACTTAGAGAAGAAAATGTAGAACAAACCTAAGCTGCACTCTGATCACTTGCCCTTCTCATAGAAAGTCTGACCAGGAGGTCTCTGTTCGGATCACCCCTCACTATGGAGGGCCTCAGAATTTGGTGCAGCAGCAAGCAGTAAAACACACTATTTACAAGTCATTTATTCAATATACAAACACCTCAAAATGTCACTCTTCCTTAGGCCCAGACATTGGTTCTTTCTCCATAATGCTTCCCGGGGGACACTGGGCTGCCCATGGCCTTTTGTTGTGGCTCTCTGGTTTACTAAGCAACCTCTGCACCAGAGGAAGGTCATAAGCCAGCCCAGGTCCTAAAATGACACTCAGTACCTTCGGGCAAGGGGTGGGAGCCCAGGTTCCTGGCCCTGCAGCAACTCTGATCCTTGCACCTAAGATCGCCAAGGGGGTCCAGGAACCTCAGCTTGGCTGAGCATGGGCAAGGGCAGCATCCCCCTTCCCGCCCTCAGAGAACAGAACACAGGCCTGCTGGGGGAATCTTAAAATATGAATCACGTGTAATCAGGGAAAATCCCTCCCAAATGCCCCATTTGGGCTCAAGAATGTGCTGAACTCACTTCTCTTTTTGCCTCATCACAGAGCTGTTCTTTGACAGGGAAGCCATCAAGCAGCCAGCAGGAAAGAACTGGCAGAGATAGAGACAGGACCTTCATTCCTGACCCTTGAGAACTAGATAGATTTTCTACTGTAGCGGTGCTCTGGGCACTGTCTGGAGGCAGGGGAATGCCTGCAATGACCTCTTGCTACCCCTGACCCAAGAACCTCCATGCCGCAGGAGAGTCCAGCCAAAACCCACCATAATTTGAAGCAACAGACTTCACCTTCTTAAGTGCTGGTATACAATATATTCTCATCCTATTTATATAAAGGTAACTCCAGATTGCTTTTAATAACACTCATCACTAGAATAGACATTCATGGATGGCATGCTCAACTCTTTCTCTCAAAACTCTTAAGTTATAACTGGAATCTGTTGTTTCATTTGTTTTTTTGTTTTGTTTTGTTTTGTTTTGTTTAGAGACAGGGTCTTATTCTGTCACCCAGTCTGGAGTGCAGTGGTGTCATCATAGCTCACTGTAGCCTCGAACTCCCAGGCTCAAGAGATTCTCCCGCCTCAGCCTCCCAAGTAGCTATGACTATAGGCATGCATCAGCACACCCGGCTAATTTTTAAAAAATTTTTTTTGTAGAGATAGGGTCTCACTATGTTGCTCAGGCTAGTCTTAAACTCCTGGCCTCAAGCAATCCTCCTGCCTTGGCCTCCCAAAGTGCTGGGATTACAAGAATGAGCCACTGCAGCCGGCTTGTTGTTCATTTTGAATATTAAGGCAATCTCTGAGTTTTTTGGGATTTTTCCTACTTTCCTCAGATACAGAAAAAACATAATTGTTTCAACAGAAACTACCAAATCTCCAACTTCCATTCAACTTGGATGGAAAAAACAGCCTCTTCCAAGTCAGCAAGAAAAGCAAGTGATGATAACTATTCCCAAATGGGAGCCCGACCTGGAGAAATATCCAGAGAGTCAGGAGCTGGGTTGGGGGTGGGGGGCTTTCCCCAGATCTGCTATTCCCAATGGGGCCACACCACTGCCTGGGATTAGAGCCAGAGGTCCGTTATGCATATCTCAGTTTATTTTCTAGTTCCTATCCTACTCTTCTTCCCTCTAGCTATCCCCTCCAGGATCGAATCTGTTCATTTCACTTTGGTTCCCGGGTAGTCCTGTGTCATGAACTCTGACAGCTGGGTCACGGCAAGGAGGAAGTGTGGAACAGGAAAAGGTCCACCTGCACTTCCACACCCACCCCCCTGCACACGCTGAACACCAGTGGGGTGGGGTGGGAGTGGGGAGAGACGTGCTTGCTTCCTTTAACTTGGGATTTGGAAAAACTTCACCCTTTGTTTAAAGATCTCATGATTTACACATGTTGACGATCAATTTAGAAACTGCTGAAAGCTGGCGTAAGTACACCCAGCTCTCAATCATCCAGGCACTGACTGCTTCTCTAGCTTGCACTTGGCTCGCCCTTTTTTTTTTCTGTATCTCCTTTTTTGGACATTTCAGCATTCATTGGCAGAAGAGGGGCTGAGGAATAAGTAAACTCAACTAATTTAATGATGTTCGTTCATAATGCAAAATGCTATATTGGGTTCTGGTACTGGCTTTGCTACTAATGATCTGGGTCATCTTAGAGAAGTCATTTGATTTCCCTGAATGCTGCATTTCCTCATCCATGAGATGGCCATGATAAAACCAGCCCTACATACCTCACAAGGGAACCGCAAGACGAACAGAGGCAGTGCCCATAAAAATGCTTTAGATACAGCCAAGCATGATAAAAGTTATCTCTGCTCCTGCAATTTCTTTGCCATGCTCAACTCTTCCTATTCCATGTGAATAGTCCTATCCTAGCAGGTTGACAGAACACCAACTTATATCTTCAGCAAACACGATGATAATTCTTTCCCAGATCTAGCATCTAGTGGAAACAAAACATAAAAGGATTAAAAAAAAAAAAAAAAGACAAAGAGCATCACTCTTCTTTTAGGCCTGACTCTGATGAATCTGCAGTCTGATTCTTCAAAGTCCATGCAAGCCAAGTTTCAACTTTCTAGTGGCCCCAGCCATTGGCCGCTGCAGACATCTGGATTAGAACTGCCCCACCTGGAAATGTGTTTGTTCAAGAAACAGGGAGGGGAAGCAGAAGGCGGTGCACAGGCCCTCCAACGAAAAGTAAACATGACCCAGCCCAGACGTGCTCACAGGTGAGTGTCACACTCGGCCACCCGCCTGCCCGCCCAGTGACACACAGTGAACAGACCGCACTTTCCAACCCCGACACCTTACAGACCCTCGGCACAGGGTCATCCTGTGCTTCCCCCACCCCCATGCCCTCAAAGGGGACCAGGGCTGTAGGTGTAGATAGGAAAATATGAAGAAAATCCAGGACCTGCTATAGCTCCCAGGGGTCACCAGACTCCTCAGCCAAGATGCAGCGTTCTTCACCAGGAAGCTGGGCCCATGAAACAGTGCCAGGAGGGACTCCACTGCTCTTCCTCCTTCCTCTCCAAAAAGGGCAGGAAAGAACCAAACCTCATAGTTTTCCCTATGAGCACACCCCTCATGAACTTTCTCCTACTCCAGTAAGCAAAGGCAGGCCGGCACAGGCCTGGCATGGACTTGCCGGCCGCTTCCGCCGAAGACTACACCATGAACTCTTGGAGTCCGCCAGGCTCTGCCCACGTCTCCTCAGCATGCATGTGGCTGCTTCAGAAAAAACCCAAATATCACCTCCCCAGATCTGAGTCAAGATAGTCTTGACCTTGGGGCAGGGCTACCCATGACCATTCTCAAGCCCTGATTTTATCCTGCTTAAACCAGTGTCCCCAGGGAACTGAGCCTTCTGCCCTGTCTGACATCATCACCTCAGCCTCCTCGCTCTTTCCCCGAAGCCCAAGAGATGTCTCTGCTCCCCTTTCAACCCTGAGATCCAGCCCGGAATATGTGAGGAGAAGCTTGCCAAAATTCTTGGAAAAAAACCAAAAGTGACTAAATGCAAAACCATCTCCCCAGTCAGGGCTGGCCTTCCCTACAGTCAGCTGCCGCCAGCGCTTCCCGACCGGGCCAAGGAGAGCCAGAAGAGAGCCCTGCGGGAGGGGTGGGTGGCAGGAGTCAGCAGAGACCAGGACCAGGTGGGGAGGCAGAAAGCATCCCGCCGCCAGCACAGGCCCGGCTCTGCAAGCTCAGTGAGGAGATGGCAGGAGCTGGCGCTGCCCGAACCGCAGGAACACGGCTCAGTCCGAGTGGCCGCGGGGCGGGGGTGGGGGTTGCATGCCTTGCACACCCACAGATACTCTCCCACCCAAGAGTGCTCACCTTGTCATCTAAGGAATGGGAACAGGAAGGACCTCTAATGAGGCCAGAGATGTGTTTACGGTTCCTCACCAGCCTTACTAATACCCTGGGCAGGGCCAGGGTATACCCAGGGCAGTGGCAAGCAGCTGTCCTCCGGGGGGAAAC
>NW_012137747.1:0-22603 GCF_000956105.1 Propithecus coquereli | reverse complement strand
ATCCCAGGGGCTGCCTCTGACACAGACGTGCTGGGCACTGGGCCCAAAGGGGAGAAATGGCTTGAGGGCCTGGGATGGCCCGACAGCCTGGAAGACCTCTCAGAATACGCCGTGCCTGAGAGGTTCTAACTTCACTGCCGCCCCTCGCAAGGTGGACAGGTAACTCCTGGACAGGTGAGTCCCTCTCCATGCGGGATCTTGGCAGAAGCATCCCCGTGTTTACGGTTCCTCACCAGCCTTACTAATACCCTGGGCAGGGCCAGGGTATACCCAGGGCAGTGGCAAGCAGCTGTCCTCCGGGGGGAAACCGAGGAGCAAGGGCTGGGTGTGGGAGCCAGAGAGCGCCTGTCAGAGAACACTTGGGCTTCAGGAGCTGCGGCCCACCCATGGCTGTCCCATCCCAGGGGCTGCCTCTGACACAGACGTGCTGGGCACTGGGCCCAAAGGGGAGAAATGGCTTGAGGGCCTGGGATGGCCCGACAGCCTGGAAGATCTCTCAGAATAAGCCGTGCCTGAGAGGTTCTAACTTCACTGCCGCCCCTCGCAAGGTGGACAGGTAACTCCTGGACAGGTGAGTCCCTCTCCATGCGGGATCTCGGCAGAAGCATCCCCGCGTTCTAAAGCTATTCTGAGGGTGAACACAGCAATCAGCATGAAGACACTCTGGGCTCTTCAGAGAGGAGGCATTACCGACACGAGAAGAATCCTCCCTGAGCTCACTCTCAGACCAGGCGGGCCTGGCATGAGCCTCCCGCCCCTGGCTGGCCGCGCACTGCACAGACAGGAGAGGCTCCCCGACAGGATGAATTCACTCCGCCAGCCAGGCAGGGCAGTGGGACTGGGCTGGGGGCTGTCTTTTCCTTGTCACAGGCCTGGCACAGGCTGATGTGCCAGTAAACTTCGGGAGCAGAGAAAAGCTCCCAGACGGAGCCCTCCGTGCTGAGGGGGGACGTCAATTCCCCTCCACCTAATAACTGCGCGGGATCAGCAGGCAGACACGCGCCTTCATTACCAAGTCTAATTAGGCTGGCAGACAAGTGGCATTAATCATTTTTGACTGTACCTGGGATTCAAGCCCCCCACACTCCATAATCAGAAAATTTCACGCTCTGATGAATAGTGGGGAAAATTAAGCCCACATTTAATCCTTTCACTTTCATCTTTTGAGAAGACAGGAAGCAGGGAAGAGAGGAAAACGGGATGCAGCCGGGGAAGCTCAGAAGGCCTCTTTGAAAGCACTCTGGGTCCTCTCCCCTGTCCCCTAACACACACACCCTCCAATAGGACCTTTCCCGAGAAAAAAATCCCAATTAGAGCTAGGGGTAGGGGAGGGATTGGGGGTGAGACATTTTCACCATCTCTAACAACAAAATATCCATCTCGGCGCTTTTCTTAACCTCCAAAGTCAAACATGAACCTAAATCAATGAAAATGCAAGCCACACACTGCACAAATACCTTCCAAGTGCACTAAGTAAATAAATACAAGAGCCGCCAGGACGACACAGGACACTTTGCAAGATTCCTCAAATAAAGACTGACCCTTCTCTGCTACAGGAAGCGTCAATGCCAAGGCACCGGTAGCCTCTTGCAAAGAACCCACAACAGGGGATGGGTGTGCAGGGTCCCGGGACTGTCACACAGGCGGCTCCAGTCATGCAGAGCCAAGTTGAACCCAGCCGTTAGTGCAGGACCAAGACTAGAGAGGCCGGACAAGGGGGCCTGTGCGATTCCAGCCACATTCAACAAAAAAATGCCTTTATGCCCCTCCCTGAGAGCTGCATGGCAAACAGCTCATCCTCACACCTGCAATTAAAGTCTGCCACCTGAGGGAGAGGTTAAGCTGATGAGCCCCTGGGCCTCCCTCTCAACCCTGTAATTCCAATCACTGAACGCTTCATAGCTCTGAATAACTCCCCCTCGGAGGAGAGACTCTCACACCAGGAACAGACAGGTGGCATTCACTAACTGCGTCCAAGGTATGTCTAAGCATCTCCTCCAGGAGCGTTTGGTCCAGGATGCGTTTGGTCCATACCCACCAAAATGAGATGAAAGGTAAAAGGCCGTCCCCATGTGCCTTCTACAGAAGAAAGGGTCCATGACCTGTAAGGGACAGTCCCTGAGAACAAAGCCAAAGGGCAGCCTTCGAGTTTCTTGGGTTATTTGCTGTTGACTATTCCCTCCTGGAGTGCTGGAAGTGGATTCTCACGATTACCACCACCGCCACCCCAAAACACACACGTGCATTCATGCGATCTTTCTTTTTCTCTCTCTCCTTCTGCCTTTCCACCGGTCTGCACTGGATTTCCTTCTCTATCTAACAAACATGATTTCTTTGATCCTAGAAATTAGTATTAACTCTGAACTTCCCTGTTCACAGAATCCAGCATTAACCAGAGGTTAGTTACGGACCTTGAAGTCGGGGTAAGCTTAAGTTAGGTGAACTTTCCCTAAAAAGGCAGGCAGACAGTGGGAAGACAGTTTCCTAAAAGCTTCCCTTACTGAAAGTCCCTTTTGCCAACACGGCTCCCACCCTGTGTCAGCCTCCTGTACAGACAGATGTCATTCACATACCCACTGCCCTCCTGCTTGTTTCCAAGAGCAGGGAGATTTAATAGTACAAACAAGCCACCACCTTCATCACCTGCCACTTACTGAGACCCCGCTCTGTGCCTGGCACTTACTGGGTACAAGTGATAGAGACAAGGAGCCAATGTCTTTGTGGCCCCTAGGCCAGGCATGGAAGGGTCTCAGCCACCGGCATTCCGTGAGCCACAGCAGCCTTCCCCAAAGGACATCAGGCAGGAGTGGCATTACCGGAACTTTCTGGGATTCTTACAGTACTCCTTTTCTACTTAGCGACTTGCAGAGTTTGAACACTGTACTTACTGCTTGGAAAGGTGATTGTAGGAGATGTCGTGAGCCCAGGCTAACTGTTACAGATGTTAGATGGGAGGGGATAATAGCATTTATATCTTATTAAACATTCAGATTGCATCTTGCCAGGCACTGTTCCGAGTGCTTTACGTATATTAATCCATTTAATTCTCGCAGTAACATGATGAAGTAGGTAATATTATTATCCCCATTTTTTTAAACAAGGAAACAGAACACAAAGATGCCCAAGGTCACAGAGGGAGTAAGTGACAGTCAGTATTAAAACCCAGGACTCTGGTTCTAGTCCCTGCTCTTCATCGCTACATAATATGGCCTTCTGAAGGTCCTATTTCTGACCCTTGCTTTTCAAAATGAAGATAAGACAAACCAACACTGCCATGGAATTAGACCTTCAGCTTAAAGAAAGATGCCTGGTGCATTTGGCCTGCTGTATCTCCATCTAACAGCCCTCACTAACACATCAGAAATTTCTCAACTTCTCCCATCCAGCCACAGGTTCACGATTAGTTAAATATTAATAATGCCAAACAGAAGCTCCTCTCTGTAGCCCCTTGATTCCAGTTCTGCTTCCTCTCTGGTGTTCAGACATCCTTAATTGGAATTACACCAACTATGTGGGGGGGTATGGGAGTGAAGACCTTACCGAGTCACACACAGAGACAGAGGTACCACCCGGGGACCTGGGTCTTCCTGCCACTGGCAACTATTCATGACCAATCAAAGGAAACAAACAATTCTAATGTGATGTGAGGATAAATGCATTTAATCATGGAGTGTCATACATATGCTTATGCAAAGACATACAAATACGCCATTATCACCAGTCATAAAACTATGTACAAAACATTCAACAATTGATATAGTCCCCCAAAGTCTAAATACAAACTAGAAAGGCAATGAAGCACATTTCCTGGGATTTCAGCACAATAAAACCCATCACAGTGAGGCTCCTGCCTCTCTCCCTGTGTGGGGGATTGGTGGATATAGCAAAGAACTCTTGAGAAGGCAAAAGCTGCCAACACATGGATTCTACTGTAAGGTCGAAGGTACTTACGGAGTGACAGCAGCCCTTCCTCCCACAACATGTGCCTCTATAACTTCTGCTCTTCCCTTCTTAATTAGCTTAATTAGCACTGAATTGGGAGTTCTGGTGATGGAAAAAGCAGCTCCCACTTTCCCCTCCAATCTTCCCCTTCCACGTGACCCTGGCTTAGAGTCTGAGCTCTCCTTCCCCGCTGCCAGCTGCAGTGGGCTGCACACTGAGCAGCCTCGGCTGTGTCTGCAGACAGAAGCAAGGTAGGGCTTCCTGACGCGGAAGTAGCTGCTGCTGTCCAATGCTCCGGTCAGATGGGACATGCGGAGCTGCTGTCATGGGGGAAGGGAAAGATGCAAACCACAATCCATTTCCAGAGATGCTCATAAGAGGTTGTGCCATTATCTGTGCTCTGTGCTTCAGATATTTAAAATATCTACATCGACACATAAACACATGGCTACAGATTTCCTTTGCCAGACACAGCTACAGCAAATACAGGGGTGAGGGTGGAGGGAGAACACCTATTAAAGGAATACACATACCTAACTGTAGGAGAAGAAAAACAATAAATCCCCAAGAAGACTGCAGATTTGCTCAGAAAATCTATACAGTAGGTGCCCAGTGTTTTATGGCTTTAGGAGGCAACCGGGGGGCCTGAGAGCCCTGCAGAAGAGGGGACCCTGCCAGGAGTTGGGTAATGTTAGAACGCGAGGACTGGTGCAGGAACCCAGGAGGAGGAGGAGGCAGGACACAGCCAGACACTGGAACAGAGTCCAAAGGTTTGAGGGGTCACAGGGGGAAGGCAGGAGCGGGTGCAGGTTCAGGATGACTTCAGGCTCTTTTCAGCCTCACAGCCTGCTTCCATCCAAAGCCTAACCAGGTCTCCTCCCTGTCCCGCCAGGTCCCCCTGGAGGCGGGGTCCGAGCCTGTACCATAGGTGGACAAACAAGCCATTTGGCCATTAACCCAATAAGCAAGGGTCAAACGGTCATCTCAACAGCAGTCTCACACCCCCCCCCCTAAGAACTCACAACAAAAGCATGAGGCTGCACGGGGGGACAACGGAATGACCTTGCGGTGGCGGCCATCGACCTCAACCTGCCTGCGTGCATACGCGTGTGTGTGTGTGTGTGTGTGTGTGTGTGTGTGTGTTTGGGGAGGGCCGAGGCACCCACCTGCCGGGAGAGAGGTATTTGTTAAATACTGCATAGCCACACCTGGGCAGAAGGCACTCTCTAAAGGATACCCGGCAGGGCGCTGAGGAGCAGAGTGTCTCCTAGGGTTACCTCCCTCAAAGTGGGGCTCCCCTGGAGCCAGAGAGGGCAGTGGCCCGTCTCTCTCTGCCCCAGCCCCTGGACTGCGGTCTTCCCGCGCGCCCCTCCCCTGCCCTCCCACTTACTAGCGCAGCGCAGCGCCCGCCGCAGCACCTCTCGTCCGCACAGGTCACACCAGCCGGGGCCGCCCGGCAGCGCCAGTTCGCCGAAGCAGTGCCCCTCGCCTCGCTCCGCCGGCACGCGGGGATCCTGCGGCTGCTCGAAGATGCTCCGCACGTCGCGGGGTCGGGGAGCCCCAGGCCGCCGCCGCAGTCTCTGCTGCAGCCCAGGCCGGAGCGGCCGAGCCGGTCGGGAAGCCCGGGGTTGGGGCTCCAGGTTCCCCCGGGCAGCCCTCCGGGCGCCGCTCCCCTCGAGCGCCCCGGGCGCAGTGGAGCGGGGCGCGGGGACGCAGCGGCGCGAGGACCGGCCGGGCGGTGGCGGCGGCGGCTCCGGGCCGCTCAGGCTCTGCAGATAGCGCGGCGGCTCGGGGTCCAAGAGTAGCGGGTACGGGCGCTGCCCGATGGCCGGGGACGCCATGGCCATGCCCGGCTGGCGGCGGCAGCGGCGGCTCCGGCGGCGAATACGCTCCCGAGCCAGCCCCGAGCGAAGGGGCGGCCCCAGAGCAGCGCGCCTTTAAAGGGACCGCAGCCCGCGGGGCGGGGCGGGGGCGGGGACTTCGGAGGGGAGGAAGGACAAACCGAGGGAAAGACCGACGGACCGAGGGGCAGGGTCGGCGGTGGGCGGTGTCTGAGCGAGCGTGGATTTGGGGGCGTCAGGGAGCGGACCGGACAACCGGGGCAGCCGAAGGATTCCGCATGGGAAAGGCTCCATACAGTACAGCCCGGAAGACGCATTTCTTTAGGGGGCCCTTGGCCTTCAGCCCTGCCCCTGTCCCTCTCCCGTCACTTCCCCGACACCAGATCCACCCCCCCCGCCCGCCGCGCCACGCGCGCAGGTGAGCGGCAGGTGGGAGGGGAGGGCGCGGGAAGAGGCTGAGGATGGGGTCTCGGCAGGGGTCAGTCTTCCGTCCAGGTGCCCGCCCGCTGCCACCCTCCCGGGGTTGGCGCCGGGCAGGCCTGTGCGCGGTTGCTCTTCCTCCCCGCGCTGGCCGCCGCCCCCGCGCGAGCCCAGCCCCGCGAGGGTCGGGAAGGCCCCGCTCGCGCGCCGCAGCGCCGGGCCCCGTGACGCCGAGGGACGGGCGGGCGCGCTGGGGACGCTCCCGAGGCTGACCGCGGGCAGCCGCCTCTGCTGCTGGCGGAGCTGTCCGCGTGCCGCTTTCACTCTGGTTGGATTTCCCCTCCTCAGCAGCCCTGCCCGGTAGGACATTCCTCTTTCCCGGAACACGGGGGTTATGGTGATCGTGGGCCCTGGACTATGAGGGCGCCCGCCCCAACCGTGAGTTGGGGGAGTTTTTCTTCCTAAGCCAAAGCTCCTCTCCCCGGCTTACAGCTGTAGAAATGCCAGTCCCCCTCAATGCCCTGCTTTGTACCTGCTGTAGACAGTTCACCTGTGGGACCCAAAGAGCGATCTCTTTTCTCCCAGCACTTTTTCCCACGAAGCCTTGCTTAATGGGCCCCTGCCTGGTTTAATGCTCTGCTGTCACCATCTTGAACGTCTTAATTTTTGAACAAAGGGCATTTTCTTTTTGCACTGATTCCTGCAAAGTATGTAGCCATTCCTGACCAGCACTTTGCCCTGGAGACAGGCCCATCTCGTGGATGAGGAAACTGGCAGAGCCAGGACTCCTGGATCTTTGAATTTGTGTATCCTGTCCGGGACCAGCAAAGACCCTTACAGACCCTGGGTCCCCTCTAGCCCGGGTTATCTTTAGGGTAAATTGGGCTGGAGGTGGGGAGACCAGCGATGCTGTCGTGGTACTCTCCAGTTCCACTGCTCTGACTTGATCGCATTTTTCCTCTTAAAACACGAGTTCCATTTGATTAATTTAGCAATGGTCACCAGCAACCAACTTTGGGAGTAGTCTAAATTCTTCTGGACTCAAATCTCTTCCTCCTCTTCCCAGGCCAGAGATGGGTCTCCCCTAATGTTTGGTGGGGGAATCTTCTCTTTTGCTGTTTTCCCCTTGGAGGTAATTTTTACATAATTCCTAAAATTTTTGAGTCCAGTGGCCAGGAAATTCCCAGCCTGCTTTAGTCTATGGCTTCTCGCTCATGGTGGTGGTGGTAATCATAAGGTCCTCCGCCTCCCGGATTTGTGGCACAGGACAGGTCCCTGGTCTGGGGCAACTACTTCTGTCTCACCAGAAGCCTGAGCTTCTCCCCTCACGAGGTGGTTTCTGAGGAATGACCCACGGGGCCACCAGCCCCACAGTGCTACAAAACAGAAGGAGCTCAGATGGGAAGGGGAGTGTGAGCCCCAAGCGACCCCCTCCACTCCACCCTTCCTCCACCTTTCCTCTTCCTTTCTGAACCTTGCTTTCCGTACATCAGTGGTTTTCAAACCCTGGCATGCATCACAATCACCTGGAGGGCTTATTAAATCACAGATTATTGGGCTCCATCCCGGAGTTTCTGAATCAGTAGGTTTGGGGCTGGGGCTTGAGATTTTGCATTTTTAGCAAGTGCCCGGGTGCTATTGATGCTGCTGACCCAAGGCCCCCACTCTGAGAGCCACTACTCTAGCTCTAAGATGGTGATAAGAGAATGGGCTTCTCTGTTCTTCCCACAAAACTGGTGAATGTCAGGGGACATGACTGAGAAAAACCCAACAGGGGCTATTCCCGAATACTTTCTGCAGAAGGGAAAATACATCTTGCTTTTGTGGTCTCATTCCCATCTCTCCCACTTTTTCTGCAACCAGTTCTCTTGGGGTTGTTGCAGAAACCTGTGTTGCCTATAAATGTTTGCTTGTGTCCACCCTATGCTATCCATTCATCTCCACTGGCTTGAAACTTGCTCGGTGATCACTTCCTCCTAGTAGGGTGGTGGGCAAGGTGAGGTCCAGGGCATGAACCCAACTTGAGCTCTAGGCGACAGCCTGGTGTGGCAAGAAGCAACAGGGATCTGGCAAAAAGTACGCCAGTGGAAGATCAGTTTAGAAATGCCATTTGTGAAATAATTGCCAACAACTCCATTTCTGTCCTTCCCCCCAGCCCAGATTCCCTGGGCTCAGCCCAGCTCCCTGGTACAGGGGCTCACAGGGGTGATCGTCAACTCTGGCCGTGGGAAACTGGGGACTCTCTGGAATAAGCAGGCATAAAAGCCTTCCCAGTTGTCTGAGCCGTACAGAAGGATGCTCTGGGTTTTGTTTGCCTGCTGCAGCTCTGTTTGATGGAGTGGCGGAGCCTGCTCTCAGGGCTGAATGTGGGAGGGGATTGTGCAGGGCCAGACGTGGCTTCTCAGTTGGGAACAGAGATGAAAATGGAGATAATGTAATTGCATGTAACCAATCCAAAACGTTTGTCAAGTTTATCGTAAGGTTCATCTCCTTGAGCCAAGAAATTGAGGTCAGAGGAAGTAGTTGCCTCCCTCAACCTCAACCGGAGGCTCCCTGCCTGGACCTTGCCTCCTCTGATGCTATCTTCCCTGCCTCGGTGCCTTCTTTCCTGAAACCGCATCCCCTCCCACCACACACACACACACACACACGCACACACACACACACACACGCACACACACACAGAGTAGCAACTCAGTATTTCTCCTTCCCCAGCGAAGTGTCTGATGCCTGGACTTTTCACATTTTTTGGATCTGTCTTTGGTCATCCAGGCTACAAGTGTAAGACCGCAGCGTCTGCCGAGACACCTCCACTGGGAGTTTTTCCCATTGTTAGCAGATCCTCTTGGCTCAGAGCTATTGATTTTTTCCTATCTGTGACTCACTCCCAGCAGAGTGGGTGTGCTGCTTTTATTTTTGACCAAGGGGAAGGATTATGACAGCGAGTTTTGGGTGTGTGGTCAGTGCGTGAGGTCACTTCAGAGGTGGTCCCAGAGCGTGTTGGTTTCTCTATTGGATGAGTTGTTTCAAGGCTGCCCCCAACTTCCCCCCAGCCACTCCACTAGTAGGAAGGAAAAGGGAAGGACAGAATATGGCATGACTTCCTGAAGGGGAAATTCTAGGTTTTGTTTTGCTTTGAGGCATTTGAAGTCTCCTGAAATCCCCAAAGCTTTTAGGGAACTCCTAGGGACTCTGACAGTTGTGCAACTGTCTACATAGAATTACTGTATCAGTCAGGACAAATTAGGTTATACTGCAGTAATAAACAAGCCCCAAATCTCAGTGCTTTAAACAATGGAGACTTCTTCCTCGCTCACGTTACATGCCCTTTGCAGGCTGGCAGAGGCACTCTGCTCATCAGGGTCACCATGTCTAGCATTGCCAGCCACTGTGCCAGAGGGAAATGGAAAGGTCTTGGAGGATCAGGCATCAGCGTTTAAAAGCTCCAGTCACTTTTGCTCACAGCTCATTGGCCAGAACTAGTTATATGGCTCCACCCTGCAAAGGGGAGCAATAGGTACAATTCTACTGTGTGCTCAGAATGGGGAAAGAGCTGGAAATAGCTGGCAGTCAGCACCAGTGTCCAGTGCAGTCTTCAAGGGCATAGAACAGTTACGATTCATTTAACAAGTAATCCTCTAATATCCACTATGTGTCAGGTGCTGTCCTAGGCACTAAAGGTACAACAGTGAGATGGACATGTTTGTGAAGCTCACATTTTCGTGGCAGAGCCAGACAATAAACAAATAAACCTAAGCGTAATATGGTGTCAGGTTGTAAGTGCTTTGATGAAAAATAAAGCACATTAAGGGAATAAAAAGTGACAGGGGCTACTTTGTTAGATTGGGTGTTCACCAAGACCCTTTTGATGAGCAAACATTTAAACATAGACTTGAACAGAGCAAAAGCGCTCTAGGCTAAGAGAACAGCAGGCACAAGAGAACCCAGACTTTCCCAAACTTTATTCACAAGTGTGTTGTCTGGATATCGGCCTGTATTTTACAAGAGACTTTGATTGACATGACTTAACAGACCACACTTTGAAAACGGGGGCCGCAGCAGTGGGTAGTTAAAATTGTGTAACCACCCCCCCCAACACAGGCATTTGAGGAATGACACCCTTATCCTTGTTACCTACGGAAGTACAGCTGCCCAGCGCTGCTTCCTGCCCTCCTTGGGCAGCATGTTGCATACAGAGCTCAGCCTCCCAGAGACCTGAGCATTGTTCGCAACGAGTGACGGGGGTCAGGAATATTTTACATTACTAGACTATGAGCAGGGACCGTGACAGACCATTGCTGGATAATCAGGCTGTGTCTCTGAAAGTCTGTTGTAAAATGTCATATGTGATACATATTTGCTCAAGAAACATGCATTGAGCATCTAATACGGGGTCAGTACTTTTGGCTTACATGATTTCACCCTCATGGCAACTCTGTAAAACAGCTGGCATTCCTATTTTACAGATGAAAACATCGAGGCTCAGAGAAGTCATGTGACTGGTCCAAACAGATGTCCCAGTCTGGACTCAAATTCATGATTTGCCTTTGCGCTGCGCAGCTGGTGTGATAGAAAGGACAGTGTTTAGAATCTGTGACCTTGCTTTGTAGGTGCAGTTTGAAGAATCGGCAAAGTCTTTCCCCAGTTTCCTCTCCTTGTTGAAACCTGCTCTACCTTCAAGGTCTAGTCCAAATGCAAAGAGCCTTCCCAGAGTCATCCAGATTCAATTCATCGCTCCTGCTGGGCTCCCAAAACAAGTCCCTTGTGTCTCTAACATTCACGTCATCCTAACGTGAGTCGCAGTTAAGTTTTACATTTTTGCCTCCCTCACTTGGGTCTTTTTGGTCTTTCCGATTCCACCGTGCAGGGCACATAGGAGGTGCTCGTTAAATGTTTAGTGATATGGACTCAGCTATAGACTCACAACTGTACCTATTCCCTTAACATCCCTTCAAGTCATGGCCCCTGCACCCAGGGACGGGGAGACGAAGGGATCATTTGGTCTAGGGAGGGTGGCAGAAGACCTGCGGGGGCTGTGCAGAGTAGGGGTGGTGTTGGGACTCTGAAGTCTCCCGTACGTGCTCCAGGATGCTGGTCAATGGGGTGGAGTTCCTGCTCCAGATGCCTGTAACTGGCCGGGAGTGAGGGCTAGCAGGGCACCACATCCACTCTCAGTGGGATGGGCTTTCTGTGTGTCACCAAACTCCAGTGCTCCCAAGGGGATCTCCTAGGTCCTTGATAGTACTTGGGGACAAGAAGGGCAAATCAGGGTGGGAACGTGAGCAGGGATATGAGGGTTCCTGGAAAGTTGTCACCATGTAGGGTGGAGACTTATTTTCCACCAGTTTAGTGGCGCCTCCTCCGTCTGTGCCTCAGTTGTGGACTTTTTCCATCCCCAGCCACTCTGCCAGGCTTACGATAAGACTGGTGTCTGTGTTTCTTCCCGTGTTGGAAAACTCAGATATCCCAGGCAGATTTGTGCGCAGCGTTTCCCTAAGCCAGAGGGGAGGCTCCAAGCCACAGCCGCTTCCATCCCGGCACTGAGCCGGCTCTGCGCCCATCGCTGTGGCAGGGAGCCACCGACTGGGCTTAGGACAGACCAGTGACAGCAGAGTGGCCTGGATGACATCACGGCTATCCCTGCGCCACCTCTTTCCCACCCCATCGGTCTCTTCCTCAGTGTCTCTCGGTGGGTCGGTCTGGTCAGTGGGTCCCTCTGCCCCCTCCCTACTCTTTCTCTTTCTCCCTTTCCCTCTTCCTTCCTCACTCCCATTTCTCATCTCGCCCTCCCCCACTCCGCAAAGGGTGCAGGGAAAGGACCCACTGCTCCAAGTGGCAGTGATTCTGAGCTTCCAAGGAAAATAAACCGAAGCTACTTCAGGTCATCCTGGCACAT
Source organism: Propithecus coquereli (assembly GCF_000956105.1). NCBI lineage: Eukaryota > Metazoa > Chordata > Mammalia > Primates > Indriidae > Propithecus > Propithecus coquereli. The sequence goes on along the minus strand of NW_012137747.1, from coordinate 10,504 downwards.
TCCTTAGCACCTCCCATTGGGGTTGCCTGGTTAGGGATCCTTTGTGAGACGGAGGGAAAGCAGCCAGGAGGAGCTCCACCCTTCACAAATTCAATGAGGCAGCTTGGACGCAAACCCAAATGACCAGTTGCAGCAATCCTTTGAGGGTGCTGAAGTGAGGCCGCTCCAAGAAAGCAAGCGGTGGTTCCAGTACGAAGGTAGCCAGGCCATGGTCAAGATCCAGCTTGTCCTCAGACTGGCTTCCCTGGCCTCAGCTGTCAGGGTGGGGCATGGCGTGGGGCACCCCGTGTACCACCTGCTGCCAATTGGCCATTGGTGGGCCATTCACATGTCCTCTGCGGGACATTTGCAAGCGCTGCTGCCACAGTGTTCTCAAGCTTTAGCTTGTGTAAGAATCCCCAGGGAAGCTCATTGACAATGCATATGCCCGGGCCACACCCTGTGGGTTGGATTCGGGAGCTGGGTGGGGTCCTAGGATCTGTGCATTGAACCAGGACACCAGTCTCAGAAGAGGAAACTGGGGATTCCGAGAAAGAATCAGAGGGACAGCTCTGCAGCACCAAGGCACGGAAAGAAGCACCAGGCCCTCCAAGCTGACTGTGCTTCCAGCGTGGGGAGCTGGGGCGTACCCTGCACCCTTCCAGCGAGGTCCTCTTTAACTCGAGCCAGGCTGTTTTAAGAAGACACCTGCTATGAATCTGAATGCCACACAGACTCTTCCCAGGTATTTGTGGCCGATAGGAGCCTCTAACTGAGCCTGAGACAAGAACTTCTGTTTTCTCTACCCACCCTGCAGAGGGGCCCCATAGCCAAGTGCGGGGTGGGGAGGATGTGCATAGCAGTAATATTGTATTTTAGGCACTTTACAGAAATACCTAATCCATTCCTGCCCACCACTTTCCACCCTCCATACAGGCACCAAAGAGTAGTATCTTTAAAATTCCAGCTGGACTGGACCTAAAACCTACCTATGGTTCTTTGAGGTCAAGCTCCAGTTCCTTAATGTGGCCTGCAAGGACTTTTTGGGGCTGGTTCCTCCCTTTCTGCGACACCAACTTACTACTTCCATTTGCTCTCCAGTGACACAGAAATATTCGTAGTTCCTCCTGTCCCTGTGCCTCGGCTGCTCACACTGCCAGGAATGCCTTCCGTGCTTCCTCGGCTAGGTATCACCTGCTCACCTGCTAGGACTCCACTCTGGAGTCACCTGCTCCCAAAGTCATTCCCTGACACCCTCCCCTGTGATGATGGTGACTCAATACTACACCTGAGCTATGCATTCCTATCCTAGCGCCTACACTGTGACTTTGGGGCTACCTGTTGGCATGCCTGCCTGACCCCATAGAGGTGAGCTCCTCAGGGGCAGGCAAGGTGTCTTAGTCACCTCTGTAGTTCCAGCACCTAGCACGGGGCCTGGCACACTGTAGGTGCTCAGTTCATGTCTGGTGACCTAAACAGGCTCTTTTTGTTTTCAGGGTTCTATAGGAATCAGTGCATAGAACAGAGAGGGAAGTTTAAGAGGAGTTCGGACACCTGAGATCTTACAGGTTGCTCATCTCCTACTGAGGTGCACCCAGAAGCTCTGCAGAACTCCAGATCGGGGGAGGCACTCATGCCAGCCACTCCACCCAGCGTAGAAACAGACAGAAGCCTTGGAGTGAGTATGTCCCCCACGGCTCATGGGCGTTGCTTGTGATGTCATTAGAGCCCGCATCATATCATCTCCCAGAAATCTGCACTTGGCTTTCAGGGATCCCCTGGCTCTTTCAGTGAGCTCCACCAAGCACGCGGGGCCCAGAGCAGCTGCGGCTGCCGGGAAAACCCACCGTGGGACTTCCCTGAAGGGCCACTGATGAGGCGGAAGCGTGGGGCCGAAATTCACGGCGGCAGAGCCAACCAGAGGTGGCACAGTGCCCAGGGGCATCAAGGCAGCAGCTGGCCCCTGAGGCCCCAGGACTTGAACCCACAGGCTTAAGGGACTCCATGGGCTTGAGGCCCAGATAGCAATCACGGAGCCACTTAGGCCTGATGCACGCCAACAGCCTCGAGCACCCCTCCCCTGGGTCTTTCCACAGAGAAGCAGCACAGAGGATGGCAGCCTCCAGGACTCGCGGTTCCTCACTCGTGGCCCTGCTGTGTCCCTAGGTGGAGGAGGCTCAGGATGTGGCGGCTCCCATGAAGATGGGTGGGAAGGATCTCTGGGGATCTCTGGGGTCAAGTGTAATGTCTCCGTACTGCAAAGCCCATAGTGGGGCTTCCACTCATCTCCCCCTCCTGGGGCTATCTTACCGCGTTCCCCTTCCCCTTCTTCCACCCCCGCCCCAGGCCAGCTGGGTAGTGCAGCTCTGGTTTAAGGGAAGGCTGGAGGTATTGCAGGGGGAAGACTAAATCTGCGAGCAGTTTGCACAAACTAGAATGCCTTGCCCACCGCTTCCAGACAAAATGAGAGAATGCTTAAAACGACCTCTAGTAGTACTCAAACCCAATATTTAGGGCACAGCCTAAGTTTTGAGCAGTGGTGGGGATGGGAAAAAGCAGCAGGCACTTAGATGGTGGGTTTGAGTTAAAAAAACAGACCTTCTTTCTCCCTAAATTCCAGGTCCCTTGTACAGCTCCCCAAATGACAGGGGCGGGAGAATGGAAGGAATGGGAAGGCAGGCCTTCCCAGCAGGGGACATCTTCCTTGGGCGCTTCCCTGAAATTAGGGCCCATTTAGGGGAAAGGCGGGAATTGGGAAATGACGAGTCTCCATTTCCTAACACTTCCCACAGATCCCCACCCAGGCCCTGCTCGGTTGCCAAGCGGCTACCACTGAGAGCCTGCCAGACACAGCCCAGAGGGCGACGGCAGTAGAAAAGAAGGCGTTTATTCCGTTTCCTGAAGGTGCGGGTGCTGGCTTACAGGCCTGTGCTCACGAGCGTGGCCACCTGTTACTGCTGGCTGGCTGCGTGTCGCTGGGCCAGGTGGGGCCTCAGAGAGCGGGAGAGGGTCCCCGAGACACTGCCGCCTGGCCTGGATCACTCATTTGCTCAATCTTAGGCTCAGCCAGAGCACGACTAGAAGGAAAATGAGGCTCTGTGTTGCCTGGGGCCGAACGTGGTGACTCCAGAAGCCCCAGGACAAGCTGTGTCCAACGTGAAACTCCTCAGGAGGAAGGAACACTGAGATGAGGCCGTTTGACCCAGAACCCTGGGTCTCCTCTGCTGTTCCCCAGGGAGTGAAGCCCTGTAAACCAGAGGCAGGGTGGGAGGGCATGTTGGAGACACTTGTCCCCACGGCCTGGCCAGGTTCAGCCATACAGGCCAGGGTGACAGAGGAGCAGTATCTGAGTCTGGATAAGACAGAGAGGTCAGCCCAGGCAGTGGCCGCCACACTCCTCCCTGTGGGTCTGGGCAGAGACGGCCTGGTGCCCCAGTCCCGGCTGCGCTGCTTCCGCGGAAAAAGGCAGCGAAAGATAATGCTGGTGACATCTCCCGGCCGTTGGCCAGGAGGGAGGTAGGCTGGTGAGATGGGACCAGATCTCGCCCTGGCTTGGGTCCCACAGTGCAGGAGAGCAGTGTTTGAATCATTCTAATGCTTCAGGAAGCCTCGTGCACCCCAGGGAGCTCAGACATCAGGAGCTTCTGGGACTCTGCTTAACCTGCAAGGAAAGGCACAGGTGAGCCTCACCCACCTGTCAGAGCAGCCTGCAGACCACACCCCAGGGCCCGGCACGGTCGACTTTCCCTGAGCCTTGCGAGTCCTCCGCTCTCCTCTCGTAGCGTCTTCATTCCCCGAGATCCCTCTGCTTCCCGTCTCTGACTGCGCATTGGAATCACCTGGGAAGCTTCTAAAAACCCCACCCCAGGCTGCACCCAGATCTCTTGGGCAAGACCCAGGCGTCTGTACTTTTCAAAGCTCCCCTGGTGATTCCAACATGCAGCCGTGGTTTAGGAGGAGGGAAAAGGAATTCGAATGGGTCATTTGGCTCCTTGGCTACAGCTCTGAATAAGGAAGTGAAAATTCATTAAAATAAAGTTTTGAGCTGTCTGTAAGTAGATTACATATCACAGCAAGAAAAATTTATGTCGGCACTAAAATTAGAACTTCCTGCTCAAGAGAGCTGTTTTGGAAAGTTTTCCAAGACGCTGTGGAATCTCCTCTTTGTGGGTATTTAAGAGGCAGAATCCTCCTCTCGCTGGACTAGGACAGGGAGAAGATGCGCCCCTCATCCAAGGACCCTCTGACACTCTGAGGACAGACCACAAGCTCTGCTCCTGGTTTCCCGACCTCCTGGCCCCAATTCTAATGTCTCAGACCGGTGTGACATCTGGGGACCAATTAACATTTAGTGAGTCCTCCCCTCCACACACACCCCCAGGCACCTCGAATATTTCATTTTATTTACTCCCCTATGGTAACGCCACGAGGTAGGAATTATTATTCCTGCTTTATAGGAGTGGGAACTGAAGCTCAGAGCTGAACAAATCTCCCAGGGTCATGAAGTTGGTAAGAAGCAGAGGCAGGATTCAAATCCTGCTGGATCTCTGCTGACCCTTCCCACCCTGCCGCTGCTTCCCAAACGGGGAACGACAGACACGAGGCTGCTGGGGAGGACGTGGGAGGCGTGCGCACGTGTGTACATGTATGTAAATAGGCCACTGACCTTCAGGGCAAGCAGGGACCATTCTTCCTTCTGAGATCGTCTCTTTGGTGTTAAGTGTGCTTTATGAAGTGCGGCTATAAGATGGCAGGTTTTTTTCCCCCGTTCAAATATGCTTACTTTGTTACAGGGGCGCTTGGCAACTCTGTCGTTGGCAATTTTCTTTTGTGAATTTTACACAAAATCCCGAAGTCTGAGCCCTGCTACATTCCCTCACCACCCCTTCCACTACCCCGGAGCCCCCATCAGGAGCCCGTCCAGGGTCTCTGCTGGGCCTGCAGCCGGAGCCGGCCTGTGAGCGTTGGCAGGAGGAACGGGGGCCCCACGAGGCCAGAGAAACACAGGCCTTGGGCAGCGCACCCAAGCTGCCTGTGCTGCAGCTCCCCGAGCTAGGACGTGGGACGGAAACGGCACCCGCTCTGATGATGGCTGTGAAGATTAAAGGAGGCAATCTGGGGGAAGCCCAGGCACGGTCCACATTCAGCGCAGAGCTGGACACGGGCACAGATCCCTGCCTCTGAGCCCCCCTCTCTCTGACAGCACGGAGGGTCACATTTTAAAACTGTAAGTGAAACCTCAGGATGACAACTCCTTTGTGGACAAGGCCTAAGCTCCAGCGGGGCTGTCTGGAAAATGGACACGTGTCATCAGACCTGCACGGGCAGGCACAGGGACTCTGCAGCCCGAGGCAAGGACGGCTCAACCCCCGCCCTCCCTGGCACACGGTGGGAGCTCCTTACCGTTCGATGATGCGGTTGTTGTCCTGGAGGTCAAACGCCAGCCGCTTCATCTCCTTGCAGAGCTCCTCCATGCTGCCCAAGGCGGAGGCGGGAGAGGCAGCTGAGGCCAGTGTAGCTTGGCCCGGGACCCTTCCTGGAGGCCCGACCCCCACTGAGGCAGCCTCTGCATTCCTGCCTCTTGGGCCTGGCATGAGGCAGGACTCCTCGGGCCCTACCCTTAGCACCCTCCCCCTTCCACCACCCTCTTCCACACCCCATCCTCTCCGGCACTTACTGGAAAAGCAGGTCCTTCGGTGTAGGACAAGGAGCTACGGCGGGTGGTGAGGCCGGAGGGCCCTGTGTTCTGTCCTGCAGGAGCTGGTGAGACAGCCGGTCAAGGATCTGAAGGGAAGCCGGGCTTTGGTCAGCTCTTATGAGCCAGCTTGCGTGCGGCTGGGCAGGGGCCGTGCTGAGGAAGGGTAAGGAGAGGATAACAAAACCGCCCCAGTCCGCACCCTGGAGTGCCCAGAGTCCCGGCGCCTTCCCCACCTTGCCAAGGCTCTCCTGGGCTCCCTGGGCTTCTGTGTTACAGGCGGCCACAGAACAGCCCACCAGGCGCAGGTGGTTCCTGGTCTCGTGCACCACCCTTCGGAGAGCAGATAAAGAACTAGAATTAGAGCAAGGCTCAGCCCTCTCTTCCCGGGCCACCTGGCTGGTGTCAGGCCACCACATGGACATAGCTGGGTCCCAGGCACTCACCTCCCTCTCGGCCTCTGCCCTTCCAGCTGTGGCCTCTCCTGTCCCCTGCCCGACTGCACTAATGTGGACCAGCACGTCTGACTGAGGCCAGGAGGGCCCCGCAGAGCCACAGTGGGGAGCTGGCAACATGCACGCAGCGGGTGACACATGCCAGTTATGGCGAGCATGGCACCAGGGGAGGCCCTAGAGAGGCAGGGGACTGCCCACACTCCTATTTGCAGTGTGTTTCTCCTCTCTCCAGGTGGAAGGAATGAGCGAAACAGGCCCAGCGCCGTCAACCCAGTGGCTGGTTCTCAGCCCTGCTACACATTAGAATCACCTGGAAGAGCCTTTGATCTCCTGCTGCCCGAGCCCTACTCCAGAGAAAGTAAATCAGAACTTGGCGTGGGTGGGGGTGGGGAGCTGGGCAGTGGTGTTCTGATCCGAGGGTGGGGAGTGCCTGGGCCTCAGCCCCGTGACAAGCGCACAGGTGGCAAAGGCCTCAGAACCTGGCACACCTGGGAAGCTTCCCTCTCTTCTTGGGAGGGGCCGGTGTTCACGCAGGCAGGTGGGGGAGGGGAGGGCAGGCCTTGTCTGAGAAGGGAGAACCCCAAACTCCTGAGGGGGACAGTGTGAGAGGGGGTTCTATTTAAGGGTCAGTGCCACCTGTCCTTATCCCAGAGGGACCTTGTGTTCTCCCTAAAGAGATTTCGCAGCACAGCCAGCTGGGACAGTGGGAAGAATCCAGATTTTAGAGGCCGACATACCATGTGCTGGTGTTGGGTCTGCCACGTACTAGCTGTGGGAGGAACGGGCCTGTTTCCTCACCTGTGGAGCGCGGTGATAACACCTACTGCACAGGGTAGGTGCTGTGGGATCAAATGAGCTCATGGAGAGAAACCACCCAGCCGACTGCCCAGTGCACTCGGGCACACAAACCACTCATTTCCTCCTGCTCCTTCACTAGCTCTCCCTCTCGGTCAGGGCTCCGCAATGCCCAGGTCCTCCAAAGCCTGGAACGGCCAGGCCAGGCCCTGGGACCCCCGAGCTAAGGAGGGACTGTTACCTCATCCGCTTGCCATGCGTGACCAGGGACTCCTGATACTTCTGCACACACTCCTCCTGGAACACCTGCAGGAGCCTTTTGGCCAGATGACTGAAATTCACCCTGGAACGACAGGGAAAGCATGGCCCAGGAATCAGCAGCCAGGGCCACTGTGCACAAGCCTGGCCTCCCTTGGTCTCCATCGTCACCGTGGCATAAGTGCCCAAGCCCTGAGCCCACGGCAGGGCTGGCTGTGTCTCTGGGGATGGAGAGGACAGTCACACACTGGGATCATGAAGGGGAGTGGCCAGCAAAGCACACACTTCAACAAGGAGACACGGCCCTCAGGGGACACACACCCTCCAGCTCAGACCCCAGAGGGCAGGGCAGGAGAGACAGTTCATGGAAGGAGGATGAATGTTTGTGTGTGTTTGGAGGGCCAGGGGTGGGTGCAGAACTGGGGGAGTAAGTCTCCAAACAGCCATGAAATCAGGGAGGGCCTCCTGGATGATGAGAGTGTCCAGGAAACAGAGGAGCAGAGGTCAGGAGCAGGAAGTGGTCAGCGGTAAATCAGTGAGGACAATCAGGGAAGGAAATCTGCAAACAATCTTGTCCATACCGGAAGTAAACCCAGTTACATCCAGATTGCTTCTGGGAGCCTCCATCCACTGGCCCCAGATAACCTGCCCCAGATGGGGTTACCCTTAGCTCCGCCACAGCCTGGCAGGATCAGGGCCCTTCCTCGCTCTGCCCTGGCGACACCCACCCTCCCAAACCCGCAGGCCGGCAGACGGGCCACTCACTTATCCAGCTTGTGAATCTGCTCCTCGTTGTAGCCAAGCCCTGAAGGAAACAGACAGGACAGAGGTCACTTACTCAATCAGTCAACAAAGCAGAGTGCCGCGAGGGTCGGGGACAGTTACAAAGAGGAAGGCAGCTCAGCCTGGGCCCTGCTTTACGGAAGCTCACGGCCAATGGAGCCGGGAAGGGCAGAGGAGGGAAGCAAGTACCCGAGCAAGTGATCATGGCAAGGCAGGCGCTGGAGAAGCCGCGGAGGCCTTGCTTTAGGGCTATTGCGTTAGGGCTGCGGAGGACGCAGTGGTGAGACCGGCCCCAATGCTCATGTACTGGGGACATGCTGCCCCCTCCTGGGCTTCGAGGGAACGGCCCTCCAGGGTCGTGGCAGCCCCAGGATGAAATGGTGGTGCAGGTTGCTTTGTAGGCGGCCCCGTTCCACTCCCCTAATAGCAGAACCCCCTTCCTGGGCCCTGCGTGCGGCCAGCTGAGAGCACTTAGGAAGTCCAAGAGATCTGGGCAAGTCCCAGCCCCGCCTCCTGCTAGCAGGTGGCTGTAGGTAAGTGATTTCACCTCTCTGCGCCTGCGTCCCCGTCCGTCACGGGCCCTACACGGGACTCCAGTGAGGACCAAGTGAGGAGCGCCCTGAGAGCCACTGCACAGCTTAAGAAATGGAACCTTCCAGCACTCTGGGTGTTCACAGTTAAGGGTTCATTTTGAATTTTAAGAAAGGACTCGTAAAGGCCAGTCGAAGTCAGACTCCATGGAGGCTGTCAAATGAGGTGGTCAAAAGCAGCTGGACCTACGTAGCTCGGGCCACTTAGCCTTTTCTGTGTCTGGGTCTCAGTTTCCTCCTCTAAGAAATGGGGAGGGTAATGGTGCTAGAGTTTTTATGAGCATTAAATCACTTAAGAACGCGCACAGCCCTCAGGACGGTGCCTAGCACGAGGGAGGCGCCCAGTTTAGATTATGGGATCATGGAAAGATGATCCTGAGAGATGCTCCTGAAATCACGGCAAAGAGTCCAGCTGGACACAAGGCGCCGCCGTCTCCTGGGATCGGAAGAGTCCCGCTTTCCCCGCCTCCTGGGTTCTCCCCGACACCCTGAGGCCAGGCGCAGAGGCAGGGTCGCAGCTCCCAAGGAGAGAGGATTATTTTCCAGATCTGTGTGTCCACTGCGGGGGCAGCAGACACACGCAGCTACCAAGCACTTGACTTGGGGCTAGTGTGACTGAGGAACTGAATTTTCAATTAATTTAAAGCTTAAAGCGGAAGCAGCGTAAACTGTTTTTTCCCCACTAAACATAGCTCTGTTATTTGGGTAAGACTATATTTCACTTCGGTAAAAATTTAGCTTCCCAATAGAAATGTGCTGTAAGTGTAAAATATACGTGGGACTTTGAAAGTTTAGCACAAAAAAGGATCATAAAGTATGTCTTTAGTAATTTTGTTTATATCGATTACATGCTGAAATGAGACTTTGGAGATATTGGGTTGAATAAAATATATTATTAAAATTAATTCCACCTGTTCCTACTTTTTAAAATTTGGCTACTAGAAAGCTTAAAATTACATATGTGGCTGGCAATTATATTTCTATTGAATGGTGGTTTTTAGATGATCCCAAGGATAGAAGATCAAGCCCAAGATCTCCAGTCTACATATTAGCAAATGTTTAGGGCATTGGAGGGGAGCAAGAGGGTTGGTTCCTGGTATCAGCTGGGGCCTCCCCAGGCTCCCTCCGACCCCATCACTAGCCCTGCCCTGGGGTGACCCTGCCCCATGACGGCAGTCACCTCGGGCAAGTGGCTTCCCTATCCCAGGGCATGTGAGTGGGCCGCCCCTGCCCAGAGAGTCTTTGCGAGCATCGTAGATAATGCAGCCAAAACGCCTGGCCCAGTGTCTCGAAATGGGGTTCCTCCTGATCCCCCCCTTTCTAGAAAACCTGGTTATCTCAGTGTCCCAAAGACACAGTGCAAACCGTAAAGTGCTCTGCCACAGTGAGCTCTCTTTCCAGAGCCACCTCTTCTACAGCACCCAGGCTCCAGCCCATTGTGTCCCCCACCTGTGTGAGCCAAGCCTCTCGTGTGGCAATGAGCACGGGTGTGAGGGCTTCGCGCCCCTCGCTGGCCCACAGGCAGCGGGCAGGCAGGGCCCAGCTCTGCTCTCTCAGCCCCCAGCAACAGCTGGCAGGCTATGAATGAATACTCGCAAGGGAGGGAGAAGGGAGCGAGGACAGAGTGAGAGGAATATCTTGCCCTCCCCGTCGGCTCACCTGGCCTCAGCCTAGATTTCTTGAACTGTTTGTAGATGAGGTTCATCTTGTCCAAACAACACTGGATCTGCTGGTTGCTGCGGGCAGGAGAAGGGACCAGGTGTTGGAAGAATCCAACGGCACGGAGTGGAGGGCGAGGGAGGGAGTGGATGGTACGGGAGGAGGGGAGGAGCCGTCTCCCTGCAGAAGGAGCCTCGCTGCCACAGCTGGGGGGCCGATCTGGAGTGGGGGTGGCTATCCTGTCTCTCAGCTTACTTGAGACCCCCTGGGTCCAATTCTCATGGTTTATT
>NW_012137746.1:2681-3152 GCF_000956105.1 Propithecus coquereli | reverse complement strand
TCTTCCCGGTGTTACGAAGATCCCATCTTCATCTCTTCCACTAGTCTCTCTTGCTCTGTTTCATCTTTTAGCAATGGCATCTTTTATTCATGTTCTGTCTTCTACTCTCTTCTCACTCTTTCACTACAGCCTTTTTGGAGCTATCTGGCATTCCCATGTTTAAAATGCTACCAATAAGCCGATAATCCCGAACACTAAACATCCAGCTCATCACTTGGAGTAAAAGGCCCAAGTTCCTTACCCATTACACAGGACCACTAAGATGCACACCCACGATTCTCTGTGAGTCTCTTCCCCTAAAGCCTATCTCGAAAACCCTAAATTAGCTGTGTTCTTTCCACACCATGGCTTTGAGTGGGACCCGTGGGATGCTTTGAATCACAATATAAGCACATGTAAAAGGCATTCAGTAGAATCCAGTTAAGAAAATGTTTATTGAAAAATTATCATGTATTCAATTAATTAAAGAAT
>NW_012137746.1:0-1066 GCF_000956105.1 Propithecus coquereli | reverse complement strand
TAGTATAGCTTCAAGTCTGATAAATTGATGCTTCCCAATTTGTTCTTTTTGCTTAAGGTTGCTTTTGCTATATGGGGTCTTCTCCTGCTCCATATGAAGCATAGAATTATTTTTTCTATTTGTATATAGCCCTTGTTTTTAGTCAGATATGAAGAAAAAATATGTTGTTCCATTTTCTCCTCAAACATGCTTTAGAACACACTTTCTAGGAGAGGCCAAGATAACACGGTTTATAAACAGAAACATAAAAGGGTCAGACTTCTATTTCTAGACTTAAAACTGCCTGGCTGGATCCTCTCTGAGAGCTCCCTTCTCCCTGAAGCATCTCTCCAGGTGAAAGAGCCTTTGCAAGAGCTGTGGAGCTCCCTGCTCCTGGAGACTGCACCAGCACTATCTTTAGACATATAGTATTTCCTATGGGCACCAGCTCATCAGGAAGCTGTTTGTACAGCTCAAGTGTCCTGCTTCATCATGACTTCTCACTGTAATTAGACTCACAAAAGATAATTTACAAAAATATCTTGAGACATTGATTTGAATGGGGCATTAAAAATGTAGCTATGGCAAAATGGCATAACAGGAGATAAATGACATGAGCAAAATAGAAAAGAGAGTGTCTTATCTTCACATGCCCAGCACCTAGTCAAAGCTTTATAACAGTGAATTTTTTAAAAAATAAATGAAAATAAACGAATGAAACAAAGGAAACAGCATTAGAAGGAAGATAATTAATATCTAATAAGAACTCATTATGTGCCAGTTGTTTTACATTCTATCCATTTTTCTTTTAAACATAATAGCAATCGTTTTTGTTTTTTTTTTTAATTTAAGACTAGGAAACTGAGACCCAAGGAAGCAAAGCAGGCGTGCACACACACACACACACATTTTATTTTAAAATCACGAAACTAGAAAATGATGGAGCAGGTTTGTCATCCAGATCTTTATGATATCAGAGTTTATGCTCTTTCCACTATACTATATTACTTTTACCACTATATACACACAGGGATTTTAAACCTTAGGTAACTTTTTAAACTTTCAAAACTTCTTTGCATTTTAATGA
>NW_012137745.1:1149-1963 GCF_000956105.1 Propithecus coquereli | reverse complement strand
TAGAAAAAAGCATAACAAATAAGAAGCCAAGAAAACCAAATTAAAGTCAAATAACCAAGAAAAATATTTGCAACTATTTAGGGATTAAAGCCCTTCATATATAAACAGCCCTGCACAAATCAATAAGACAAAGTCCAACGATCCAATAAAAAATGGGTCAAGAATATAAATACCGAACAGGGAAAAAATGACTTTGAAACAGACGAAAAGTTGTTTGACGTGACTCACAGCAGGAGAAATGCAAATTCAAACTGCATAGAATCTCTCTTCTCAACTCTTCGATTAGTAACGAGCCGAAGGTTTCATGACACAAACAGGACGTGGGGAGCGAGGCCTCCATTACCCGCTGCTGCGGAGCAGACGCTGCGACAAGCTCTGGGGAAGGCGATTTGACAACGGACCCTTCAAAGTTAAAACCGCACACACCCCTCCGCCCCAAGACGGACGCGCCCGCTGGGAAAGGACACGTGTCCAAGGACACGTCCACGAGAAAAAGGTTGAAAACGAGCCGAGTGTCCGTCAGCAAGGATGAAATCGGTGAGGGCAGCCGTGCCACGGCCGATGCCCCGACACCGTGGGTGTCCCCAGGCCACGGTGCCACAGGGGAGGGCAAGGTAGGAGTCAGGGCTGTGGGCACGTGTTTGTGACGCCACGGTCTCCTTGGAGGACCTGCGAGACAGCGGAGGCGCAAAGGAGCGAGGCTTCCTGTCCTGTGTCTCTCTTTGTGCCTTTTGCTTTTTAAAAAACTATTATTTTCTAAACCTTTTGCTTTTCAAACCATCTACAGGTATGATCTATTTCCCCCCAAAAAAAG
>NW_012137745.1:0-719 GCF_000956105.1 Propithecus coquereli | reverse complement strand
AGGCCCGAGGGTGGCTCCAGAGGGACCCTGCAGTGTGGGGAGTGGCAGGCTGTGACCTCCCTCCCAGGGCGGCCTCCGTGGGCCTCTCCCGGCTCCGGCGCGGAGGCCCAGGTGGGTGAGAAAGAGCAGGCGCTGCCGCCCTCTGGTGGGCCAGGGCAGAGACACAGCCCGGGGACCAGGTGGTCGTTCCTGAAACTTCAGGGAGCGAGAGGCCCCCAAGACCCTGTCGGAACCTCGCAGGGGCATCCCAGGGCCACGTTCTGCGTGGCGCAGAGCTCACTGTGAGAGTCCACGGGCCACACCGTCCTGCTCAGTGTGTTGGTTGTGCTTTGATTTATAAATAAACAAACAACCCAGTGCTCAGCCCCTTCCGGAGCTGCCTTGGTGGGGGGATCCAGTCAAGGTTCACATGCTCCCCAGAGGCAGCTGAAGCAAGTGACCGAGTGCCCCTTCCAAAGTGGACCCCTCGTGGACCGAGACCCAAGCCAAAGTCCCAGGGAGCCGGGGAGCAAATGCAGCCCGACCCCCGCAGCCACCGAGGGCCTGGAGCGGGGTCAGGGGGTCCTGCAGGACTGGACAGGGGCCAGGACGGGGCTGGGATCGGGGAAGACGGGACCCCCACCAAGCCCGCCTACCTGGGCTCGGGGTTGAGCTTCAGCCACACCCTCGTGAGCTGCCCAGCCGCTCCTGGCCCACCCGCTGCAGCCGCAGCTGCCATC
>NW_012137744.1:339-1418 GCF_000956105.1 Propithecus coquereli | reverse complement strand
CCACACAAACTCATACAGGCAAACATACATTTTTTTCCCCACTACTTTCTCAATTGATTGTTTCTCAGAGCATAATAGGATATTTTTCACTCATAAGAGAGCTGATCTTATGTACAGCACACTAAGAACCATAATTCACAAAAACACTTTATCTTCTTTCTGAAGCTGAGGCTTTAGTTCCTTATTTCCTCTTGAAGGGCTGTGGAAATAAAAGATGTTTTATACATTAAAAGATAAAGTTGTATGTATTTATCATGTACAATAGGATGTTTTGAAATATATATTCATAGTGGAATGACTAAATCTAGCTAATTAACATATGCATTACAACACATAGTTATCATTTTTGTGGTGAAAACACTGAACATCCACTCTCTTAGTATTTTTCAGGAATACAATATATTGTTATTAACTATAGGCACCATGATGTACAATGGATCTCTTGAACTTAGTCCTTCTATGTAATTGAAATTTTGTATTCTTTGGCCAACATCTCCCCAACATTCCCACCAACCTCTCCAAGCCCTGGTAACCACCATTCCACTCTCTAGCTCTATGAGATCAACTTTTTTAGATTCCACACTTGAAAGAGATCATGTGGTATTTGTCTTTCTGTGCCTGGTTTATTTCACTTAACACAATGTTCTCAAGGTTCAACCATGTTGTTGAAAATGGCAGGATTTCTCCATTTTAATGGCCGAATAGTATCCCATTATGTCTATATGCCACCTTTTCTTTATTCATTCATCCACTGACACTTAGGTTGATTCCATATCTTGACTTTAGTAAATAATGCTGCAATAAACATGGGAGTGCAGTTATCACCCCACACCTGTCAGAATGGCTATTATCAAAAAGACAAAAGATAACAAGTGTTGGTAAAGATGTGAAGAAAAGGGACACTTTACACACTTAGTAGAAATGTAAACCAATACAACAATTATGGAAAATTCTATGGAGTTTCCTCAAAAAATTTTTAAAAAGATCTACCATATAATACAGCAATACCACTACTGAGTGTACATCAAAAGGCCAGTGGAATTTTAATGTGAGTTTATTGTTTTCACAGTTCATCTTTA
>NW_012137744.1:0-289 GCF_000956105.1 Propithecus coquereli | reverse complement strand
CTTTACACACTTAGTAGAAATGTAAACCAATAAAACCATTATGGAAAATTCTATGGAGTTTCCTCAAAAAATTTTAAAAAAGATCTACCATATAATACAGCAATACTACTACTGAGCGTACATCAAAAGGCCAGTGGAATTTTAATGTGAGTTTATGGTTTCCACAGTTCATCTTTAAGAAACTCATGAAGTTGTTCATTAAGCTGAATAAATCTACATTTCCAAGGAGGTTAGATTTCAAAAATAACACAGGATCACATTTGGCCCAAATTTAGAACAAATGTAATAT
>NW_012137743.1:2088-2989 GCF_000956105.1 Propithecus coquereli | reverse complement strand
GTCTTTTTGATTAGGCATTTAAAGCTATGAATTTCTACCTTAGGGCTGTTTTATTTTATTTCATAGATTTTGAAAGCTCGCTTCCCTTTGTCATTCAGTTCAAAGAATCTTTTTATTTCCATCTTAATTTCATCATTGACCCAAGGATCATTCAGCATCAGGTGATTTAATTTCCCTAACTTTCCATAGATTCGAGTATCTCTCTTGGAATTGGTTTCTAGTTTTTTTCCACTGTGCTCCGAGAAGATACATGGTAAGATTTTGATTTTCTTGAATGTGTTGAGACATGTTTTGTGGCCTATGATATGATCAATCTTGGAAAATGTCCCATGTGCTGATGAGAAAAAAATTCACACTCAATAATTTTGGGGTAGAATGTCCTATAAATACTTATTAGGTCCATTTCTTCTGGTATCTTGTTTAAGTCCAGTGTTTCTTTATTCATTTTCTGCTTCAATGATCTGTCTAGTTCTTTCAGTGGAGTGTTGAAGTTTCCAACAATTAAGATGCTACTGTTTATTTCTTTGATTAGATCTAGAAGAATCTGCTTTGTGAACTTGGAGCACCTGTGTTAGATACATATATATTTAGGATTTTTGTGTCTTCTTATTGAATTTCTCCCTTTACCATTATATAATGACAATCTTTGTCATTTTTTTTTTTTTTCTTACCGTTCTTAAAGCCTATTTTATCTGATATGAGAATGGCTAAACCTGCTCCCTTTTGGTTTCCACTTGAATGGAAATTTTTTTTCTATCCCATTACCTTGAGTTTGTGTGAGTCTTTCTGGTTTAGATGTGTTTCCTGGAGATAGAAAATATTTGGGTAGTGTTTTTTTCATCCATTCAGCCAGTCTATGTTTTTTAAGTGGGGCATTCGGACCATTCACATTGAGTGTTAG
>NW_012137743.1:0-375 GCF_000956105.1 Propithecus coquereli | reverse complement strand
TGGATAATGGGCTTAAGTTTAATGCAGGAAAGTATAAGAGGTTCTAGATCACTGCCGTTTCTTATGATTGAGTATTTTTCCTTCATTTCCTGAATTGTTTTTCTGGTTTCTTTGAGTTGATTTTCCATTGAGCTTCGTTACAATCCATAATCCTAATTCTTTATCTAACATTTCAATATTTTCATTTTGGTTGGGATCTAGACAGCTGATGTGCCCCTTTGGATGTGTCCTTTCACTCTGATTTTTCACACTTATAGAGTTCTTGCACTGATTCTTTCTCATCTAAAGCAGGATTGTTTTTGGATTTTCTTTTGTTTAGATGGGGCTTTCTTCCACCTACTCTTAAGGGTGTGTCTTGCATTTTTTGGGTAAGAA
>NW_012137742.1:5089-6105 GCF_000956105.1 Propithecus coquereli | reverse complement strand
TTCTTTTTAACCACGTATTTTTTTCAATACATATATTAGACAATGTTTTGGAGACTTGCAACAATTTGAAAAAAATTCACGAATGAACTGCATAGCCTAGAAATATCAAAAAATTAAGAAAAAGTTAGACATGTCATGAATGCATAAAATATATGTAGGCACTAGTTTATTTTGTCATTGACTCCTATAAAATATACACAAGGTAAAATCGATCCCGCAGGCGCAGGTGCTTACAGGCTGCATGAGGCCACTTGTAGTCAATAGGAATGCAAACAAAATAAAGCTGCGGCTTGAAATCACGTCTGCATAAATTCCCCGTGGTGCATACTGTACTACTGTAACCATTCTGCGGCCACCTCCTGCTGCTATTGCAGTGAGCTCAAGAGCTGTGAGCATCCACTTAAAACGCCCTGTGACATTAATCATCTCTGCACAAACCGCTTGTCTCCAGTAAATTCCATATCACAGTAAAAAGGGATCTCTTGTGGTTTTCGTGTGTTTTCCAGAGGTTCGAGTGCAACACCGTAAACCTTGAGTAGCACTGTGGGACCCACACAAAGTGCCGCTAGCTACGCTGGAAGTGCTCCCAGGAAGCGGAGAAAAACCGCGACATTGTAAGAAAAGCCGAGCTGCTTGATGCGTACTGGGGAGCGAGGTCTGTGCTGCAGTCGCCACCGTTTCTGACAGTTGGTTCACCTTGTCGACAGATGATGCAAACTTATGGTATCGATACATACAGCACTGAAAATGTCTTTTCTCTTCCTTATAATTTTTTAATAACAGTTTCTTTCCTCCAGTTTACTGTATTGTAAGAATATAGTGTATCATACATATACTAAATATGTGTTTATCAGCCGTTCGTGTGATCACCAAGGCTTCTGGTCACCAGTGGGCTATGAGCAGCTAAGCTTTGGGGGAGTCAAAATTTACACTCGGGTTTTTGACTGCGCAGGGGGTCGGCGCCCCGACCACTGCCCCGTTCGAGGGTCAGCCGTAAGTGCGGTGCCTGCAGCGGG
>NW_012137742.1:0-2794 GCF_000956105.1 Propithecus coquereli | reverse complement strand
GGCTATGACTTAAAACTATAGCATAGTAATGCGAATAAATGCTATGAAATAATTGAGGAAAGTGACAAATATGTAGAAAATACCGATACACGTGCAGGCCTAAATGAAATAAAATTAGGGGGAAATAGCAGAAAGCGGGTTCTGTGTACAGCTATGTGGAATTACACGTACGTCCACTAACAGATACGAGAGCATCTGAATGAGGTTAGCAGTTTAGAATTAAATATTCCCTGGGTTTTTTTCATCTGATTGCTCAAGTTTCTAAAAGACAGCAGGTTTGAAACCTCCTAAGCATGACTCTGTGCAAAGGGGAAGGGAGGATTTGTTGAATGTTCTCTATAAAGTTCCACAAAAAGTTTTATGAGAGCTGACAGAAGCAAGAAGACTTCCCTTCAAATGCTAGAGAACTATTCGCCCAGCCCCCTCCCTTCTCCACACTCTAAGAATAGCACAGGCTCTGTAAAAACTTTGTAGGAGATGACTTCATTTTACTGCTGCTCACCTAGACGTGCTGGAACTGGCACGCGGGAGCTCAGGGCAGGTGGCAGGTAGGGGCACGGGGGGTGGAGGGCTGGGAGACTGGACTGGCAGGGCCCCAGGAAAATGTGGGAGAAAGCGATTCCCAGGAACCGGCAATCAGAGCTGAGCAAACTCACTGCCTATCTCGCAATCTTGCAGGCGTCTCAGCGCCCAGGGTCCAGACACTCGGCTGCGCTGAAGATGGCGAACAGCACAGGAGGGGCGGAGGCGGGCTCCCCGCGTGGCCTGTGCAGCACACTTTTCTTGGAAGCCTGGAAAACTCAGTTAATTCACTCTGGAGACATGGAGATGAGTTTGAAATTCTTGGAAAGTTCCTCCCAGAAAAAATGAGTTTGTAAGTAATGAGGTACAAAATTCATTGTTCCAGAAAATAGACAAATGAGATTACATCGACCTAAAACCTTCTGCATGGCAAATGAAAACAATCGACAGAGTCAAGAGACAACCCACTGAATGGGAGAAAATATTTGCAAACTGTCCAGTCTGGTTAATAACCAGACTATCTAAGGAACCCAAACAACAGCAAAAACAAAACAAAACAAAAAAAAAAAACACGCAAATAATCTGATTAAAAAATGAGCAAATGATCTGAATGGACAGTTCTCAAAAGAAGACATGTAAATGGCCAACAGGTGTATGAAAAAATGCTCCACATCACTAATCAATCATAAGAGAAATGCAAATCAAAACCATGATATCGCCTCATCCCAGTTAAAATGGCTGCTATTACAAAGTCAAAAGACAGCACATGCTTGCGAGGATGGGGCGAAAGGGAGCCTCTTACACGCTGTTGGTGGGAATGTAAAGTAATACAGCACTACGGAGAACAGTATCAAGGTTCCTCAAAAAACTAAAAATAGAATTGCTGCATGATCCGGCAGTCCCACTGCTGGGTACATATCCAAAAGAAAGGAAATTGGTATGTGGAAGAAAGAACTGCGCTCCCACGTTTACTGAAGCACTGTTCGCAATAACCAAGATACGCAATTAACCATCCGTGGGTGAATGGACTGGAAAATGTGTGGTATGTATGCAATGGAATACTACTCAGCTGTAAAAAGAATGAAATCCTGGCATAAGCCAGGCACAGAAAGACAAGTGTCACATGATCTCACTCATATGTGAGAGCTCAAAAAATTGAACTCGGAGAAGTAGAGAACGGAATAGGCCACACCACCCTGAACATGCCTGACCTCGTCCGGTCTGGAAAGCTAAGTAGGGTCGGCCTGGTTAGTACTTGGGCGGGAGAGTAGTGGTTACCGGAGGCTGGGAAGGGTGGTGGCGGGGAGATGAAGAGAGATTGGTTAATGGGCATAGATAGCAGGAATAAATTCTAGAGTTAGATGGCATGGTATGGTGACTATAGCTATCCATCATTTATTGTGTATTTCAAAATAGCTAGAAGAGAAGGTTTGGATTGTTCTCAACACAAAGAAATGATAAACACTCAAGATGGAGGGTACTCTAAAGACCCTGAGTTGATCATTACACATTCTGTGCATGTTGCAAAGTATCAAATGGACCCCCATAAATACGTACAATCATTAGGTATCAATAAAAAAATAAAATATTCATCTCTCCAGGTCAGAGGCATGGCTCCTCCCAAACTAGATAAAACTCTTGGTGTGAGTAGGGAGAGAACGCTCCCCAAATATATTTACTTAGATTTGAACTTTGTATTTTCCTTACAAGCTCATCATATTCTTAAAACAGAACTTTTATTGTGCTCTCATAAAGTGTGTGTAAATATGGATTTGAATACAGGCTGGAAAATTACATCTTCAAGGCCAGATGTGTAAAATGTGTGAGCCGCACAGAGGATTTGGTTTCCTTAGGTCATCCGTTTATCTGGGAAGCAAAGAACCAGGGATGATAAGAGCTATTTTTTTTAATTAAATAATATTTTTACATGGCAAAAGCAGTATAGCACTGTATAACGCCAACATGGCAGTCTCTGCCTCCCCCGCCTCCACCTTTGTTCGGGAAGTCATCCCTCTTGCTGCGGTGGCCGTGTCAGCGCTCGAAGGGTCATGACTCCTGAGTATTTATTGTGAGACTCAGACCGCAAGCTTGGGTGTGTGAGAAATAGAACTTTCTTTTTTTATAACTTAGTTTACTTTCTATTTCAAAATCCATTTGCCGGGCGGTGCAAGGCCGGCATTGGCATGTTGGGTGTTGCCCCGTCTGCGCGGTATGGAGGGCGCGAGGGGTTCAAGGTTTTGGAGGGAGACCTTTCTGCCCCTGGAGCCTTTTG
>NW_012137741.1:5478-7310 GCF_000956105.1 Propithecus coquereli | reverse complement strand
TGTCTGCAGTACGGTGTGCGTGTCCGCGTGTCTGTAGTACAGGTGCGTGTCCACTTGTCTATAGTACAGTGTGCGTGTCCGCGTGTCTGCAGTACAGGATGCTTGTCCACATGTGGCCTCCTGCTGGTTCTGCCTCTCTGGCGGGACCGGCTCGCACGCATAGCAGCCTGTGGTAGGTCTTGCTGGGCTGCGCTTACCGTCCTGCTGTCTCTGCTGGTCCTGTCGGTCATTGGCTGCTCAAATGTCCGCCCCCAGGTGACCTCTGGGTCTCTACAGCGTCTCTGATCCGTTCCCCGCCAGCGCCCAGCTGGTGTCTGCACGGCTGCACCTGAGCACCTCTGTGCCACGCGTCACCTGCTCAGCGACTCTCCGCGGGGTGGATTCTAGTTCTCGGGACACCTTCCCGTGACCCCAGGGCTCTCGGGAGCCGTGAGAAGGAGCCCGTTCAGACTGCCCGACCCCTCGTGACAAGTCAAAGGTCCCGCAGCGCTTGCAGCCCCCACCTTGCGCCGCACTCGGCCTCCCTTTGCTTGGCCAAACCCTCCGCAGCCCTCAGGTCGCGGGTGGAACTTCCCCTGTGCCGAGATGTGGCCCTGGGCCCTGTCCCCCGACATAAGCAGGTCATGTGGAGCCTGAACCGCAAGTTCTCTTGGCAAACGTCCTCCGCGCGGCACGGGGCTGCTGGTCTCCGGGGCTCTGTCTGCTGCCTCAGTTTCCAGGTTCTCCCAAAGGCCCTGAGATTCGGGAGGCAGCTGGTGCCGTTCCTGCCTCCCAGGCCCCGTCCTCCGCCTGCCCCACGCGGGTGCCGGGAGGGCGGTCGCAGGAGCGGACGGGCCGGCGGGGCCATCGGGACACGAACTGCACACAGAGCGTCACGGGCGGAATGAGGCCGGGGGCGGGGGGATCTTGCTGATCAGCATCAACGTAGAAACAGAAAGACAAATCCCCAAGGAAAGTGCGCTTGCTCCGGGACAGCACGCAGGAAGCAGGAGCACGACCGGGACGCCCGTATAGAGCAGGGGCTACGGTCAGTGCAGAGGACGCAGCACTCGGGTTCGGTGGAAGGAGGAGGCTGCGCAGGTTGTTCTAAAGGAAGCTCCTTGGCGCTGGCAGCGACTCACGGGCCGCGGCTGCTGCCTGGAGGGAGCCGGTAGCTGCCGGGCGGGACTTGGAACCCCGGCGTCGGGAGCTCTGAGGCCAAGTGTCCCGTGCTGCGGCGAGCTGTCCCTGAGCCGCCAGCTGTGCCGCGTGACTCACGCAGGGACCTGGGCTTGGGATCTAGAGCCAGTCCCTGTTGTCCGGCAAACCGAGCTGGGAGCCGCCCACCCCTCATGGCCTTCTGGCTGCATTTGCCAGAGTCTGACCCAAGTGATGCTACTTTGAATCTGGCGACTTCCACAGAAGATATGAGAGTAACGAACCACCCGAGACAGCGGTGTGGGCGGGGGAGGTTTATTGGGGACTCGAGGGTGCAGCTCGCGCCTCCACAGACAGAGGCAGAGAGGGCGGGTCAAACAGGCACGTCCTAGGGCTCGACCGACTCTTGTGGCAAAAGCAGTTGACGGCTCCGGGGGTCCCAGGATTGGGGGCCCCACTGGCTGCTGCCCGCCCCAGGACTGGGGTCCCGCTGGCGTCCCAGGGCAGGCAGGCAGGGGAGGAGGTCTGGGCGGTGCGGCAGCTCCAGAGGGCGCGTGGCCGGGAGCCCATCATGTGCCCGAGTCCAGGTGCAGCCAGAGCACGGCGGGGTGCAGGGGCCGGGGCCTCGGAGGCCGGATGTGGGGAGTGAAGAAAGGGGACATCTGATTCCCTGAGGACAGGAGAGGCCTGACGCC
>NW_012137741.1:0-589 GCF_000956105.1 Propithecus coquereli | reverse complement strand
CCCTGATTTCCACCCCTGCCGCCCGGGGCTCTGCGTGGCAGCGTCGCCAGTCCTGCAGACGAGTTTGTCGCTCGGTGACCTCTAACCTTTCTGCCTGGCTCTAACACGGGAGCGCCAGGCTGGACAGTTCCCGCTGCGCTCTGACCCGGCTGCGCTCAGTGGACCGAGAGACCCGTTTGCTCGCTGGGGGTTACAAAAGCTGAGTTTACGAACAACTCTGTGATGTCTCCTTGGTTTATAAACCGGAACATTCCTCTCTGTGCTTGGTTTCCACAAGGTAAAGTTGTACCTAAGGACAGAAGGAAGCCTGACTGTTCCCCTGTGTCTACCTATGTTGAGAACAGCGACCCGCTTCCCGGAACCCCCGAGCACGCTGGCCGGGTGCCCGCTCTGCATCACGGCATGTGCTGCTGTGCGCGCATCACCGCGGACACACCTGCCGTCACGGTCCACTCCATGCCTGTCCCCCGGGAGTCTCTGCACCTTTCTCTCCTGCCTTCCTCTGCCGGGACTCGCTGGCCTTGCACCCTCCTTGTTTCTGGGACGACGAGCTGTTCCAGATCTTTCTCACTCACTCCCAGCCCATTTC
>NW_012137740.1:1591-2955 GCF_000956105.1 Propithecus coquereli | reverse complement strand
CTAAACCCCACAACACTCACAGAGACATCACTCTATTAATAAATTCCTTTTCTTGCTACTTCTACTTGTCTCTTTCTATTAGTTCCTTTCCATCGGTATTTAAATATGTGTAAGTCTTTCTCTTCTTGAACAAATGAAACTCTTTCAAACTCATAACTGCCTTTAGCTTCCATATTCCTTTCTTTTATAGTTGCATTTTTGAAAAAAAAAAAAAACATTGTCCCTCTTTTATCATAGAACTATTTTTAACTTATTAATGTCAAATATTTACTCATAGTATTTCATACTTCTCTTTCTCCTATTCAAGCTGGTGGTAGTTGCCTCTTTGGTCATTTTCTCAAGAGGATGATTGACTAGAGAGAAATTAGAATGTGCCATTGAGTATTCCCCTTAATTCCTTTGTGAAAAAAGATATTTATACTATAGACAAAGTTAATGAGAAAGGAGACAGAAGAATTATCATGCTTGCCCCGTCATTTCCCCTCCCTGTTGAAAGATGCATCTGGGTTGAGGGGAGGAGTGAAGAAGTGTAGGTAATGAAGGTGAAATCCCACAAATGTAGCAGTTCCCCAGTGAGGTCTGGAGACCAAGAGGGCAAAGGCAAAATGCACCTTGTTCTTTTTGCAGAGCTTCGAGAGAGGTCCAAGAAAGAAAATGTATTTCTTGTGTATCTAGCCAGTGAGACCATTGATGCTCATGTCCAAATTGTGGCATAGAAGTCAAGTGGTAGCTTCAGGACTTAAAAGACCCACAGGCACAAACAGAGGATATCTAAAAGGCATCCATCCTGTATGTATCAATGATTGAGCACCACCCTCTCTCAACATCCCCAAGTGCCAAACCTCCCCAGAAACTTGACTAGATCTTGAAGATGGGAGGAGCCTCCAAGAAAGCTGAGATGAAGTTTGTGCCTCTCTAACAGAAGGTGGAATTGAAATAGCATAATTAATATCCAGACTGAAATTATGTCAAGGTAAACAACAATGTTCATTCTTGGTCAATTCAGTTGATGAGTTTTGGACATAATCTTATCTGAGTTCTCTGTTAACAGGTGACTCAGTTGACACTCCTTCCTTTAAACTTTCTCTTTTCTTTCCTGTAGTTCATGACACTGAAAAATTGTTATATTTCATTAAATTTTGGCTCTTCCTTAGTCTCTTGTATGGAGTCTTCTCCTCATTCTTTAATTGGTACTACTTACTCGTTCATTTAACAAATATTTGTTCTGTGTCCACCATGTACCTGGCACTGTTCTGGGAACGGGGTATACAAAAATGAACAAGGCAGATTTGGCCCCTTCTCCTATAGAGTTCACAGTCTAGTGTAGCTGAGAAACTGAGTCTGGACAAGGACCCGGTGAGTAG
>NW_012137740.1:0-541 GCF_000956105.1 Propithecus coquereli | reverse complement strand
TTTTTGTCTGCTTTGTCAAAAATTAGGTGGCTATATGAGGCTGGTTTTATATCTGGGTTCTCAGTTGTGTTCCATTGGTCTATGTCTCTGTTCTTGTGCCAGTACCATACCTACCATTTTGTAGGTTGTCTGTTTTACTTACTATAGCCTTGTAGTATAGCTTGAAGTCTAGTAAATTGATGCAAACCCACATCCAACATCATACTGAATGGGAAAAAATTGAAAGCATTCCCACTTAGAACTGGAACCAGACAAGGTTGCATTCTATCACTGCTTCTATTCAACATAGTGCTGGAAGTCCTAGCCAAAGCAATTAGACAAGAGAAGCAAATCAAGGGCATCCAAATGGGGGCAGAAGAAGTCAAACTATCACTCTTTGCTGATGATATGATCTTATATCTAGAAAACCCCAAAGATTTTTCCACAAGACTACTGGAATTGATAAGCAAATTCAGCAAAGTCTCAGGTTACAAAATCAATATACAGAAATCAGTAGCATTCCTATATGCCAACAACAGTCAAACTGAGAACCAAATCAAAG
>NW_012137739.1:1050-1730 GCF_000956105.1 Propithecus coquereli | reverse complement strand
GAAAAAAAAAAATTAAAGATTTTCTCTGCCTGAGCTACCAGGATGTCCTAAGTTACTATTAAGTAGTATATTGCCAGCAGTATTCCTAAAGAATTAAGTTTATCTTTTGGAATTATTTGTTTCACAGTAATAGAATCCCATCCAGATAATGCATTAGAGGATCTACGACTGGATAAGCCGTTTCCTGAACTGAGAGAACATTTTCAGTCCTATGATTTGGATCATATGGAAAAAAAGGTTTGTAGTGCATGTAACCTTACATTTATAGATAGACATAAAACATTTTTTTAACCTAAGGTTTTTGAATTATACCAAAATGAGAAAATACTGTAAACCTCCATATCCTGTCATCCATGTTACGTAGTAAAAATATTTTACCTTATTTATTTTCAATAAATTTTCCCCCAAAGTTAAAAACTTTATTGAAGGAAAATACATATACTGAACATATCTGTATAATCACCATGCAGGTCAAGAAATTGGACATTAACATATCCCAGAAGCCCTCGTTATGGCCATTTTCTAAACAAATAGATGTACTTTTAAAAATAGTTTGAATTTGGGGTGTTTGTAAAAATTGATTCCTCTTGAAACCTGTTTTTAGTGTTTGGAAATTACCAAGGCAATTGTATATTTCATTATAGAAAGGTCAGGAGTTCAAGACCAGCCGGAGCAAGAGT
>NW_012137739.1:0-1000 GCF_000956105.1 Propithecus coquereli | reverse complement strand
GGCCAAGAAAGTCAATTTTAAATTACAAAGTAAATTTGTGGCAGCACATCTCTGGTTACGATTCAAAGTGATAGTCAGACTGAAGAATAGGTTTTAATCTACTGTTACCTTTATATAGCATTATAGAAGGATACAAAGCAGGAGACACAACAGATAAAACTTTGTCTTATTAGGAGACCTAGCATCTATGCAAGTACCTAGCGTTTTTTGTCCCTAACCCACAAAGGGCTTGTGTGGCTGCCACAGGAGTGAGCTGGGTCACTTAGACCCATAGAGGTCACCTTTTTCCCTACCAATCTTTTATTCCATTCTCATGCAGGCTTTAGATTCCCCAGGTCAGGTGCAGTTTTACACAATAAGCAAGGCATTTACCTAACTGCTTTTTCCAAGGTAACTGTTATAGAAGACCAAAGTCATAAATAGGCAGACCTGCATCAGCTCAGGATTGTTATTAGCCCTGAAGCTCAGGTTGTTATTAGCCCTGTACTTATAAAATTTTAATCTTAGAACATCATAAAATTTTCTTTCAGTACTCATGCAATGCTCTTTCTTTACTCAAGAAAGTATTTATTTTGTGCCAACTATGAGTCAGGTACCTTTCTAGGGCAATGATAGCCATTGGCATTGGTAGCATCACTGAGGAGCAGTATCTGTGTGGGCGGTTAGGGAGTGCTTGTTAGGATAAACTTCTGGCTGGCGGTGGTGGGCCATTTAAGAGTTGTAAGTGGGGGCTGGGCATGGTGGCTCATGCCTGTAATCCTAGCACTCTGGGAGGCTGAGGCGGGAGGATCGCTCAAGGTCAGGAGTTCAAGACCAGCCGGAGCAAGAGTGAGACCCCGGTCTCTACTAAAAATAGAAAGGAATTAGCTGGACAACTAAACATATATAGAAAAAATTAGCCAGGCATGGTGGTGCGTGCCTGTAGTCCCAGCTACTCAGGAGGCTGAGGCAGAAGGATTGCTTGAGCCCAGGAGTTTGAGGTTGCTGTGAGCTAGCCTGA
>NW_012137738.1:9945-10757 GCF_000956105.1 Propithecus coquereli | reverse complement strand
GGACTCCCAAATATTCTGTTTTATTGTAAATTGCATGTATATTTGGACAAATAATATAAAATTAATATTTTCCTGCCCCAAAGGTAAATTGCATTATTAAAATATAATATAAGCCCTAATTTCCAAATATCGTGATAATAAGAATTTAAAAAGTAGGTGTAATAGGAAAATGTTGTAACAGACTTGGCTTTATTTTGGAAACTCTAAATGTCATCAGTTTAATCTCAAAGGTAGTCATCAGCATTGATATTGACAATGCCTTCCTTAAAATAGCCAACTAAGAGTTCTGCATACAAGGTGTACTCATTAAAGCTTGCTCATCAATTTACTGACTCACTAATAGATTTGTCACTGTTTTGTCTCATCAATTTAAAACATCTTTAGCTGAAAATAATTTATGGAAATCCATGGTCCTTGAAAATGAAAAAAAAACACATCATATTGTTTGCAGATTTCATCTTCCTGTTTTTTTTTTTTTTACTTATAAACATTCAAATGACAAATGAGGATAACCAGAATTGTCACAGCTATATTGCAGTCTCTTTTAATCTTTCTCACACAAGATGTTCTTTCTTTATCTTTATTTATCTCTCTTGTTTGGCCATAAATAGAAAGTCCTGTAACTTGTATATTTAATATAGAGAAGATTTCACTCCTTGTTAAAGAGTCTTGTTGGTCATGGTCCTCCACTAATCATCCTATCTAAGTAACTCCCATAAAGAAATCGAGAATCACATATAATTATTTTAACTTAATTCCCTGGAAAATATAAAATTATTTGAGTGAACAAAATAGCATAAGAAGAAAAAGAA
>NW_012137738.1:0-511 GCF_000956105.1 Propithecus coquereli | reverse complement strand
GAGTCTTTTGCATTCATATATTGCCTGGTGGATCTGGCCAAGTTCTCTAGAATTGTGCAAGTCATATTTTTCTGCTCCTTTAAATTTCTCACTCGATTCCTTACCTGTTCTTGCATTGTTGCTACTGGATATGTGTCATTGACGTTGCATTTCTGAGGACCATCATCCAGCCACTGGACACAACTGCTATCTGTCTCAACTCTATTCTCTTCCTAGAATTTCTATTGAATCAAGGGTCTGAAACACAATATTTGTTCAACCAGCACTTTCAGTTTCTAGTCAAAAATAAAAACATTTTTTTCAATGGGTTCTCCAGCAGCTCTCTGCTATCTCAGTTTATGGTATCCCCATGAGAGTTGGCAGTAATATTAGCAGTAAAAATAGCTAACATTCATTGAGCACTTGTACCTTTATTACAGTATGTGCAGAAATTTATTTTCTCCTGCCTTTTTATATGACTAGCTCTCCACAAAACTCCATGTAAAAATACCTCAATCAATATTTGCTGAAT
>NW_012137737.1:1693-2361 GCF_000956105.1 Propithecus coquereli | reverse complement strand
CATATGTAACTTATAATTTTCTAGTAGTCTTACTTTAGAAATGTAAAAAGATATAGATGTAATTAGCTCTAATAATGCATTTTTATCTAACTCAATATATCCCAAGTATTATCATTTCAATAAGTAATCAATATACAAATTATTAATGAAATATTTTAAATTGTTTGTTTTGCAACTACAGCTTCTAAATCCAGTGTGTATTGTACACTTACAGTACATCTTCATTTAGATAAGCCGCATTTCAAATGCTCAACAGCTACATGTGGCTAGTGGATACGGTATTAGATAGTATAGGGTTAAAGGATTATGATCCCAGGAGGAATGGGAGTCCTAGGGACATTGGAGTTATGTCGGCAGTCAAGGCTGAGAACCTTAGAATAAGGATGCTAACTCAGCATTGCCAAAAGTATGAACTGTAATCTTCCAGCTCCTTTCATTAGGTGGGCTTAAAGTAAGTGTATTACTCAGGTTGCAAAGTAACACGATCCCATTAAAAGGGAATTCTATGAGAGTACATATATGTATAAACACAGCAAAAATGTGCATGAATACCCATCAACATGAGTATTGGTCACTTTGAGGATATAGAATTGGAGAACAGTCAGTGGTAGATTATTAAAATTTTCTTGATATATATAACTTTATAGTTTGAATTGTCAAAATGTGCA
>NW_012137737.1:0-673 GCF_000956105.1 Propithecus coquereli | reverse complement strand
GCCTACTATTATCACCATTTTTATATGAGGTAAATGAGGTTCAGATGAGTTAAGTAACTAACTTAAGTTTTCAAAACTAGTAAATTATAAGTCAAACCTTACAGCTCCATTTCTCCTCCCTGGGAAGTCTTTGGACTTGATTCAGGAGAGAAAATGAATGAAGTCAGCACAAAGAAGTGAAAGGGCGGCCACACCCCCAGGGGAACCATACAGATAGAAGAAACAAAGGAGAGACAGGAAGGCAAATCCTCTGCTAGCCCCTGCAAAGCATGGCCACCACGTTTTCATTTCTGTTGCACACCTCTATCAGGAAAAATTTTTTTAATACATCCACAAATAAATGTACGTTTATTAGTTGTGTGTCATATACAGTTAGTATCATAATAGTATATTATGGACATTGTGAGACAGACACTAAAATAAAAATTAAAAATTGAGAAGGCAAAAGTAAATAAGAATAAAGGTTCCATTTTCTTTCTGCACCCTCAAGAAATCATCTTGTGTACTTCCTGGGACTCATGTCATGTGGAGGCCTTTGGATTTGAGTAGTGCTGCCAACAGAAATATAATGCAAATCACATATGTAACTTATAATTTTCTAGTAGTCTTACTTTAGAAATGTAAAAAGATATAGATGTAATTAGCTCTAATAATGCATTTTTATCTAACTCAA
>NW_012137736.1:26191-26513 GCF_000956105.1 Propithecus coquereli | reverse complement strand
TGCTTTGGAATAATGTAATGCTTTCATATGATTAATGATGGCCTAATATTTCATTCACTATTTCAATAGAAGAATTAATCATTTAATATATGTTTTTTCTCAGAATGTCCTTATGAAATAAATACATGTCAAAATTTTCTTCCATGCAAGTTTTCATTAGATATTAAATCCAGAAAGAAAATGTAGGTTGGCAAAATAAAAGGGAGTCCTGATTAGTTTTGGTTTTCTGGTTTGGTCTTGTTTTTACAGAAACTTTTATCAGCCTTTTTCCCTATCATGAAGCTTAGGAAAATTTGGGCTATTTCCATTCCTTTTCCTGTTT
>NW_012137736.1:23426-23822 GCF_000956105.1 Propithecus coquereli | reverse complement strand
AACATCCCGTATGTTCTTGGGAAGGAGATTGGTTCCACCTCTGCCTGAGTAGTACCATATCTATGGAAAGAGAAAACATATTCCTCAAAAAAAAAAATTAAATGAACTTTGTATTTATTAAAATAGAAGATAAGCATTTTGTACAAAGCCCTAGAGTTCTGTGCCACAAAACACTATAGAACTAAATTGGTGTGGTGATAATTAAGGACCTATGAATGTTTAGTTCTGTGTAGTTCTGCAATATGATATGCAGTAAGTAGAGTTTACTACAAAATATAACCCCCGTGACATTATCATTGCCCTGAAGTTCACTAGAATAGGAATTCTTAATGATTCAGGGCATTTTTTACTCAAAAATTGAATGAACTCCTTGTTCGGTTATCATATTTATTAGAA
>NW_012137736.1:21079-21466 GCF_000956105.1 Propithecus coquereli | reverse complement strand
CATTAGCTATTGGAGCTCTAGATAACATATAAGACCTTTGGCTACCCTGAGGCCATCATGATGGAGAGATAATATTCAGCGAGAACACAAAGAGGCCCTTAGAAAATATGAATAACAACTGATACTTGGCCAGTCCCTAGCTGTTCTAGCCACCAGCCATTAGAGTCAATCCAACTGAGATGTGAGACACTGTGGAGTAGAAATGAGTCGTTACTTCTCAACCTGCCTAAATCACAGATTTGTGAGATGTTTTAAGCCACATAAAATACCAGAACAGTAATTCAATCCAAGGAGAGAAAGAGAGACAAATTCAAAGCTAAATTATCCAAAGACAAGTAGATATGAGAATGGAACATGTAGTGATTCTAAGAATTAGAGGGAAATGAA
>NW_012137736.1:18772-19438 GCF_000956105.1 Propithecus coquereli | reverse complement strand
TTTTAAATTTTATAATAGATGAATGTGTTGGTTCAAGTGGGAATATTCTGAATGAAATGCTCAGTAAACTAAGCCAGAGTCCATCATTGTGGTAGATTAAAGAAGGTGACAAATTCTTTGCTTTTCTGCCAATTATACAGTAGTGTTTAATTTTCCTCCCCTTGAAACTAGGATGACAGTACTGACATACAATCAATAAGTTAAAGCAAAAATGACACTCTGGAAATTTATAGGTGAAACCATCGGATACTTTGCAAGTTTCTTTCAGACACATTGTAACATTAGCTATTGGAGCCCTAGATAACATATAAGACCTTTGGCTACCCTGAGGCCATCATGATGGAGAGATAATATTCAGCGAGAACACAAAGAGGCCCTGAGAAAATATGAATAACAACTGATACTTCGCCAGTCCCTAGCTGTTCTAGCCACCAGCCATTAGAGTCAATCCAACTGAGATGTGAGACACTGTGAAGTAGAAATGAGTCATCACTTCTCAGCCTGCCTAAATCACAGATTTGTGAGATGTTTTAAGCCACATAAAATACCAGAACAGTAATTCAATCCAAGAAGAGAAAGAGAGACAAATTCAAAGCTAAATTATCCAAAGACAAGTAGATATGAGAATGGAACATGTAGTGATTCTAAGAATTAGAGGGAAATGAA
>NW_012137736.1:14959-15287 GCF_000956105.1 Propithecus coquereli | reverse complement strand
TTCAAGATACTCATTGGCACTTGTGAGTGTAGATATACATTCAACAAAATCAATGTTATCTCATTTTGAAATACAACATCTGTTATATTATGTAGTTTGTCTTTCCCAAGAATAAAAATCCATGACTATTTGCAGCCTTGAAATACTTTATATATTTTACTTTTCCTTTTATTTCATGTTTGGTTTTTTTTGCCCTGTTAATTTAATCTTTGAAGTTTCAAGGTCTTGTTAAATTTACTGGTATATGAGATCAAACATGCTTTAAACTACTAAAGTTTTATGCAGTCAAGAAAAGGCCATAAGTCATTTATTTCTATGATGATGACCT
>NW_012137736.1:10206-11344 GCF_000956105.1 Propithecus coquereli | reverse complement strand
TGGAATTTAGAGTGCACACGATAGCCACAGAACAAAGAAAAGTGGACATAAAACATACGTCTGTACAGGGCTGCTTATACCTTTATCTGTTTTTAAGTGAATTTTTAATTGATTATATTAATGAAAATTTTTGCATGGAGGAAAATTAATCTGTAAGATTATACAATAAAGTTTGAAAATGTAAATTGAAAGAAAGACATTTAGCTTCTTTAAAAACAAATAATACATCTATAGAAGAAACATGCATGAGGTAAATAAGAAACCGTATAAGTATAAATGTCCTTTTGGAGTATGGAAGTCAGAGCCCACAGCAGCCCTCAGTTTTGGGAAGAGGCCAAACTAGCTTAGTGCCATGTGCAGTGACATTCCACTGCTGGAGGCAACTAGGAAAAATCAGGGCACAGAGTCCAAGGTGTGGAAGGTAGAGCAGCCCTATACATTCCAGAAAGTGTTCTTGAAGTGTTCTGAAAACCTGACATACCAGGTCCTGATTGAGTAGACATTCACTTATATTTTAAATGCCTATTTTTTTTATCTGTTTACCCTGATTGCCTGAGGGATTTCTTGATGTCACTTCTGTGATTTTTATCTTCTTGGAAATGTGGAAAGAGAGCAGAAATCAAGATGATTTTTGCAAGTTTTGTGGTATTGGAGGGTAAATAGCATCTTTGCCCCGGTCTGTCATTGCTAACTGCAGGAATGATTCAGTCCTGAGTGTCACCATCATTTTTCACACTAAGCAAGGTAAAGCAGATAGGCTAAAAATCATTCACTTCCACATGTCACCTATTAGGTGAGCCTTAGGAGCAGATAATCCAAGGAGCTCAACTACCCACCTTCAGATGGACCCTCTGTGGGCAAGATAGACAAGTGAAAAACAAGGTCCTCTTTTCATCCCCCTACTTGTCAGGTCAGGAATTGGGTGAAGATATAATAAAGCATGTCTGGTCTCTGGTTACATTTATCACTCTTATATCTCTGGAAAAAAGAGCCAATTTTAAAGTATAAAGAAAAAAATAAAGCATCTAACATCAAACTGTCATGGCCTGGGCATACTTTATATATCATTTCGAAGTACTTCTCTAGTATGTTTTCCTACATATGTTTTAAGTAGTTAAAATTACTCTTTATTTATTTT
>NW_012137736.1:9213-10156 GCF_000956105.1 Propithecus coquereli | reverse complement strand
TATAAAAAGGCACTCTCCTAACTTTCTGCATAATAATATTGCCCTTCTACACCTATAACATAGTTATGAAACTTTGCCTGTGCAAGCTCTAATCATTGGATATTTGTGTTTAAATGAATTATACCAAAAGCTTCTTGATGTTGGCCTGGGCAATGATTTTTTTGTAAGTCCAAAAGCAAAGGTAAGGACAGCAAAAATAGACAAATGGAATTACATCAAAGAAAATAATCAGCAAAGTGGAGAAAACCTACGGAATGGGAGAAAATATTTGCAAACCATACGCTGTGATGTGAATGCTTATGTCTCCACAAAATTCATATGTTGAAACCTAATCATCAATATGATTGTATTTGATTATGGGGCCTTGGGGAGGTGATTTGCCCATGAGGGTAGAATCCTTATGAATGGGATTAATGCCCTTGTAAAAGAAACCCAAGAGAGTTGCCTTGCCTTTTCCACCATGCGAGGACACAGTGAAAAGGTACTTACTATGAACCAGAAAGTGGGCCCTCGCCAGACACCAAATCTGCCAGTGCCTTGATCTTAGACTTCCCAGTGTCCAGAAGTGTAAGAAATAAATTTCTATTGTGTATAAGCTATCTAGTTTATGGTATTTTTGTTATTACAGCATGAACATACAAAGACACCATACTTTTGATAAGGGATTAATACTCAAATATGTGAGGAACTGAGACAAATCAATAGTAAAGAAGTTAATAACCAGATTTTAAAAATTGGCAAAGGACCTGAATAGACATTTCTCAAAGAAGAAATACGAAGACAAACAGATATATGAAAAAATGCTCAACACCACTAATCATCGGAGTATGCAAACCAAAATCACAATGTAATGTCACCTCACATTTGTTAGAATGGCTATTATCAAAAAGACAAAAGATACCAAGTGTTGGCGAGGACGTAGAAAAAAGGGAACCCTTGCACG
>NW_012137736.1:8046-8594 GCF_000956105.1 Propithecus coquereli | reverse complement strand
ATCCTCCTGCCTCAGCCTCCCAGGTAGCTGGGACTACAGGCATGCTGTGTCTCTAGCTCTGTCTTTCTTTTTTTTTGAGACAGAGTCTCACTCTATTGCCTGGGCTAGAGTACCATGGCGTCAGCCTAACTCACAGCAACCCCAAACTCCTGGGCTCAAGCGATCCTCCTGCCTCAGCCTTCCGAGTAGCTGGGACTACAAGCATGTGCCACCATGCCCGGCTAATTTCTTCTCTCTATATATACTTTTTAGTTGTCCAGATCATTTCTTTCAATTTTTTAGTTGAGACGGGGTCTCGCTCTTGTTCAGGCTGGTCTTGAACGCCTGACCTTGAGCGATCCACCAGCCTCGGCCTCCCAGAGTACTAGGATTACAGGCGTCAGCCACCGCTCCTGGCCTATGGATGTCTGTTGATTCACTTTCTTCCACATTCTCATCACACATTCTCTCAAGAACACTTGATGCATAGAAATAGTGTATCACTCGTGAATACTTGTGAATGAGAATGTTTGTATTCAGCGATGCACCCAGGGTGGTTAGGATTTTGT
>NW_012137736.1:3095-4211 GCF_000956105.1 Propithecus coquereli | reverse complement strand
CCTTCTTAGTGCTTGTTAGAAATAAATATTTAATTGTTTTAAAGGAATCTTTCTATAAAAAACTCTTTGAGGAACTATGTGTGTGTGTGTGTATATTTTTTCCTTATTTTTTAGATTAATGAGGCAGTGTTTTTCCTGAAGAGCTGTGGACAAGTTATGGAAAGAGTGTGGCCTTTGATTTCGCTGTGGAAAAAGGCCTGTACTAATACTGTCTCATGATGTTTCTGGTAGTGAGTCATTGCTGAAGAAAGTATAGGTGTAAAACACGCATGGATCCTAATGCTTGGCCTTTACTAAGATAACACTAAATTCTTTCATTTTGTTAATTCTAGATGGGCATATAACTCTGGCATGAATGATCACAAAGGCTAATTTTTGAGGGGCAATATAAAATTGCATATCCCATTTGTTTTGGTGCATCGATTACAAAGCCAGATGTTAAGAACAGATGTCAATGAGCCATTTTTCATATGGCATGGTTTGCAGTCGTGAACTCTCCATTTATCACCTCAGATGGGAACAGTTAATTTGACAGTGAGTGTTTTGGTATTAGCCAATTTCAACATGAGTCTTTGGTTTTTGAAATCTGATGTACAGAGATGTGATAAAACACTTACAATGAAAGCATTGTTAAATTGACTTTTGTGCCTTGAAGTTTACCAACATGTATAATGCAATGGAAATGAATGTTCCCTCTTACAGTGAATGAGCATAAATCCAATGTTGGCAAAGACATAATGTAAATGTTATGGTTGAAATACAGAATGGTTAATTCAATTGTAAATTCCAAATAACCAAACATGAGACCCTTGTACTGATGTATGGCATAGTGAGTTTTGCTCATTTCTTGTATTTGATTGTAATGACAATGCTCATTAAAAATATTTCTGTCAATGTTTGTACTAAATATGATTTTAGCATTGGTTTCAAAATCTTGCCCTACTATGGAAAAATTTTCATATTTAGAGAATACCATATTTCAAATTATCTATTGGCTAGTTGACATAACACATATTTAAAAGCAGCCATCTACTGTATTCTGTTAGGAAACACAGATAACAGAAAAAAATTACAGAATAATACTATTTTAAAAAATGTGTGGACAGTATCTGGAAG
>NW_012137736.1:475-900 GCF_000956105.1 Propithecus coquereli | reverse complement strand
GATAAATATGATCCTCTAAGGGAAAACATATAACTTAAAATATAATACCTATCAATTCTTAAGTTTTGTTTTTTCATCTGCAGTCCTGCAAAACACGTTCCATTCCCATCCACAATTCAATTTCTTAAAGTTGTCTTAAGAATTTTATCTGCATGAAATTTTCAGTAACTACAAAGTAAGTGGAAATTTCTCCAAAAATATTATGATTAAATTACCAGGAAAAATTTTATATGCTTGGAATTTCAGAAGGATTTGGACAAACAGCCAAAAATCTTGTCATCCAATCTCTGTTTACAAAGTACAGCTAGACACCTTACTGCCTTTTCTGTCCTTTATATTCCTTGCTTCTGACAAAAGAATCGAGATTATAGACATTTCTCTGTGCATAGCACAATTTGGTCAATGAGGCCATATTGACTTATTGA
>NW_012137736.1:0-425 GCF_000956105.1 Propithecus coquereli | reverse complement strand
GATAAATATGATCCTCTAAGGGAAAACATATAACTTAAAATATAATACCTATCAATTCTTAAGTTTTGTTTTTTCATCTGCAGTCCTGCAAAACATGTTCCATTCCCGTCCACAATTTAATTTCTTAAAGTTGTCTTAAGAATTTTATCTGCATGAAATTTTCAGTAACTACAAAGTAAGTGGAAATTTCTCCAAAGATATTATGATTAAGTTACCAGGGAAAATTTTATATGCTTGGAATTTCAAAAGGATTTGGACAAACAGCCAAAAATCTTGTCATCCAATCTCTGTTTACAAAGTACAGCTAGACATCTTACTGCCTTTTCTGTGCTTTATATTCCTTGCTTCTGACAAAAGAATCGAGATTATAGACATTTCTCTGTGCATAGCACAATTTGGTCAATGAGGCCATATTGACTTATTGA
>NW_012137735.1:15183-17344 GCF_000956105.1 Propithecus coquereli | reverse complement strand
TTTAGTTGTCCAGCCAATTTATTTTTATTTTTAGTAGAGACGGGGTCTCGCTCTTGCTCAGGCTGGCCTCGAACTCCTGAGCTCAAACGATCCACCCACCTCGGCCTCCCAGAGTGCTAGGTAAATGTCTACTTCTTAATAAAAAATGTCCAGTACTCACGTCGCCCCTCCCCCAACTCCAGGCAGCCCAGCTCAGAGAGGGACTCCTTCTGATTGGGGAAAAGAGATGACAAATAGCTAGAGATTTTATCTGATAACCCAGGGAATCCTCCCTTATCTTACCAAAGCCCACCAAAGTGGTGTATCTAGGAGTTGGCAAGAGTCATCGCGTTCATGGGCTTACAGTGCCCCCTAGTGCTGATATGGCTGCAGTGACCAAAGGCTTAGATCACAATACTCAATTCATTTTGAGTATGTAGAAAGCTTCTCAAGGATGGTGCAAACAAGCCCAGACTGTGATGACTGGAATAAATATGTAACTTTCTAATACCCAGACACTGACATATGTCCACAAGCATCAAGAACATCTATGTGGGGGCTGAGCCTAGAAGGATGGATGGATGGATGCAAAGAACGTGAGCAAGGTGAATGAAGGGTCAAGTGAAAACACCTGCTTGAAGCAGCTTGTTTGCTGAGTGCAAAGGTCAGCTGAAAAATTCCCGAATCCTGAGCCATTCTCTCCACCATCGCCTTCTGAGGCTCAACAGGAGGAGCAGCTACCTCCTCCTCCTCCTCTCCCTCTCAAAGGGGATTTCTCTTCCTCCCCTGGTAAACCATCCGCTTTTTAACATTGCCTACAAGAGAACCAATCTTTACGGAGACGAGATTTGCTAGAACAGTGGAATCTTCTAACTACTCAGCCTTTTCAATAGGGGCCACTGCTCAGGTGCGTCCAATACAACCCACACCTTTACAATGAACTACTAATTGGCCCATCTGGATAGAGCAGTGGCCTGTTAAGCAGGATAAATTAAAACATTTAAAATCTCTTGTCCAGGACCAGCTTAAAGTGGGACATATAGACCATTTCCCAAGCCCATGGAACACTCCTATGTTCGTCATACTAAAAAGAACAATAAGTGGCTTTTACTATAGGACCTAAGAGCTCTTTATGCTATTATAGTCCCAATGGGGCCTCTACAACCCGGTGTTCCCCAGCTGTCATTAATTCCAAGAGATTGGCCTTTGATTGTAATTGATTTAAAAGATTGTCTTTTCAAAATTCCTCTAGTGAAGCAAGACAGGGAAGATTTGCATTTTCTGTTCCCACTTATAATAATGCCCAACCAGTCGACAGGTATCACCGGAAAGCCCTTCTGCAAGGAATGTTAAATAGTCCCACTATTTGTCAATATTATGTTCATCAAGCCCTACTCCCTTCTAGGAGCCAGTTCCCTTCCACTATCGTCTATCA
The DNA here is from genome assembly GCF_000956105.1 of Propithecus coquereli. Taxonomy (NCBI): domain Eukaryota; kingdom Metazoa; phylum Chordata; class Mammalia; order Primates; family Indriidae; genus Propithecus; species Propithecus coquereli. The sequence goes on along the minus strand of NW_012137735.1, from coordinate 15,930 downwards.
CTATATGGATGACGTATTATTAGCACCTCCTACTCAAGCAGAATTATTATCATTGTTTGCTTATGTACAAACATATACTGCCGTCCATGGGCTGCAAATTGCCCCAGACAAAATGCAACTTACCCAACCCTGGTGCTATCTTGGTTATCTACTGTTTTTGTGTTCACTGTGACCGCAACATAGAGCAATCTTCTTGCCTTCTACCCTGACACTACATTCATTACAACAACTTTTGGGACATGTGAATTGGATACATCCCACTTTAGGAATTATATGCCACTAATGCCTTTAAAAATGCCATAACGTCCCATCAGTTCTTTCGCCAAAACGCTCGAATGCTTATTAAACAGTTTCCCATTACCCAGAACAAGCTCGTCACGTAGCACATGCCTGCTCGGCTTGAAAGGCTGGACAAGGTGTGCCTTTATCACCTGGGGCTAACCCTCGCGGCCTAACTCCTAACTCACTCTGGCAAATCATATCCCTGCCTTTGGGTGCCTTCGACATCTACAGGTAACTGTTGACACTGAGCAATGATTCGTGCCACTCCATGATCGGGTGAGCGTGTCTCCCCTGCTGTCACTCATTTGTTCAACTCCATCGCTTACCTAGGGCTTCCTCATACTGTAAAGACTGATAATGTATCCTGTTGCACCGCAGTTGCCTTTCAGACTACTTTACAGGACTGGAACATTCGCCACATCACTGGCACTCCACATAACCCTACTGGACAGGCAGTTGTTGAGC
>NW_012137735.1:0-1333 GCF_000956105.1 Propithecus coquereli | reverse complement strand
AATTATTGAAAAAAAGTTTTCAGAGAAAGGAGATGGAAATGGTGACAGAAAATAATGAGTCACAGGGAAGTAAATTTGACATAGGAAATAAAACAAGTGTAGAATATGAGTTCCAGAAGAACATGGCAATGATGCAGAACTAACAATAACACAAATTTCCAGGGCTGATTAAAACTCTTATTATTCAGATGGTTCCTTTCTGTGCCGAGAAATGGTTATGAGGAAAGAATTTAAATTAGCTATATCTTGGTATGACTTCTGAGGTTCAAAGAAAGAGAAAAACCCATTGAAGTAAAAACCTAGTGACTCAGGTTGTATCCTACACACACGTTTGTGTTTGGTGTTGCTCCCACAGTTCTCTAAAGTTTTGAATTTGTTACCAGATTTGAGATATCAGGGGATTTAATATAGAAATCTGGATTTCTGGTCTTCCTTGGAGAACTGTATTATCTAGCAGTGCTGGACCTCCATTGTTACATGACAGCTGCCTCCTAGACTTAAAAAGTACTTACCCCTTTGAGACCGGATACAGCCTCTCTCATTAGCTGCTGTCTCCACTACTGTGTAGTCCCACAGAGACCCTAAGGCCAGACCCTCAGCTGTCATGTACATTTGCAATATCATTTTTCTTAATTTCACCTTCATTCCTGAAGGATATTTTTATTAACCCAGAACATAGAATTCTGGTTAATTCTTTTCTTCAGCACAATAAGTTACTATTTCACTTCTTCTCTCTTCCAAAGTTTATGAAGAGAAATCCAGTCATTCACATCATTGTTCCTCTACAAGTGAGGCATTGTTTTTCTACAGTTCTTTCACTATTTACTTCGTCTTTAATTTTCAGCAGTTGATTATGATGTGTCTGAGTATGGATTTTTCTCTGGGTTTATCCTATTTGGGACTGCTGAGCTTTTTGAATTGGCATGTTATATCTTTCACCAAATTTGGAGAGTTTTCAGCCATTATTTCTTCAAGTATTTTTTCAACCCTGCACTTTCTCTTCTCCTTCTGGAACTTCAATGACACAAATGTTAAATCTTTTGTTGCTGTTCCACATTTCCAGAGGCTGTATCCTTTTTAAAATTTCAATTTTTTCCATTGTTATTCATATTAGCTAATTTCTTTTGAACTGTCAAGTTCACTGATTTTACTCTATTATTAATATTTCCATTCTACTATTGAGTCTATCCAGTGTTTTTTATTTCAGCTATTGTATTTTTCAGTTCTAAAATTTCCATTTATTTTTTTGCTGAGATTTTCTATGTTTATATTGGTTTGCAGAGTGTGCACTGACTGCTTGTTCAAATTTTTTTTTTTTTTTTTTTTTTTTTTT
>NW_012137734.1:11953-13466 GCF_000956105.1 Propithecus coquereli | reverse complement strand
TTTGTTATTTTTCTTTTAGTGTCAAAACCATTAACCCATTTTTTGTTGTTGTTATGAGTAAATAAATCTTAGAACCAAGGGAAAAAAATAAAGTTAAATCCCTCTTCTCAATAAATGGTAGGGCATTAAAAGTAATAGTATGTACACAATACAAGTTTATTTTAAAAATACTTTCATGCTTTGGAAGGCCAAGGCAAGAGGATTGCTTGAGGTCAGGAATTTGAGACTAGCGTGAGCAAGAGTGAGACCCCATCTCTACAAAAAATTGAAAGATTAGCCAACATGGTGGCAAGTGCCTATAGTCCCAGTTACTCCGAAGGCTGAGGCAGGAGCATCACTTGAGTCCAGGAGTTTGAGGTTGCAGTGAGCTATGATGACATCACTGCACTCTAGCCAGGGTGACTGAATGAGACCCTGTCTTAAAAAAACAAACAAACTAACAAACAAAAAAACTTATTGGGTTGTCATCATATTATATAGTATTCTGTGGTTTTCTACAAGGCAATACTTAGCAGTGGAATCTGAATTAAATCTGAGGTAATGAAATAGACATCCAGTTGTTTTTATTTTGCTGCACAATTTGAAAATATCTGAATAGAAAAAGCATATGATCCTAGCACTCTTGGAGGCCGAGGCGGGCGGATCGTTTGAGGTCAGGAGTTCGAGACCAGCCTGAGCAAGAGCAAGAGCCCGTCTCTACTAAAAAAAAATAAGAAGAAATTAGCTGGACAACTAAAAATATACATAGAAAAAATTAGCCAGGCATGATGGCACATGCCTGTAGTCCCAGCTACTTGGGAGGCTGAGGCAGGAGGAACATTGCTTGAGTCCAAGAGTTTGAGGTTGCTATGAGCTAAGGCTGACACCACGGCACTCTAGTCTGGGCAACAGAGTGAGACTCTGCCTCAAAAAAAGAAAAAGAAAAAAAAAAAAGAAAAAGGCATATGAACTTTTTTCCCCTATTAAGCAGAAGAAAAATGAAATAAAAACTATTTTAGGCTTGCGGGGATCAATTTGCTCACTGAAAATTCACAGCTAAAAATTCTATTTTTTTCTGATTAAGACAATTGAAACAACACTGTATAAATGAGCTGAAGTCAGCATGAGATAGTTCTACTTGAGAGGTTAGGTCAAGTTGAGTGACAGTTGTTAATAACACCAGTGGAACCTTCCCTGGAGGTGGAGTACTGATAGCCACCTGTCCAGGAAGGTTAAAGAACAACTCCATCTGGAGACAGAGATGGGCTTCAGAGTCCTGAAAGTCATTACTAATCCAAAAAATCACTTCTAATCTCATGCTTGTCTTTCCCTGCTGTCGGATACTAAATGACATTTATTCTGCCTGAAAGTGTCACAAGAAGAAAGTTTGCTATTTATTAAGTCAATATTTACATAATTAAAAATATTTTTCATTGTAAGGGACCACTCATTCAACAAATCGTTTTTCACTGAATTTGTTTACCTAAATCATACTCTTCAAAGAGTAAAAAGGATTTGATAGAACCAGAAAAAA
>NW_012137734.1:0-903 GCF_000956105.1 Propithecus coquereli | reverse complement strand
ATAGAAATGTTTTTAGCTGCAGTTAACAGAACACCATCTATTGGCTTAAACAAATTGGGGGGGGCGGTATTTTTATTCACATAACAAGTATATAGCAAGCTAGCTGTTGGAATTGATTAAAGGGCTTCAAGTTGTCAAAGCTGATGCCTCATTGCTCCTGTCAATACAACCATCTCCAGTAGGAAGAAAGAATGGAAAGGGATAGTAGTGTCTATGTCAAGAGAACAAAAGTTTTCTGGGAACACCGAAGCAGGTGTCTACTTAGCTTCCATTGGCCAATAGCATCCACGATTATTCAAAATGTAGGTAGGAGAAACAGATTTGAGAATGGATATTGGAGCAGCTAACCGGTAGTGTCCACTGTAACTTAAGCATATAAGTTTTTTTTTTCTTTTTCTGGAAGGAAAAAGTAAAGCTCAATTATTTCTATCCAATGATGCAATGATCATGACAGAACTGATAGCACCACTAAGTCCGTGTTTTTCTTTAAAAGTTGATGTTGATAAAGTTAACACAGGCAAAGAACATCAGAAGGTTGTGATAAAATGTAAGGAATGAAGAAGCAAAATTTACATGCTAAATTTTCTTTAGAAATTTCAGTAAAAATATACATTAAATTGTTCCTTCCTTTAAGTAAGTAAGACAATTTACTAAGCACAGTTTAGAGCAGAATTAAATAATATAAATTCATTGTGTAGAAATCCCAGTACTTGGATATATAGCATTTTCTTGACTTTTTCTTGGAGATTAATTTATAGAAAGCCTTAAAGAGTTTCCTGTAGAGCTGCAGTCCCCAATCCCCGGGTCATGGACTGGTACTGGTCCATAGCCTGTTAGGAGCAGGCCATATAGCAGGAGGTGAACAGCAGGCAAGGGAGCAAAGCTTCATCTGTATTTACAGCC
>NW_012137733.1:7112-8340 GCF_000956105.1 Propithecus coquereli | reverse complement strand
AATGAAATTCTACTTACAATAGCATCAACATATGAAATACTTAGGAATAAATTTAGTGAAAGTGTGAATGACCTATACATTGAAAACTATGAAACCTTGCTCAGAAAAACTAGAAGGTATACTATGTTCATGGATTGGAAGAATTACTATTGTCAAGAGTCAGTTATCCCCCAATTGATCTATAGATTCAACACGATCTCAATCAAAATCCCAATAAGGCTTTAAAAAAATAGAATGCATATTAATTTTCTGTTGTTGCTGTAACAAATTACCATAAACTTAGGGGTTTAAAACTACACGTTTAAGCCATTAAGTTCATGGTAAGAAACACAAGTTTCTTGTCTTATAGTTCTGGAGGCCGGAAGTTGGAAATGAATCTGATGGGATAAAATTAAGGTGCTGGAAGGGCTGGGTCCTTCTGGAGATTCTAGGGGAGATTCTGTTTCTTGCCTTAATTTCTGGTGGCTCCCAGTGTCCCTTGGCTTGTGGCCGTATCAGTCCAATCTCTGCTCCCATCGTCACATTGCCTTTCCCTCTTCTGTAATCAAATTTCCCACTGTTTCTCTCTCATAAGGACACTCTCATAAGGATTATATTTAGAGCCCACTTGGATAATCTACCCATTAAAGATCCTTAACTTAACCACATCTGCAAAGTTCCATTTGCCATATAAATAACATTTCCAGGCTCCGGGAATCAGGACCTAAATATCACTGGAGGCCATTATTTGGTCTACCACAGAAAGTGTAAGCTCATTCTAGAATTATATAGAAATGCAAAAGAAATCTAAAATAGATAAGACAATCTGGAAGCAGAAGAACTAAGTTGGAGGATTTATGCTGCCTGGTTTCAAGACTATGCTATAAAGCTACAGTAATCACATAGGTGGTTTTGGTAAAAGAATAGATAAACAGACCAATGAAACTGCGGGAAAATAACATGTCTTAAATTTCTCAGTTTTCCTATAAAAAATTCTAGCCTCTGGAACCATGAAAACATATTATCCCATAATGTTAGAGAATGTTTGCTTTCCTTTCTCCTAGAAGCACTCTCACATACTGTAAGAATTAGATCTGTAGCTGTTTTTTTAAACTTAATCACTCTCAAAGCCACACAGTCACATCCTTGGATAGGCACCTAGGTTAGCTTTAGCTCTGAAGGTGCTGGGGAGACTGGAATATTATCTTCCTAGGTTTCTACATTTGAAGTAATCCAAGTTTCTACACAA
>NW_012137733.1:0-567 GCF_000956105.1 Propithecus coquereli | reverse complement strand
AGACAGCCAATAGTTTACCTGGGTTGTTTTTTTGAGTGACTCTGCTTTTTGAAGGGATAATTTGAAGGACAATTTTTGTCCAACTTGGCTTTTCTTCTGCTTTAAGAGCTAATTGTGATATTATCAGAAGTACGTGTTCTAATGCAGCAGTGCTTCTATATAACTGCTTCACTGTGATTAACGTCACAAGATAAGAACTCAGAATATCTTGTTGAGGAAAATTCCATAATTTGAGTCAACCTGAAAGAGAGCTGATAATGGGATTTGCAGGAAGGGACAAGGAAGAGGCAAACACACAGGCTGGGAATACTCCAGGGGCAACCCCATGTGGTTTCCATGTCACCATTTTGATTTTTTTAAGTTCAACACATCCATTTTTTTTTCCATGATTTTTTTTTTTTTTTGGTCTTTCTCTGGCTATTTTTTGAGACAGAGTCTCACTGTGTTGCCCAGGCTAGAGTGCCGTGGCGTCTTCATTAATGGAAGAACATTTATACAACTCAGCCCCCCATGTAGTGAGCATTTGAATCTGTTAACCCCCTGTATTTGACTTTTCCCTTTTGTATC
>NW_012137732.1:3308-3632 GCF_000956105.1 Propithecus coquereli | reverse complement strand
AGAAACAAACATCCCTTTCCTTCACTGAGTTCCATATTTATTTCTGCTGTAGAGAAAGACATTCCTCACTAGAGGAGTCCTGCTTTTAAGTGCAATACCTCTAGGCAGGAAAGCCTTTGGATATATGGTGTTCTGGCTAAACGGATTTGTCTTTTTTTTTACATTTTTTGTGTGTGTGTATATATACTTTAAAAATCAGGTATTGTCCCTAGAGTGAATTTGCAAAAGTTTACTTGGCCCATTAATTCTTTTCCCTTGCTTCTTGGCCACTGTATACCAATACTAACAAAGATCGGAACAATTATGATAGAATGGCTCAGTATC
>NW_012137732.1:0-884 GCF_000956105.1 Propithecus coquereli | reverse complement strand
AAACCAGTTTAGCTCTACTATGGGTTCTGATAAAAAATTTTGAGGAACTCATCACCTTAATAAAAATTTCGAGGAACTCATCACCTTCAAGTAGCTTTAGCTCTCCTAATTTCTAATGAAAAATATATGAGGAAGGTTTACAAATGTGGTCTTGCTATAAGATCGTGGTTCTTGCTCTGTGAGTATTAACCTCTTAATGTTGAGAAATGTTGACATATGCAGCACAGGACAGTACTTAAGGATTAAAGACTCACTTTGACGTTTTGACAAATAAACATGAGTGCTAATTTCTCAAAACAGGCACAGATGACTGATTATTTCATCAAGCACTCGATGTAAAATGATAAGTGGTGCCAAGCCAAAATTAATCAGCAATTTAAGTGACTGACAGGTTGCTTAAAGTCGAAGGCTCTGCCATACAACTTTATATGCTCAGGCATTTAGTCTCGAAAAGCAAAGGTGGTAGGAAAAGGAAATATCATTTACCAGAAAAATATTTTATTAGTTTGACACAAATACAATATCTATTGTATAAAGCATTTTTAGAAAGACAAAAAAATAGGACAAGTTAAACACTGGTGTAGATTACTTGAATACAAATACTAATGATTTTTCCCACAAATCATATATAGGTTTAGCATTCCAATTCTGAAAATCTGAAATGCTCCAAAATCCAAAAATTTTTGAGGGTTGGTATGATGCTCAAAGGAGATCTCACTGGAGCATTTTGGATCAGGTTTGCTGAACCAGTAAGTATATAGATATTGCAAATATTCTAAAATCTGAAAAAATCTGAAATCCAAAGCACTTCTGATCCCAAGCATTTCTGATAAGGTATACTCAACCTGTATTTAAGTAATGAAGTACATCAAGAAAAAAGAAAA
>NW_012137731.1:11681-12026 GCF_000956105.1 Propithecus coquereli | reverse complement strand
GGATATTTCTACCTTAGAAATTATTTTTTTATTTTTAGTAATTGTTTAGTCTACTTGTCTATGTCTTTTCCTAAATTATAAGGTCCCTGAGGTTGGAAATGTTTTTATCTCTAGCACGCAGCACAGTTCGGGTATGTGTTTGTTGAAACCATGAGTGATGGATTAATAGAATTATGAATGCAAACATCAAATCTACTGAGTCAACATGATCCACAAAAAGGGCTGAATTTATTTTTGTTTTATTTTATTAATTATTACACACATACTATTATGCTAACTATTATGCTATAAAGTTGGGCTTTTTTAGGGTTAGAACAAACTTAGATTGAGAAACAAATAATTCTT
>NW_012137731.1:0-621 GCF_000956105.1 Propithecus coquereli | reverse complement strand
ATTTTTATTTTTTATTTCAGCATATTATGGGGGTACAAATGTTTAGGTTCTCACTAAGTGAGTAGGTATTTTATTATATAAAACACCAGTTTGTCCATTTACCTGGCATTAACTGACATTTGGTTTGTTTCCAGTTTTGTGATATCACAAACAAAACTTTAATGGCCATTCATGTACAATAATTTTTATGGACTTATGCATACTTCTCTCAGGCAAATAGTCCACCAAAGAGTAGAACTGCTGGATCATATGGTTTGTTTATGTTTATCTTTTTTAAAAAACTCTCAAACTGTTTTACAAAGTAGTTATATAATTTTACATTCTCATGAGAAGTTTATAAGAGTTCCAATTTCTGCAAAGTACCACCAGAACTTGGTACGATGAGTCTTTTTAATTTTACTCATTCTATTAGGTATATCATGGGTGTTATTTCATTGTGGTTTTAATTGACATTATCCTAATGACAAATGATACTGACCATATTTTCATATGTTTATTGCCATTCACACATCTTTGATGAACCATCTATTCAAATCTTTTGCCCATTTATTTTTATTGGGTTGTTTGACTTATTATTACAGACATATCTTAAAGATATTGCAGGTTTGGTTCCAGAACACC
>NW_012137730.1:3687-4647 GCF_000956105.1 Propithecus coquereli | reverse complement strand
ACACACATTTTAAAGATTTATGTGTTTGTTTGTGTCACTGAAAATTCCCCAGTGTGACCCAAATTAGTATCCTGTGTAAGAATTGATCTTGGGTCTCTAGCCTGGCCAATGTTTGTAGAGTCTGTGGCTTTTTGCTGCTTGGCCTCTTAATCTGGTGGTTGGTCCTAATCCTTCGCTGCAAGTAGCAGCCTTGTTTCTTATGGCCAACTGCCCCACGGGTCTGCTGGCAGCAGCCCAGAGCCATGCCACAGGGTTGAAATGGTGCATCAGGGACATTTCTGCAAGCCTTTCTCTAACCCTCATTGCCTGAGTCTGGCTGGTTTCAACAAACTCATCAGATACCAGCTGCTTACAGATCTGACTATACCCTAGAGTATAGCGTCAGTTGAAGGACCTTAACAATTGCCTGTGTTCCAAAATCCTGAGGTTAGGATCATGACCTACCATTGTCAAAGAAGGCATGGATGATGAATATCGTAATTGAGTCACTAGTTTTGAGTGCTATTTCTGATAGCTATATAAACATAGACATTCTAGCTTCTGACTTTAATTCAGGTGCAACACTATTTGGGGGCAAATGAGTTTCCTATTTTTTTGGACACCATAGGCACGGTACTTGGAAACTACAGAATTTTTAAGGAGCCTACAAAAAATGTTTGAGACCTGAAAAAAAGCATATATATTTGCTCTATAGAATGGAAAAGAAAACTGCAAAATTGAAATTAATAAATTTTTAATTAAATGTCTATATAACAGCATGCTTTGCCAATTTCAGCCATAGTTAAATTTAGTGTTCATTTGAATATTAGTGATTTTGAAAGCAAATTGTAGCTTAGGTTTCCTTTTGCTGATAAATCACAGCCAGTCATAACTTAATAAGTTACTCATAGTCAAATGTTTTCAAAAATAAATTATAAAAATCTTTTCAAGTATTTATAGCAAAAATTATTTTTAATGTGG
>NW_012137730.1:0-682 GCF_000956105.1 Propithecus coquereli | reverse complement strand
TGAATAAGTTTGGTATCACTTGTTTTTGAAATGTTTTCCCTCTGGACGCAGCCTAGAAAAGAGTCAGGGAAGGTTCCTGCAGCAATGCCATAGTTCTGATTGCTGGGCGTTGTGTTGGCCACGTTTCACGTGTGTGCTCACACATGCGTGCACGCTCACTTCCCGTCCAGTGCTGGAAGAGTTTTAAAGCAGGAAGCAAAAGATGTCCTTTTTGAAATGTCTCCTTAAGTTATTGAATATGTGCCCAAGATCCATTTTTTTCGTATGAGAACTTCATCTAAGAAATAAGAATATATCATTAAAAATTCCTTTCTTTAAAAAAAAATGGTTAGGTTTCCTAACCTCTCTTGGCCCCACGTTTTCTCACTTATAATGTGAGAGAGTTGAGCTAGAGGAGTTCTGAGGTCCTGTTCATCTCTCATATATTCTGATTGCTATATGCCCTTCTTCCTGGACATGCTATATTTAAACTCCATTTAAAATAATTTCTTTCAGCTTACATCAGTATTTTTTGTTGTGTAGTTAGCAGATCCAAGGAAGGATATGTGTGTGTGTGTGCATGTGTGTATGCATGTGTGTGCGTGCGCATATAGCTTAATCCGTATCAGGGCTTATCACTGTAGCTTTCTCAAACTTACAATATTTTTGACTGAAGTGAAGGAACAGAACTATTTAATAATAG
>NW_012137729.1:6951-7317 GCF_000956105.1 Propithecus coquereli | reverse complement strand
GGCAGATAATGTGCTCTTTTTCCTGGAAATTTTGCTTTGGTACTTTTTAGATTTCTCTATAACTTGTCTTGTTGTGATTGTTTATCTTACCTGAATATAAATCTACAAGTCCTTTCCAATTGAGACCTTACTTGTTTACTACTGTGAAATTTCTGTCTATGAGTTCTTCAACTCTTTCCTCCTCTCCAGTCTTATTTACTTCCTTCTGGGGCCCTGTTAAGTAGATGCTGGTGTTTTTCTCTTGTCTCTAGGTCCCTTAGCATTTCAGTTACATTTTCTGCCTCTATTCTTTTGCCTTCTTGGAAAATTACTCGAGTTGCTATTTCATCTCACCAGTTTGTTCTTCAACTATATCCATCCTACTAT
>NW_012137729.1:0-1668 GCF_000956105.1 Propithecus coquereli | reverse complement strand
TGGCTTCTGGTGATTGCCAGCGACCCTTGGCCTGCCTTGGCTTATGGACACATCACTCCAACCTCTGCCTCCGTCGTCAAATGGTGTTTTCCTGGCGTGTCTCTTGTCTTCGCAGTGTTCATCTCTCTGTAGCTGTTTCTAAATTTCTCTCTTTTTATAAGAGCACCGGTCATTGGATCAGGGCCCACCATAATCCACTATGACCTCATATTAACTTGATTACATCCACTAAATTGCTATTTCCAAATAAGATCACATTCTGAAGTTCCAGATGGGCATGAATTTGGGGGAGTTGCTATCCAACCCAGTACATACCTCATCCCAAAGGTGTCAAAACTAATTCTCCTTTACAGTTTACACTGCCCTTCCCAGGGTGCTAGGGGCCCAATGCAGCTTGCCACCATCTGGCTGGTTGGTATCCATAGGTAGCTCGGGAGCTGGGAAGGCCCTTCAGAGGTGTCCCAAGATGAAGCAAAGGAACTGGGCCTTTACATTCCTACTTTGACCAAGCATTGGTTATGGGCTATCTCCAAGGAAGGAGTTTGACCTTAGATGAGGAAATGCTCTGCAGGAGGGGGAAGTCCCCAGAGAAGAATTCAGACAAAAAATGTCACTTGTCACCGTTCCCAATATGAGGAAGAAGAAGTGCTTCAGTCCTGAAAGAGGTGACTTGGCAGTGCACCCAGGCTTCCAAAATACAATAACCAAAATAAAAACCCAATTGGATGGGTTCACTACCAAAACAAAGACGGCAGAGGAAAGAAAGATTGAACTTAGAGATATATCAATAGAAATTGTGCAATGTGGAAAAAGAAAGAAAAAGACTGTGACTAAACAAACAAATCAACAAAGCCCCTGAGACCTGTGGGAAAATAAGAAAAGATCTAACTTTCATGCTATTGTAGTTACAGAAGGGAAGAAGACAGAGTACGGAACTGAAAAAATATTCCAAGAAATAATGGCTGAAATTTTCCCAAGTTTGGAAAGAAGCATAAACCTACAGATGCAAGAAACTGAGAGAATCACAAATAGGATCAACCCAAATGAACTTGTACAAAGACACATCATTATCAAACTTCTGCAAATGAAAGACAAATTTCTTAAATGAGAGAAAAATGACATATTGCCTATAAAGAAACAACAATTTGAATCAACAGTTGATTTCTCATTGGAAACCATGGAGGCCAGGAAAAAGTGGCACAACATTTTCCAAGTGCCAAAAGAATAGAACTGTCAACTCAGAATTCTATATCCAGGGAAAATATCCTTCTGGAATGAAAATGAAATAAAGACACACTCAGATGAAAGAAAATAAAAGAATTTGTGGTTGGCACCCATGCCCAAAAACAGTGGCTAAATGAAGTTATTCAAACAAAAGTAAATGAGAGCAAAAAGAAATTTGGAACATCAACAATGAAGAAAGAGAAATGAAATGGGTAAATACATTTGTAAATATAATAGACTACTGTTTTCCTCTTGAGTTTTTAAATTATGTTTTGACAGCTGAAGCAAAAGTTATAACATTATCTGATGTGGTTCTCAATATATGTAGAAGGAATATTTAAGACAACTATATTATAAAGGTGGAAGGTTAAAGAGACCAAAAGAGGTAAGATTTCCACATTTCATTCAAAGCAGTAAAATGTCAACACCAGTACACTGTTATAA
>NW_012137728.1:651-1332 GCF_000956105.1 Propithecus coquereli | reverse complement strand
GGGTAAGTACTAAGCTCTGTAGAAAGAAACTTGCATATGTTTCTAATATTTTAGCAGAGGAATAGCTAAAAATGCTGAAACTAATGTTAGACCACGAGACAGCAAACTAACTTTCTAGACCTAACTCTGTAATAAAGAGCTACCTCCAAGCACACTGCAGGTTCATTGCAGACCCTTAGTGGACAGGCATGAAACAGATGTGATTGCAGAGACCAGGGAGATCCAAAATCTCCTGGATCTTATGCAGAGGGAGGTGGGACTTGGAAAAGAACACAAAATTATGAAAACAAAATTAGGTACAAAAATGGCTGCGTATTTTTAATAAGAAAAGCTATAACAACAAATTACACATGTTAAAAGTTCTCGAAGAACAAATGAAAAACCAGCGTTTTAAAAAATACAGTTATTTTGCTTGCAAGGCAAGGGAGAACCTAATGAATCAAGAAACAAATTCAGCATGGAACTGTCAGAGCTAAAAAGCAAAAGAAGGAGTTTCTCCTGTGTTGGGGGATTCCTAGGCAACAAGTTCTGATTGGTTAAAAATAGGATTATAAAGTCCGTAGCATTAATCATTGTTCTTCATTATGGAAGATCCAGTACAATTTCAGGAAAATCAAGCTTCTCTGTCAGACCCAGGGCCATGAAGGAAAAACTTCCATCTACTTATACTTAGGAGTTGTA
>NW_012137728.1:0-601 GCF_000956105.1 Propithecus coquereli | reverse complement strand
ACGTAATTTTTTAAAAATCTTGCTGATTGATTCTCCCTTATTGGCCAGTGGTAAGCTAAAAAATGAAAATCCTGTAACCACTACATAGAGGTAGCATAGAATATCCATGAAGAACAGAAATCCTGTGCCAGATTCCAATACTTCTGTATTGCCTTAGTTTCCTCATCTATAATACAGGGATAATACAATTTTCTGCCTCATAGAGTTGCTGTGAGGATTGAGTGAATTAATGGTAAAAAGCCTTGTGCAGGGCCAGGTGCTCTGAGCAAGGGCTACCTGCCTAAGTGTTGGTAGTACCATTATTATCAGATTGTAGGCATGTAGATGTTTTTAACTCTTCCTTCCTAATTCTTGCTCTCTCTAGGGCTGCTTCGCAGCCAGAACTTTTATTTCCAAACTCTGAAAGCATTATCAGTATATAAATTTTGTTAAAGAGAGGCAGTGGTGACCACACTGGGATTCATACAGCCAATATGTAAGAGCCCCAGAAGTGGATGATGAAAATCAAAGAGTGAAAAAGCCTCGTTTAGCTGAGCAACTGGACTCACTGGACAGGACGTGTAGAGCATTGATCCATTGGAGATGAAGTGATTCCCGAGAT
>NW_012137727.1:527-1494 GCF_000956105.1 Propithecus coquereli | reverse complement strand
CATATGTGCAAATATTCTCCCAGTTTATTCAATTTACCTTTTGATTATTTTTGTCATATAAAGTTCTAAATTTTCATGTATTTTACTTTAACAGTATTTTATGATTTGGGGGTTGTGTGTCCTGATTAGGAAGGCATTTCCCACTGGAAGATGTACCTACGCTTTTTAATAGACTTTTTATGGTTGAAGTTTTTTTGGGGGACACAAAGTCTTACTCTGCTGCCCCAGCAAGAGTGTAGTGCCATCAACATAGCTCACTACAACTTCAAACTCCTGAGCTCAAGCAATCCTCCTGCCTCAGCCTCCCAGGTAGCTGGGACTACAGGCATGTGCCCTCACACCCAGCTAATTTTTCTATTTTTTGTAGAGATGGCGTCTCATTCTTGCTCAGGCTGGTCTTGAACTCCTGACCTCAAGCAATCCTCCCACCTCAGCTTCCCAGAGTGCTAGGATTACAGGTGTGAGCCACCCCACCTGGCCTGGTTTAAGTTTTTACATTTAAATCTCTTAACTGGTTGAATTTGGTGGCATGGGGTGGGAGTGGGGTTCAAAAGGAATGAAGTAAAATAAAGTACAATAATTTTCACAAATAGCTGTTTGTCATCAATGGAAGCTGAGCAAACCATGTAACAAATAATCCTTTTTTCCACTGACATAAAATGTCACTTCTACCATAAACTAAATTCCCAGTTTAATTTGGGTCCATTTATGGACTCTATGCTCTATTCCACTGATCCGTTTATTTCTTCCCTATTCAAAATGTATTTAATTATTATAATTATTGTATTATTCAGAACATATTTTAATATCTGGCAGAGCTAGAGTCTTCATTTTCCATCTTTTTCAGAAGTTTTCTTGCTATTTTCAAATGTTCATTTCCACATATTTGAATTGGCATTGCATTTTCACAAGATTGAATCTTTTGATCCCAGTAGAATTTTTAAAACATTCTTCACGTATATTATGC
>NW_012137727.1:0-477 GCF_000956105.1 Propithecus coquereli | reverse complement strand
AATTGACATCTAAAATCTTTCATCATAAATTAGTTGCAAAAATGTATTTTATAGCATATGGTAATTACTGACACTTGAGAATATACTATTAAGTCATTCTTGTAAAGCTATCCAAGGAATTTTCAATAACACAGCGATGTGATATGCACCATCACCCATTTAAAAAAAATACATGAATCCTCTTAATTAATACTACAGATTTTGTTTTTCCTTTTTTCCTTTTTTAAGTCATATTTTCTTTCTACTTCTCCCAAGGAATTTTATCCTAATAAAGTATATTTCTTTTGCTTGAAAGTCTTTATAAAGAACTCTTTCATACTTTGCTGCAATAATATACTCATAAATTGAAATTTAAAATCTTTTAAAATTTCCTGTGACATAAGTTTCTCTGTAAGTGTTTAAAATTCTCTTCTGGACTAATTGATCATTATAAGTATCACTGGTGCATAAATGATAAAAATTATATACATACATATT
>NW_012137726.1:586-1023 GCF_000956105.1 Propithecus coquereli | reverse complement strand
CTTGAGCGCAGGAGCCGGAGGTGGCAGTGAGTTATGATGGCATCACTGCACTGCATTCTAGCCAGGATGACAGAGCAAGACTCTGCCTCCAAAAAAAAAAAAAAAAGGAAAAAGGAGCACCAGAATTGATAGTCTATTCCCTCATCACACTACAAGAAGATGATCTCTAAAATTACGACACATTTTAATGAGATAGACAAATATGAAATTGTACACAAATAGAGGATTTCTTCCATTCTTGGTAAATCTGAATTTGTTTTGAAATGTTTGACTAAAATCATACTTTTTTTCTTTTTTGAAAAAGCACTGAGCTAAGGAGAAATCCTACTTGTTAACATTGCATACTGGTTAGACCAACTAGACACTAATTCAGGAAGCACTTGCTTCTCTACCACAGAGACTAGCATAAAAAAGGCAGTAAATAAATAGTCAGTTTG
>NW_012137726.1:0-536 GCF_000956105.1 Propithecus coquereli | reverse complement strand
AAAAAAAAAAAAAAAAAGGAAAAAGGAGCACCAGAATTGATAGTCTATTCCCTCATCACACTACAAGAAGATGATCTCTAAAATGATGACACATTTTAATGAGATAGACAAATATGAAATTGTACACAGACAAATAGAGGATTTCTTCCATTCTTGGTAAATCTGAATTTGTTTTGAAATGTTTGACTAAAATCATACTTTTTTTTCTTTTTTGAAAAAGCACTGAGCGAAGGAGAAATCCTACTTGTTAACATTGCTTACTGGTTAGACCAACTAGACACTAATTCAGGAAGCACTTGCTTCTCTACCACAGAGACTAGCATAAAAAAGGCAGTAAATAAATAGTCAGTTTGTGATAAAAAATGGTTTCAAATAGGTTTAAGAATAACCTTGTACATCCCAATTCATTACTTTATCATATTCTTGAATTCTTTGCTTTATGTGAGAAAGTTTATTCTTGAGATAATCACAGCGTTCTTTTTTTTCCAGAAACGTAGGATCCTATAAAAGAAATATAAGTAGTATTTCAGCTTCTG
>NW_012137725.1:25262-25580 GCF_000956105.1 Propithecus coquereli | reverse complement strand
TATCAGATTCAATAAGTCGATACACAGAAATAGTCCTCAACTCCTGAAGAATTCTATTCCTGATCATTCTAAAGCAGAGAAAATTTTTAAAATCTCTCTCTCTGAGGGATTCTTGGCTTATATTCAAAGAATGCCCATCTTTCATTCAGTGTATCAGACTCTTGACCATTCTTTAATTCATTGCTCTGATCTACCCAATGTATTCTGAAGATCCTTTAAATCTCATTGCTTGTCTTTATTTGTAATGGACATTAGATTGCACTGCTTGTATATTCTTCATGTTTATGAGTGACCTAAAATGTTGGCTGTGTTTCAGTT
>NW_012137725.1:21976-22997 GCF_000956105.1 Propithecus coquereli | reverse complement strand
AATTCTATATCCAACAAGAAATTATTTTATATATGAAAGCAAAACAAAGGCTTTCTCAGATATACAATAGGTGAAGTTAATCATCGACAGCAGATGTGCACTAAAAGAAATGCTAAAGGAAGTCATTGAAGTATCTGGGAACTGATACCAGATAGATATCTGGATATACACAAAGTAATGAAGAACCCTGGAGATGATAACTATGGAGATAAATACTTTTTCTAATGGATTTTACTATTAATCATTCACTTAATAATTGATTAATTAATATTAGCTCATTGGCAGTTAAAAGCTACACACACACACACAAAGTTGTGGTGGGCAGAATAATGTACCTCCCCAAAGATGTCAATGCCCTAATAACTGACCACCTATGAGCATGCTAAGTTACATAGCAAGAGGGACTCTGCAAATGTGTTTAAGTTTATAGACATTAAGTAGGAAGAGCATCATGGCAAAACTGTATCTGTCAAATCTATGAATATTTGGAAGCCAGGTGAGACCAATCACATGATGTTTTAAAAACAGAACTGTCCCCAGCTGTAACAAGAAGAGGAAGACAGAAGAGATGAAGCAGAAAAGAATGTCAAAAATATTCCAAGAATGAGAAAGAGTTTAACATGCTGCTGCTGGCACTGAGATATACAGACCCACAGGCAAGGATCAGAGAGAAGTCACTCAAAAGTAATGGCAGCCTTGTCCAGGTGACATCCAACTAAAAAAACAGGACCTTAGTCCTATCAAGGAAAGAGACTGAATTCTGCCAACAACCTGAGTTATATCAATAGGGATTCTACCCCAGAGCCTCCAGAAAGAAACAGAGTCCTTCCAACACCATGATTGTGGTTTTGTAATACCCTGAGCAAATCTAGAATAGCCTACATGGATTTCTGACATACAGAAACTGTGAAATAATAAATTTGGGTTGTTTTGAGATAGCAAATTTGTGATAAGTTGTTACAGCAGAAATGAAAAAAAAAACTATTATAAGAGTTATAAGTTATGTAAAAATGTCTGATGA
>NW_012137725.1:19986-20293 GCF_000956105.1 Propithecus coquereli | reverse complement strand
TATATAATGTCACAATGAGAAATTAAAATTAAAAGATAATGTGGTTTATAACAGCATTGAAAGACATGAAATATTTAGAGACATATTTGGCAAAAGATTAGCTAGGACTGTATACAAAACTCTTCACAACACAGTAAGCATATGTAAAGACATTCAATAGCCTGAGTCATTAGGGAAATGCAAATTAAATTCACAATATGAAACCATTAAACATGTATAGAATGTCCAAACATAAACATTCTAACCACATGAAGGTTTTAGTAAGGATGTGGAACAACTGGAACCCCCATACACTGCTTCTGGAAAT
>NW_012137725.1:19559-19936 GCF_000956105.1 Propithecus coquereli | reverse complement strand
AATATCCAAGCATAAACATTCTAACCACATGAAGGTTTTAGTAAGGATGTGGAACAACTAGAAGAACACCCATACACTGCTTCTGGGAATGTACAATCACTTTGAAAATCATTTTTGAAGTTTTTTTGAAAAGCTAAGTGCATACCTATCATATGATCCTGCCCTACTTCTCACAGGTATTTGCACAGGAGAAATGAAAGCACATGTGCATACAAAGACTTGTATATGAACATGTATAGCAGCTTTATTTGTAAGCCAAAAACTTGAAACATCCCAAAAGCCATTTAGGTGAATGGGTAAGCAATTTGTGGAATATTCTTAAAATGATTATTACCAGGCAATAAAAAGGAATAACATTGTTTCATGGGACAATGTGA
>NW_012137725.1:18882-19509 GCF_000956105.1 Propithecus coquereli | reverse complement strand
AAAACATTTTTGTAGTTTTTTTTAAAAAGCTAAGTGCACACCTAATATATGATCCTGCCCTACCTCTCACAGGTATTTGCCCAAGAGAAATGAAAGCAGTTGTGCATAGAAAGGCTTATATATGAACATGTATAGCAGCCTTATTTGTAAGCCAAAAACTTGAAACATCCCAAAAGCCATTTGGGTGAATGGGTAAGCAATTTGTAAAATATTCTTAAAACGATTATTATTGAGAAATACAAAGGAATGACATATTTTTTCATGGGACAATGTGAATGAATCTCAAAATAATTCTGCTGAATGCAAAAAACAGTGAATGCAACCAAACAAGAGTATTATATTTGCTTCGTGGTTACATTTATATAATTTCTACAAATTTTTGTGGGTGATGTATATATTCGCTATATTCATTATCTTGATTATGGTGATTGTATACACACACACACACACACATACATATCTACATTTATATGCATAGATATAAATGTATATCTACATTTTAAATGTGTGCAGTTTATTGTGTATCACAAACTGGTAAAATACATTCAAGATAACTGGCATTGGATTAGTAGATTGGCAGTGTAAGGGGGAAATGTCCTCAAGGTAATAGTAAAATAATTTGGATTA
>NW_012137725.1:13512-14827 GCF_000956105.1 Propithecus coquereli | reverse complement strand
ACATAAGTGTACATATAAGAATAACATCTATTGGATGTCGGGCAGGGAGGAGGAGGCAGGGGGGAGGAGGAGACGGGCATATGCATACACAAAGAGTGCGATGAGCACCATCTGGGGGATGGACACGCTTGAAGCTCGGACTTGGGGTGGGGGGAGCAAGCGCAACATACGCAACCTAAACATCTGTACCCCCATAATATGCTGAAATTAAAAAAAAGTGTAATACATGATCAGGGAAAGTGGGAGTATAAGATATCTAAGGGACACTCAGGTAGGTAATTTCAGAAGTACCCCTAGGTCAGATGTTTAAATTGATTGTCTAAATAGGGAAAAGAATCCAGTGGCATTGCGTTTGTCTGTTTTGTGTGTGTGTGTGTGTGTGTGTGTGTGTGTGTGTGTGATAACAAACAACTTTAAAATCTCAGTGCTTAAAAGTTATGCTTTATTTCATATTCATCTTATGTGTCTGCGCCTAAAGATGAGCTGTGCCTCTGTTCCTCATGTCTTCATCACGGAGCCAAGGATGAAAGAGAAGTCCCTGTTTGGGGCATGCATGTTAGCTTCATGGCAGAAGACAAGAATAAGGGAGTATAAGAAAACATGATATTTCTTCAAGCTTGATTTCAGCCATGGTGTGTATTATGCTTGCTTATACACCATTGGCCAGAACAAGTCACATGATCCATTGAATGGGGCTGTATGATCCTCCCATTGGAGGCACCCTACTTCACATGGCCATAGTCAGTGGTGTATAACCTTCTTCAAGTGGAAAAAAGAAATATTTGTGAAAAATGATAACCAGACATTATGAAATACATTACAAAATTATGGAAGGAATTAAGGAAAAAAAAATCCTTAACATTAGCATTCCTGGTACAACAGAAGAACCTAGCAAGCATATCTTTCAACTAATTGTTGAAACAAAAGAGTATAAATTGGTGCAGAAAAAAAGTTTGCAAAGAGAAAACAATGTAATAAAGAGCAGAGCCTTTTCCAGAGCCAAGATTTGATAAGGAAGCAGTGCACATGAACAAATATTTGACTGGAGCATTGGCCGGGACTTCAATATACTTGAGGGGGAAGGAGATGAATGAAAAGGGACCAGGATAAAGGCAAAACAAGTAAAGATAAAAATTAGTAGCGATTAAATGAGAGGGCTTGGAATATAAATTGGAAGGAAAGGCACAGAACATGAATCAAATTTTACAATTGAAGAAAGAAGTTAATATGGATAAAAGTAGTGCTTTTATTTTATTGTTACTTTTTGTTGCCTCAAACTTCTCACTGAAATATTTTCAGGGGGTTTTATAAGAGA
>NW_012137725.1:11299-11982 GCF_000956105.1 Propithecus coquereli | reverse complement strand
TAAAAAGTATTGTGAAGATGACAATGTAAAATAAGTCATGGATCCTGCCTTGAGGCATAATACAGTGTAACAGATGCCACCGTAGAAATGGAGAGATTTCTCCCAGGCATAGAAGAGGTTAATTAGGGGACTCTTGTGTTTTTAGTTTACATGGTTGCTCTTTCAATAAACACATTGTTAAAATGAAACATAAAATGAAACATAACATGTGCAAATTATTGACTTCTTACCATTAACAATAACAATGATATCACGAAAGTCAATTTCTCCCCTGGCTTCCACTCTTCCTTCACACCTGTATATACCTTCGTCACTCTTATTGATGTTGAGAATCTGCAGATTATTGTTTGCTAACATAGCGAACCGGTCTGGAAAGTAAGCAAAGGGGAGAAAATGTATCAGTAATTGAAGGCTGAGTCCAGCATACCCTAAATTTGCTACGAGTTAAAATATGGCACTATCTGGCACTATCAAACTTTTCATCAGCAAACGAATTCAAATTTGAAAGTAAAATGTAATTTCATGACTTCAATGTTTCCACTCCACACTGCTTTGGTATACCTTTTTTTTTTTTTTCTAAAATGCATTCAAGACTTTATATCCACATGAAATGGTTAGGATATTATTTTCCCCTTGGTGCTTTGAATGCAGAAATGATACATAAAAGAACAATGCAGAGAGAT
>NW_012137725.1:8903-9489 GCF_000956105.1 Propithecus coquereli | reverse complement strand
TTTCCTTATCATAGACTCAATATATTTTGTTTTTCCTGATTTATCTATTAGGAATATTTCCCTCTAGACTATTAGTAGTTTGAAGGTAATGTATTTGTTTATTTTACTAACCATGAATCACCAACATCTAGCATACTAGGTGTTTAATCACTGTTGAATGACTTTTTTATGCTAATAATAGATTATATTAAAATTCTGCTGAACAAGATGATTTCAATCATAGTTTTTTTAATGTTTGCACACAATTATATATTTTTGTTTTATTTTGTTTTTGTTTTTTATTTTTAATTATTCTGGGTACGTAACAGTTGCCCTTCTTTATAGGGTACTGTGATGCACATCAATTCGGTGTTGACCAAAGAATTAATGACGTTTAATTAGCAAACAGCATATCCCTCCATCATCATGAAAGTAAAAGTCCGGATATTCAATGTTTATATAATGTGAGCTTTACTCCCTAAATGCTTGGATCCTCCAGCATATGGATCTTTCAATGAGCAACATGGAAAACCTCCACTTACATTCTGTAGGAATTTTAATTCTGACTACCTGCCCCACAGCTGGGATCAAAAGCGTAACTAATAAG
>NW_012137725.1:5252-6203 GCF_000956105.1 Propithecus coquereli | reverse complement strand
GGTCATAAATTTCAATTTCTACAGTCAGCCACGTAGATTCAGTATTTTTAAAAAATGTTCAATATTATTAGAACATATAACTTAGGGAGTTACCAAAATACTAACTGTCGGAAATAGTGGTGACTTCCTCATTATGGTACAACCAGCTGACAGCAGGAGCAGGTGAGCTGCTAACTCGGCAAACAACTTCTGCATCCTCTCCTTGTTTGAATTCTTGTGGGGATACCACTTCTCTGAAAGTGAGTTTTTCTGTATCAGGAAAGTAAAACAAATCATAAAAAGTATTATTACTTATTTCTCCCATAATATATTCTAGATTCTGTGTTTATCGGTGCAATAATAAAATAATTAGGCAAGCTTAGATACTTTACAACTTTAAATTAGAATCTAACTTCTCTATGCAATAACTTCCCATCTCACTGAGAACAAAACCCACAGATTTTACAATGTCATACTAGATCCTATAGAAATTAGAGTCTACCCTACAACTCTGATCCCAATTTCTCCCTCTCTTTTTAGTCACTGTGATCTGGGCAAATTGTCTTCTTAGAAGTTGCTTGAACACTCCCGGTTTGTTCTCATCCTGGGCATTTACACTCGCTTCGATGCACTCAGATTTTTCATGCCCAACGTCCTTTACATAAAATAGCAATATCCCTTTCCATTTCAACATTCCTTATCTGTCTACTCCCATTTAATTTCTTTTCCATAAAATTCTATGGCATATACATCTAGCATCTATGTATTTTTTAGCTTATTTATTGTTTATCTGTCTCCATCTGGGGCTCGGAATAATATTGGGTACACATTTAATAAGTGTGTTGAATGATTGAATGAATGAACATGGATATTTATGTTTGAGGAGAAATTTTGACAAAAGTAATGTATCGTTCTTGCAAAACAAATTTTTTACCTTCGCAAATAAAGTATCAGGGAATCTTCCTTTGCATC
>NW_012137725.1:2240-2632 GCF_000956105.1 Propithecus coquereli | reverse complement strand
AACTGATATGAGTACTTTCATAATTTTAATATAAAACCGTTACTAAATAATCATATGATAATTAGAATGCATTGAAATGATACTTTACACTGCTAGGTAATTACAACCAAATCATTACAGGGTAAACATTTATTTAAGTTTTCCAATTCAGAATCTAGGTTATTATCCTCTTCTTAAAAGCTGAAGCATCCTGTGTTTGCTTTTAGTCACCAAAACGATGTATTTCACCTAATTACTTGAGAGATCATTTGTGGAAGCAGTATACACATTAACTCAAAAGTATCAGGGGAAAATGAGTAAAGTTAACTAACATCTGCAGGACCTCTTTGAAGGAAATTATTCCTTCTCATTTTTTTCTAAGAAATGGTTTTAGAAACAAATTATCCTACTTT
>NW_012137725.1:0-537 GCF_000956105.1 Propithecus coquereli | reverse complement strand
TCATATATGTTACATTATCATGCATTTAACAACCAGATCAAATATAGCACACATTCAAGTTAATATGATAAAATTTTGTTATTTGAGAAAATGATCAAATTCATACTGTGGCATCTATTGCTTATTCTCAGGCTAAGCCTTCTAATTACTACTGGATTGGGCAATAGCAAAATGTTTGTCCAAAAGTTGGAACTTTGAATGAGTAAGTGCTCTACTGTAATTACAACAATAAAAACATACATATAAACTACATTTTATGAGCTACTAAAATATTTCCATGCAATGAGGCACACATAGGGAAGGGAGCATTGTTGCATAGGGAAAGGTGAATGAGCATTGATTTTCACAAGATCAAAAAGCTAAGTAAAGGAACCAAGAAGGTGGCAATAAAATAGTGGAGATACTCAATATTTTAAACATTTGTTGTTAAAATTGAAATAAAAGAGCTGAATATTCTACAATTTTAGAAGATAATGAAAATGTCATTTTAATATGAATTGACAGACATATTTTTAATAATATGTTGAACAAGATAGT
>NW_012137724.1:1588-1897 GCF_000956105.1 Propithecus coquereli | reverse complement strand
GTTCTGGGCTAGATAATGGGGGTATAAGATGGTGAACATGGCATAAATAGTCACACCTTCATAGAAATTCAATGTCATGGGGAATTCAATGTTTTGAACACAGGGCCAACATAGTTTAAAGCTAAAATATTCTTCTCTTCTTGTCTTCCATTAATGGGATACAATTTGGAACTAACTCCTCAATTTCATACTGGAGATGGCAGTCTCTCCCATGGTTTACATAATAATGTTAACATTTATCATTTTTATATTTGCTCATTAAACTGTTAGAGATTCTTTATAATGAAAGGTAGGAAAAAATTACTCATG
>NW_012137724.1:0-913 GCF_000956105.1 Propithecus coquereli | reverse complement strand
CTTATCTTTATAACCCAGAATTTACAACTTCTGAACATACTGATTTTTGTAATTAAAATTTTTGATTTGTCATTAACATCCAAAATATGGATCAACAAAAATTTAAAACTCAGTGTCATAAAACAGTATCTCTTTTTGTAAACTCTGTAGAAGCACTTGTTTAGAACAAGAATTTGCATGAGAAAGCAAAATGTTCTACTGTTTTATAAGGCACCGTAACATAAGACACATCAGGTATTCTAATTCCCAAATATTACACGAAACTGACTGAATTCACTGTGTTATCCAAAGACCTCACAAAAACCAAACATTTAAAAACAATATATTTTCACTTCTAAAGGTAAATTTAATATATACTAAAGTGTTCTTTGTTAAACAGACACATCATTTTCTTTCCTCATGCTTTGCGTTAAACATCACGCAAATGAACAGTAAACATCTAGAATTAGATGGAACTATATATCACCCGTTCGTTCTCTAATGAGAATGAACATTTATGATAAAGGAAACCCATCGACTACTTAGCTCAAACAGAGGTTAGAGAGGTTTATGACATCTAAAAATCCACCTCTTCCAGTGTTAACTGATATCTTTCTCCATTTCAGTTCTGAAAAAGGTCTCTTACACATTAATTCTGGGCTAGCCATATATGCTATTTCCGAATAATATGAAACAGCCCAAAAGCAGTGAACACTCTGTCATAGATTAGTGAGCTCTGGTATAGCTGCCTTCAGCAAAGAGTTCAGAAGAGGGAGCAAGCTTCTGTCTCCCTAGCTGTTTCACCCTTTGGTAATTTACTTTTTTTGATGTTGTTCAATGCCAGAAAATCAATCTTATAAAGAACTACTTCACATTGATGTGTATATAAAAATGCTATGTACCATAAGGTAGATTTCATTTTGCAAATTTTTTC
>NW_012137723.1:2483-3134 GCF_000956105.1 Propithecus coquereli | reverse complement strand
TATCATAGAGTAAAATTAACTCTTTGTACAGTTCTGTGAATTTTAACACATGTATATATTTGTGTTCCCACCATCATAATTAGAATACAGAACAGTTCTAACACCCTAAAAAACTCCCTCTTGTATTCTCTTAATAGTTACACCTTCCTTCACCCCCAGTCGCTAGAAGTAATGATTTGTTCTCCATCACTATTGTTCTGTCTTTGTACAGTTCTGTGAATTTTAACACATGTATATATTTGTGTTCCCACCATCATAATTAGAATACAGACAGTTCCAACACCCTAAAAAACTCCCTCTTGTATTCTCTTAATAGTTACAACTTCCTTCACCCCCAGTCGCTAGAAGTAATGATTTGTTCTCCATCACTATTGTTCTGTCTTTTCGAGAATGTTATATAAATGGAATCGTACAGTGTGAGACCTTTTAAAACTGGCTTCTCTCATTCAGCATAATGCCCTTGTGATTCTTCCATGTTGCATGCATTAATTGTTGGTTCCTTTTTATTCCTGAGAAACATTCTGTTCTTTGGATGTACCACAGTTTGTTTAACTATTCATCATCCATTGAAGGGCATTTAATTTTTTTCAAGTTTGGGGCAATTATGAATGGAGCTGCTATAAACATTCACGTATAGATTTTTTAAGTAAA
>NW_012137723.1:0-445 GCF_000956105.1 Propithecus coquereli | reverse complement strand
ATTTTCCCCCAATACATATACTGCCTTTCCATTTGGTTGAGTTGTTTCCTTTGCTGTGCAAAAGCATTTTAGCTTGATGTTGTCCCTCCTGTTTATAGTTCCTTTTGTGGCTTGAGCTTTTGGTATGGTCCCCAAGAAATCATTGTAAGGCCAATGTCAGGGTGCTTTCCCCTATATTTTCTTTTAGAAATTTTACAGTTTCAGGTATTATGCTTAAGTCTTTCACCCATTTTGAGTTGCTTTTTGTGCACTTTATAAGGATCCAATTTCATTCTTCTGCATATAGATATCTGGTTTTCCCAGCACCACTTATTGAAGTGACTATCCTCTCCCCATTGTGTATTCTCACCGTCCTTGTATAAGCTTGGGTTTATTTCTGTGCTTTCTATTGTAATCTATTGGTCTGCTTATCTATTTTAATGCCATGCCATGTTGTTTTGATTAT
>NW_012137722.1:9150-11667 GCF_000956105.1 Propithecus coquereli | reverse complement strand
TCAAACTTTGGACTGTATGGGACAAAATTTAACAGCTATATGAGAAGTTCTGATTTTAAAAAACCGAACTAAATCAAAACAAAACAAACCACAACAAAATGAAAAACAAACAACAGCAACAACAAAACCCCCCACAACAATTCTCTGCTTAAAATTGATTATGGTTAAAAAGTTATAGTCTTCAGGTAAGCAAAATGTTTCATCTGGCAATGTACAAGGTGCTAGATATTTTAACATAGTATATTTTAATACCACTGTTGTAGGAAAGGATATTGAAATTTTAATGTATTAATGTCATATTTTTAGAAAGACATGTCACACAAACGTTTAGAAAATTAAAAGTTTGAAAATCTAGGTTTCATCATTAAATAAGAATGATTATTCATCAAGTATTTACCTGTGCAAAGAAATATGAACAAGACTGACTCTCTGATCTCCAGAAGCTTGCATTCTAATGGGAGATAACACAGGAATACTGAAACCAGAGAAAAATTAATAACCACCCTAATAGAGAGATGAGGAAAGAGCTATAAGGCACACAGAAGAGAGATTAACTACAACTTGGTGGTAGGGTGGGGGTGGCGAATTAGAAAAAGCTTCATGTAGGGGGTGGCATATAAGTGCTCTTGAAGGATGAATTGGATTTAAACAAGTGAAGGTTGATTTGACTCAGCAGAAGGCTAAAAATGGCAAATGAATTAAATAATGAAAATATAGGGTAGGAAGTGAAATGGTGTATGCTAGGAACATAGGGTTTAAGGTATTAGTATGCTATGAATGAAAGTCACTTTTATTAATTTTCTTGTCATCTGTAAGAAAACAAAATAATGTGGCACAGAACTATGTATGATTTAGGCAACTAGTTCTTTAAAATGTCCAATATGGGCCTGGACAACTTTCCTAAAACTTAAAGATAATATATCTGCAATATTTAAACTTTCATTCCATGATATAACTATATTTCTTGAAAAGGTTGTTGCAATTTTTATAAAAGCAGAAACAAAGTGATTATTGTGATATAATTGAGATTTTAACTGAAAGGAAACTTCTGACTTCAAAAGTTTTTCCTCATTTCTCTTTGACAACCAAGATTACATATTCACATTCTTCTGTGTCACCTAAATAAAAGTATAGAACTACTCTCTATAGTATGTCTACAGTTTAGGAAAAAATGTAAAGAGCAAGTCAAATTTTGCATAGTGATAAGACTATAACATACTAAGAAATTAGCAATCAGTTTACACATTTAAGAATAATTCTTCAAAGCAGTAACACTGACACATTTTACGGCAAATTACTATATCATTGTTCAAAGTATGTTTGAATTTTCTCCCACAGAATTATCTTCTGAACTGGTTTATAAGTTATAGAAGAAATTCGGTATCTTCTCTTGGTCACTTTGTTTTTAGATTCAAAACAGTTATGTTTAGAAGCAGAATGAAGGTTAGAGATTTTAAAGACAAACTTGTGCTTAACGAGCCAATGTGTACATAATCTATATGGGTTTGAGAGACATTCTTTGTGACATTATCAGGAGGATCTCCCTAAGCAACAGAAAACATTGGCATGGAAGAAAAGAGCCACATGAGATAAAGTATACATGACTGGTGCATTTGGCAGTTCTCACCTTTTCAAATATTATGTAATTTTGCTTCCTCTATTTTAGTCACAGTTCCTAAGTTTTAAACAGGTATACTTTCTGAAGTTTCTGCCACAGTAAGGGTGATTTTTGAAATGAAAGTCACTTGTTAATTTTTCTTAGGTGCATCCTGGTTTATATCTTTATTTTTCATATATATTATGAAGGTTACTTTTTGGGGAGCAGTTGGACTCGACAGGCAAGAGCAACTTAGTTGCATAAAGACGTATAAATCATATGGTCTTAATTATAAAACTGGAAATGTTGATTGCTGCTGTTTTCTAAGACTTGCCTTACGTGGAGCCAGTGTTAAAAGTTCGTTAGCTAGAGCTTAACAACACAATGGCTGAAGGAATGGAGTTACCACACAAGTGTTTAAATTCCTTGCCGGATCCCTAGCTACAACGGAGAAGAAAGTTCAAACAACAAAAACAGAGTAGCAAGGTCTGAACTTGTGTGTCACGGATACCTCTTACTCATCACCAGGCAGCTCTTATTCAGGGCAACCAGGCCCTCCCAAGCAACATGGTTAATTGAATAAGGATTTCAAACCTTTTGGCTGCAGATAAACCAAAGTAGCACATGGCTCATAACTCAAACATTTCATTTTAGGCAGCTGTTAGTTTTCTTGCCCAGGCTAATTTGGATTATTCAATCATTTTCTTTTCTTTAATGAAAAACTGCTTGTAGTTACTGGTGAGTACAAAGAGCTGCAATTACAGATCTTGGAAGGTAAATTTATTATCTACTCATTTTAATCATGTATACAAGTGATACTAAATTCAGAACATTTTATTAGCAGTGTAATTATATCTGTGTGTGTGTGTATATATAAATTTAATAACATTCAACCCGATCTACTGTTTCCTGCTATGATG
>NW_012137722.1:0-375 GCF_000956105.1 Propithecus coquereli | reverse complement strand
GTACATAATAAAAAAGAAAAGAAAACCTTTTCAAAAAAGATTATTCTAGTAAAAGGATTACAAAAAGTTTGGTAATTTGAGATGCTATTCTGGAACGTATGCTACTAGTTCAAATGTGCAAGCTCCAACTTAACAAATGTTTAAAATATTTGAGTTTTTAAAATAGTGCCAAAATAAACCACATCTTTTCTAGAGATGACATATTTAGCTAAGCATGAGCAATATAAACCTTTCAACCATTCCATGTATTTGTTTAAAAGCCTCAGAAACCACGTGCATTTCCAATAAAACATGAACAAAATGCTGAAATCACTGGAGCCTAACAGTTGATTTATAAATCAATTTTTTAAAAAGGCAAATGTATTTGTGTGTGTG
>NW_012137721.1:3410-3922 GCF_000956105.1 Propithecus coquereli | reverse complement strand
CAGGCAGAAGAAAAAATTTCAGAGCTTGAAGACAACTCTTTAGAATTAGCCAAAGACAAAAACAAAGAATTAAGAGGAACAAACAAAGCCTAAAAGAAATATGGGATTATGTAAAGGCATCCCTGAGGTGAAGAAGAAAATGCCACCCAAAAGATAAAGCTCAGAGCTCATGTGACAAAATAGCAAAAGAAGGTAAACAAAACAATAAGGTCCTGCCCAATGTGATGAACACAACAGCATACCACATATCAGAAGAATGAAATGGGACCCCTATCTCTCACCACTCATAAAAATTAATTTGAGATCTATAAAGGATGTAAATGTAAGGCATGAAATATAAGCCATAAAAATTGTAAAAGAAAATGTAGGAAAAACTCTTCTAGATATCAGAGGAGACAAAGAATTTATAAAAAGACCAAAGGAAATTACAGCAACAACAAAAATAAATAAATAAACTTGATTTAAATAAAAGGCTTCTGCATAGCAAAGGAAACAGTCAACAGAGCAAATAG
>NW_012137721.1:0-595 GCF_000956105.1 Propithecus coquereli | reverse complement strand
ACAGGAAATGTGTGAGATAAATTTCTCAGTCAATTAATTTATACTTTAGTCACAGTGCTGTAAGGTAGCATGGCCTACTTAGTGGTCTAAGGCTAGAATGAGTAATAATAATTCACATTTATAAAGGGCTTCAGAATATTAATTATTTAATTCACACTATATTGCTGCATGATAATTCAGAATTATTGTATGTGCTTTTTAGACTAGAGAAACTGATCTAAATCAATTAAGAGCCATGCTAAAAGCAGAGTTCCTGGCCTTCAAGTTGGTGCTCAGTCCATTTTTGCCTTACCAATCCAGCCCTTTGGACTCTACAGTCGGTTAATTAACCTCTCTTGCTTTGAATTTGTCCATAAAATGACAATAATAAGACTAACCTTAACAGTAATATATTGAGCAAATTAATTGATTTTTCAAAAGCTCTTTCAGATCTATGGAAGGGCCGTATTAATTGTAAATATCTCCATTGATTTTAAATGATAAATGATCATTTTTCATATCATTTATCCACAGAGATAGTGACAAAGATATTGAATAATATATAAAATGATGAAAAATTCTTTCCATCACTCAAAAAAGTGTGCTTGAAACTCTC
>NW_012137720.1:449-1337 GCF_000956105.1 Propithecus coquereli | reverse complement strand
AAGGACCATAACAGATTATAGTGAACAATTATTTGCCAACAAATTATATAACCTAGAAGAAATGGATAAATTCCTAGGAACATACAACCTACCAAGACTGAATCATGAAAAAATAGAAAACCTTAACAGATCAGTAACAATTAAGGATATTAAATCAGTAATCAAGAACCTCCTAACAAAGAAAAGCCCAGGTCCAGGTGGCTTCATGGGTGAATTCTACCAAGCATTTTAAGAATTAACTCTAATACTTCTCAAACTCTTCCAAAAAATGTGAAGGGGGGGTGGAGAACGATTCCCAACTCATTTTATGAGGCCAGCATTACCCTTGTACTAAAAGCACTATAAGAAAAGAAAATTATAAGCCAATATCTGTGATGAACATAGATGCAAAAATCCTCAATGAAATACTAGCAAACTGAATTCAAGTGCATATTAAAATTACCATTCACCAAAATCAAGTGATATTTATCAAGGACATGCAAGTATGGTATAATATATATGCAAATCAATAAATGTAATACACCCTAGTAACAGAATGAAGAAAATTATATGATCTATAATCATCTCAATAGATGCTGAAAAGGCATTTGACAAAATTCAAGAACCTTTTATGACAAAAACTTTTGACAAATTAGGCATGGAAGGAATGAATCTCAACATACTAAAGGCTATATTTGACAAGCCCACAGCTAACATCATACTCAATGGTGAAAAGTTGAAAGATTTTCCTCTAAGATCTGAAACAAGACAAGGATGCCCACCCTTGCCACTTCTCTTCAACACAGTAATAAAAGACCTAGCCAGAGCAATTAGATAAGAAAAAGAAATAAAATTCATCCAAATCAGAAAGGAACAAGTTAAATTTTCTCTTTTTGCAGATGACAGGAT
>NW_012137720.1:0-399 GCF_000956105.1 Propithecus coquereli | reverse complement strand
CCTGGAATGCAAAGATTATTCAACAATCTGTAATATACCACGTTAACAGAATGAAAAATAAAAATCACAGATCATCTCAATAGATGCTGAAAAGGCATTTGACAAAATTCAAGAACCTTTTATGACAAAAACTTTTGACAAATTAGGTATGGAAGGAATGAATCTCAACATACTAAAGGCTATATTTGACAAGCCCACAGCTAACATCATACTCAATGGCGAAAAGTTGAAAGATTTTCCTCTAAGATCTGAAACAAGACAAGGATGCCCACCCTTGCCACTTCTCTTCAACACAGTAATAAAGGACCTAGCCAGAGCAATTAGATAAGAAAAAGAAATAAAATTCATCCAAATCAGAAAGGAACAAGTTAAATTTTCTCTTTTTGCAGATGACAGGAT
>NW_012137719.1:6301-10149 GCF_000956105.1 Propithecus coquereli | reverse complement strand
TGGAAGTTGTAGAGGACACAGTCATCTCAGGTACCTGCGAATAAGGGAGAAGTGCCGCTGAGAGTACCTACCAGTTGTGCTCTTATTCAATTCACGAATGAGTATAAGTGAATCCCCTCAGTATTCAAATTGTTAGCTGCTGGTAGAATGTTTCTTTTGGCTCTTCTCTCTCTTGAATAATTAGACAGAATCTTTTTTGTGCTTCTGCTTTTGGGAACTCTGTTCCAAGAGTAAGACTGAATGCGAGTTTGTTATGTCAGGACCCCTGTGGGAATGTCCTTGTATCGGGGGATGGTGAATCTCTGAGCAGGACACAGAGACATGGTTTGAAAAGGTTAGATGTACCTAAGTTTAAGAGAGGTATCAGGAGCTCACAGATCATTATCAGATAAGCTCCAGATTAGAAAAAACTTCCACATTTCTCTTTTTGATAGTTACATAAAAAATCGAAACCATATTCATCCTAATCAAAGGTACATGTATAACTCTTTATTGCAAAACTCATCTATTGTTCATAATAACAGGCCTCTGGCGTATATATCATCTTTACAGAAGTGAAAACATCATGCATCTACTAATTTATTAATAGTTTGTTCATTAGTTTCCCCAAAGTGAAAAAGAGGATACCCCTTTGACCTTCTCCCTTGTAATTTGAAGAGCTTAATTTGTGGCTGAAAAAGAGTACTGTATATGATGCTTAAATAATTAATGCAACTGATTGACCCAAGATAGTATATAGAATATTGTGATATAATAAGAAATGTAATATATATTTGGTCTCTGCTCTCGTTCCTAGCACACAGCGTCTAAAATCCTTGGAATCTCCGGAGTGATAAAAGTGTCTTTTGTCTGCTAATGAGATGAATGAAGGCTTGCAGCCCCTTGGTAGCTTCAGGATGGGGACTGGTCACCAGAAAGACCAAAGCTGGATTAGAGGGTTGAGACTTTCAGCCCCACCCCCTAACCTCAGGGAGAGAAGAGAGGGGCTGAAAGTTAAGCTGCTCACCAGTGGCCAATAATGTAATCAATAATGCCTCCATAATGAAGCCTCCATAAACCCTAAAAGGACAGGGTTGTTAGAGCTTCCCAATAGCTGAACACATAAAGGTGCCTGGAGGGTGGTCCTCCTGGAGAAGGCATGGACACTCCACATTCCTTCCCACATGGGTTGTCCTGTGCATTTCCCTGTTTGTTCATCTGTATCCTTTGTAATGTCCTATATAATGAACCAGTATATGTAAGTGTTTCCCTGATTTCTTTGAGCTGCTCTAGGAAGTTAATTGAACCCGAGGAAGGGGTTGTGGGAACTCTCAATTTAGAGCTGGTTGGTTAGAAGTATAGGTGACAATCTATTATTTGCGACTGACATCTGAAGTGAGGAGCAGTTTCGTGGGATTGAGCCACTACCTATCTCCAGGTAGTGTCAGAAGTGAATTGAATCAAGGACACTCAGCTGGTGTCTGCTGAAGAATGGCTTGGTGTGGGGGAAACAACCCTCATACACTCGATGTTGGAAGTAACTGTGTAAGACAGTGGAAAAATGCTTTGGGTCTCCCCACTCCCCATCTATCAGTATAGGTTAAAAATGTGTAAGCCTCAAAATTCATTAGGAAAGTGTCAGGGTGATTAGCTAGTAATTGTTAATAAAGGAAATAGTGTGTGAAGGAATATTTGAAATAACTGAGGTTGGTACGAATAAAACTACAGAATAATTTCCTTATATATTTTTTGATTTCCAAATTAGATGCAAGATAAAACCCTGAGTCTGATGGTCAAGGGTGATTCTGATACTCACATATAACTCTATCCACAGAGCCTCTGTGGCCACAGAGCCACAGATTCTGAGATATGCTGGTAAAAGAAGTTGGTATCTTTGTGGCATTTGTCCCCAGGGATCTTTTAGTACTGAGACAATCTGCATTTATATAGATTTTGCTCCCTTGGGAGTTCCTTTTGACTGGCCCCCGCACCCACATTCATGACTTTTCTTTCTGCCTCCCACTTCAGTCCCACGTCTGTCCACAGGGTGCTCATTACCCAGTAGTGTGGTTAGAAGAACTTCACCCAGAACCAAGATATTTTCCTGGATCACCTTCCTCTCAGGATTTCTGGGCAGTGAATAAAGGAAAGAAGATGGCATCCTCCTCAACTCATTCTACAAAGCCAATATCACCTGATACCAAAGCCAGGAAAGGACACAACAAAACAAGAAAACTGCAGACCAATATCCCTCATGAATATAGATGCAAAAATCCTCAACAAAATCTTAGCAAACCGAATCCAACAGCACATCAAAAAAATAATCCGTCATGACCCAGGTGGGCTTTATCCCAGAGATGTAAGTTTGGTTCAACATACACAAATCTATAAATGCAATTCACCACATAAATAAAAGCAAGAACAAAGACCATATGATTCTCTTAATAGATGCAGAAAAAGCATTTGACAAAATCCAGCACACTTTTATGATAAAAACTCTCAACAAAATAAGCAAAGATGGGACATTCCTTAAAATTATTAAGGCCACATATAATAAACCCACAGCCAATATCATACTGAATGGGGAAAAACCAAAAGCATTCCTGCTTAGAACAGGAACTAGACAAGATTGCCCACTATCTCCACTTCTATTCAACACAGTGCTGGAAGTCCTTGCCAGAGCAATCAGACAAGAGAGGGGAATTAAGAGTGTCTGAATGGGGGCAGAAGAGGTCACACTCTCACTCTTTGCTGATGATATGAGATTATATGTAGAAAAATCCCAAGGATTCAACCAAGAGATTTCTGGAATTGATAAATGAATTCAGTAAAGTTTCAGGATACAAAATCAATGCACACAAATCAGTGGCATTCATATATGCCAATAACAGTCAAGCAGAAAATCAAATCAAAGATGCAACACCTTTCACAACAGCATCAAGGAAAATTAAATATTTGGGAATATATTTAACAAAGGAGGTGAGAGACCTATATAGGGAGGACTACGAAACATTGAGAAAAGAAATTGCAGAAGATGTAAACAGATGGAAAATCCTACCACACTCATGGATTGGCAGAATCAATATTGTTAAAATGTCCATACCACCTAAAGTGATCTACAGAATTAATGCAATCCCTATTAAAATATCATCATCATTCTTTACAGATCTAGAAAGAATAATTCCATGCTTCGTATGGAACCAGAGAAGACCTCGTATAGTCAAAGCAATCTTGAGCAGAAAGAACAAATTGGGAAGCGTCAATTTACCAGACTTCAAGCTATACTACAAGGCCATATAGTAACCAAAACAGCACGGTACTGGCACAAGAACAGAGACATAGACCAATGGAACAGAACTGAGAACCCAGATATAAAATCATCCTCATATAGCCATCTAATCTTTGACAAAGCAGACAAAAACATACACTGGGGAACAGAATCCTTATTCAATAAATGGTGCTGGGAAAATTGGATAGCCACATGTAGAAGACTGGGGATCCCCACTTTTTACCTCTCACAAAAATCAACTCATGATGGATAACAGACTTAAGACTAAGGCATGAAACTATAAGAATTCTAGAAGGAAATGTTGGAAAAACTCTTACAGACATCGGCCTAAGCAAAAAATTTGTGAAGAAGACACCAAAAGCAATCACAGCAACAACAAAAATAAATAAATGGGACCTGATCAAATTAAAAAGCTTCTGCACAGCCGAGGAAACTATCGTGAGAGCAAACAGACAACCTACAGAATGGGAGAAAATATTTGCATGTTACACATCTGATAAAGGGCTGATAACTAGAACCTATATAGAACTCAGGAAAATCAGCAAGAAAAAAATCAAACAACCCTATCAAAAAGTGGGCA
>NW_012137719.1:0-1070 GCF_000956105.1 Propithecus coquereli | reverse complement strand
AGAAAGAATATAGAATATAATAAAAGAAATAATGGAAGATTTTTTCCTGAGCTAAGGGAAGTCTTTTTAGTCTTTGGATGGATAAGATTCACGCAACTTAAAGGCAACAGGCAGGAATCGTGAAAATATACAAATAGTTACCTAGCTGTAGTCATGAAAATTTTTGACTACAAAATCAGAAACAAAAAAAAAATAAACAATGATTAAAAGGTGCTTCCGGAAAGGACATAAGCAAGCTAACTAACAAACAGTTTATACATAAAAAGACAAGAACCAGAAAGGAAACAGATTTCTTATGTGAGCTATCAGGAGCCAGAAAACAGTTGGGGTGTGCATGGGGGGTGCAAGGAGGCTAACCTGATGCATGGGAAGCCAAGCGTTGGCAGGAAAGGCCGTAGAAGAGAGATTTGTACAGCACGATGGGAGAGAGACATGGGAGAGAAGAAAATCTGAGCAGAGGCGGTGAGGAGTAGATCCTGGGGAAAGGAACTGCTAATGAGGGTGTTATTTTAAAACTCGCCCTGTGTGGCATGATTCAAAATTCTCATTGCCACACCCTCGAAGACCTCCATTGCATGGCAAAGATCTTGAATTTATGTTTTGTTTATCTTTTGATGTAAAACTGTGCTAACGTACATTGATTCTACTGCAGGAAGTTCCAGGTCCTTAGCACTAGGACAATGACAGCTACAGGGATAGTAGTAACTGGGTCACGTACACCAGTAGGGGGAGACGCTGCACTTTAGAAATTCAAGCAAGCTGCTGTCCCTCCTCCCCTCTGCCCTTGCCGGTCTGGACTGGGAAAGGTCAGCATTCCTGGAGGGTGGCAACCCTGCACCTCCTATTTCCCCGACTCTTCCTTCTGAGTGTTCAAAATATGACGCAATCCGAGATGCGGTTTTGGATGTTTGAGAAGCAAAGAAGCATGACTGGAGCCGGAGTGAAAGCCTGCTTTTGCCTCAGAACCGAGGAGCTCAGTCCGACATGCTCTCACAGGTAAGAGCTTGCTGCTATAAAATCACATGCTTAAAGCAAACTTCACGCTGTCACTCCAGTGCAAGCCACTATCC
>NW_012137718.1:5814-6726 GCF_000956105.1 Propithecus coquereli | reverse complement strand
AAGAATGGTATAGTTACTTTTAACCCAGAATTTGGGTGTAAGTTGGATATAATGGCCTTTCCCCTCTAAATTATTCAGTGTGTATTTCTTAAGAACAAGGATACTCTCTTACAAAACATGACAACTATCAAATTCAGGAAATTTAATATTTATACCCATACTGTTATGTAATCTATAGTTCCATATTCAAATTTTGCCAATTCTTTCTCTAAATAATTTCTAAACCATCAAGGACACAAATTTTTAGCTAGTTTCTTCTACTTAATATGCCAATTAATGCTTTGTTACAATGGGTCTAAAATACACACTGGTTAGCACATATACCTTTGCCAGCTCCCATCTATAGCTCTTGTTATGTATCCTTTTAAAAGCGTATAAAAGCAATTAGAGAAAAAAATCTTAAATCTTACCCGTATAATGAAGGAAACATGAAAGATGTTTTCCACTGTACGGGGAAAAGAATGTGGATCAACCACAAAGTCAAAGAAAGACATCGGAGTATCAGCTATAGACAAAAGAGAAAAAAATTCTTCAAAACAGGAAAAATGATTTTTGCTTATCAATAAGACCAATACTCTCTAGCCTTAGCCAGAGATGAAGGAAGGAATGAGCACGCATCCTGACGTGGCAGTGTAAATCAGTCCAGCCCTTCTGGAGGCCAGTTTGGCCAATCTATTAAAAATATGCCTCTTCTAAAAAGCTGTCCTACAGAAATACTAGCACAAGTACACAAAGTTACATACTAGGATTTTTAAAGGCAAGTGAAGGTGCTGAAAAAAAAAATTTTTACTTCAATTTATACAAGAGTAAAATGCTATAAAGAACTCATTCCTCCATTAATAGGGGATCTGTGGCCGGGCGCGGTGGCTCACGCCTGTAATCCTAGCTCTCTGGGAGGCCGAGGCGGGCGGA
>NW_012137718.1:0-391 GCF_000956105.1 Propithecus coquereli | reverse complement strand
AAGGCCAGTCTCAGTGTGCTTTTTTTCCCTCTTTTTGGTACATCCATCAAGGAAAAGTTTTAAAATTTCAAGTGACAACTATTCACACTTGTTAAGTGGCCAAGAAAGATGAATAAAACAAAATAAAACTAAAAAAAGCAAATCTCCAATCAGATTTATATGATTCTGAAATGTTCTCAAAGACAGACCAAAATATGTCCCCTCACCAGGCCTGACTCATCTCCAGCTGAGCTCTGCCACCTCAGGGTGGGCTTTTCTCTGGCCCAGGACAAAGGTCCCAGGTCACTGAGAATGATCTATAACACTTAAGAACTGACTGAGGAAAAATGGGCACAGCAAGGCCGGCACGGTGGCTCACGCCTGTAATCCTAGCACTCTGGGAGGCCGAGGC
>NW_012137717.1:12539-13270 GCF_000956105.1 Propithecus coquereli | reverse complement strand
TCTACATACACCAAGCATTATACCAGGCACTGAGGATACAGCAACACGCCAAGTCCCTGTCCTCACAGTACTTACATTCTACTGGGGGAGGCAGATACAAGTAAACCTGAATAAACAAGATATTTACAGATTGAAACATGTATTATAAAGTGAGTACAGTGACAAAAAAAAAAAAAAAAAGAAGGAAGGGTGCCGTGGCCCGTTTCTTGGGGCCGAGGAATGAACACAGAGACAAAGAGACACAGACACACAGAGACAGTATAAGGCTGCAGCAAACTTTCTTGCTGTAGCTTCTTTATTTATAACACAGCCTGTTTGGCAACGGTCCCACCGCAATTTCTTTGTTCCCACACTGTCCCGACTCAACACATCCCTGTTCCTTGTTGTTTCGTCTCCGGTGAGCAGATGTTTTCATCTAAACTCTCTAGCCCCTCCTGTTTGCAGGGTTAAGGCGCCCTGGACTTGCGTGCAAAGCCAAGGCATATTCTGAGAAAAACAACAAGAAACCGTTCCCAGACAAAGTGTCCTCTACAGAAGGGGAGGCATTTATATAGGAAGGTCAGAGTAGTCTACTCTGAAGAGGTGATATCTGAGCTAAGGCCTGACAGTGTCAGGAGCTGGGAACAGCATTCCAGGTGGAGGGAACAGCAAGGACAAAGACTCAGAGTCCGTAAGAGCTTGTTGTGTTAATGCTCTGGTTCTCGATCTTGGCCGCCCAGTGGGCTTTTTAA
>NW_012137717.1:0-329 GCF_000956105.1 Propithecus coquereli | reverse complement strand
GGCTTGTCAGCAGAATAGGGTTTTTTTTTTTAATCTTTATCATTTTTTACTATTTGCAAAACTAATGCATATACTTTGTAAAAGTGAATTAAATTGAAACAATAGAGAAGTGCAAAAGAAAGAATAAGGAAAATGGGGTTGTGTTATACATCTAGTTTGGCAATTTGGTTTTTGGATTAAACTATTTGTCTTGGGCATCTCTTCAGGTCTGTCGTGCCTGTGGCAAGCACCCTCGGTACGTTTAAAGACCTGAGATCTGGCTTAAGCGATAGGAGTAATGTTAACTCCAACACTCCTTCAGCACTGACAGCTTCCTAATTCCAGCCCCC
>NW_012137716.1:3447-4393 GCF_000956105.1 Propithecus coquereli | reverse complement strand
ACTTGATAGATCTAAGTGATTTTTCTACATTTTACAAAACAACTTATTCACCTTTCTTATATTGTCTTATTGGCTACAAGTCAATGCTAAAAAAACCTACTGGTTATAATTGGAATAGTCCGCGATTAAGTCTACATAATAAAAACAAATTAGCTCTGGCATGGCCTGCACATAATCTGTATAGAAATTTTAAAGATCTGGACTTCAGGATAATTTTCCAGCCTGGTAATTAATTTCACCTAAATGAGGTAATCAAATTTAGCTCTAAAAATTAATGAAAACATCTATCTATTGTTTAAGTAATTTCTATTGCTTATACAAAATTTACAAAAAGTTGTAATACCATCTGTTCAAGACGTTAACGTATCTAAAAGTGTAAAGTGTTTGATCTTAAATATAATCTGAAATTGAATACAAGGAAAAGTGCTAAATAAGAAGTTCTCAAGTAAATTTAGATGTTTTTCTTTGAGAAAAAATGTAGGCGGCTATTTCTAAATAGCTAAGAATCATTTTTTTCGGGTCAATTTCATTATTTAACTGATTCCCATTAACAAAAGGGACACTCAGCATGTTGAATGCTTTCTTCAAAAGGTCATTTTGTGTTGAATATAAATTCAAGTGAATTGTTGAAAGGAAAAACTCCATTTAAAACATTTGAGTCTCAATTTTATTTCCATATGCGATCAATCAGTAATATTGTTCAATGTGTTGATCTTAATTGTCCTTTAGCAAGTTGATATTTAAAAGAAAAAGGTGGTTAGACTACCTGCATGGAAGAAAGCTAAAGTAAAAGTCAGTTTATTTCTAATTGTGATCCCCAATCCAATGCACCATGCTTTCAGTGTATAAGAGGTTCTGTGAAGATCAATGAACTGCTATTAAGTCCTCCTGAGAGACAGGGCTGAATTGACCCAAAAAGGGAAGAAAACATTAGCCTAAAAGATAC
>NW_012137716.1:0-1122 GCF_000956105.1 Propithecus coquereli | reverse complement strand
AGTTATTTTTTTTCCCAGTAATTAAATTTTAAAACACTTGGAGTTGGTGATGACCATCAGTCATTTTCTTGTTACTATCTATCTGTCACTATTGTGGAGGACTTGGCACAGTGGACAGAAAAATTATTTCTAGAAGATTTGCTTACACTGTGATGGCTTGCAATAATTTAACTATGCAGAGGTTTGACAAAAAGCCACCAAATATAATTTACTGTCTCTAAACTGAATGTATACTCAATGCAAGTTACTCTTACTAAATCTCCAAATTTCCAGCAGTCTCTTCCACATGATGGAATAGGAGGAGGTGTATGATGGAAAGAAAGTCAGAGAAGAAAAAAACAAGAACACAAGCAAATTTAACAATTTGTAAGTGAACTTTTGCAAATTTTATAAATATGTATATTCATGTGAGTATATAGCCAGAGCATCTTGGATGATTTGGAAGGGATTCCCACAGGTGCCAGGGCCCTGAGACAAGTTCCATCAGCTCCATGGTAAATATGCCTCTGCCAAAGGCCTCTTCAAAATTTAAGATATGACACATGTGGTGCATTTAGCATACTATTAGACTTCAGGCTAGGAGAGAAAGGAGGGCTTTCCTGACAGTCCGAGCAATTTTAAATGGAACTGCTTAGATTCAGATCTGACTTAAGCTTTAAATAAGAAGGAAAATTTAATACGTTTCATACTCCACACAAAGCATCCAGAAAAGATTATCTTTACACATTTTAATGTTGCATCTCTTCTTCCAAAAAAAAAAAGAGTAACAGTTAACAAAATAAATATGTGAATAACATTAGAGAAAAAAACATGTTAATCTTACATAATAATGCAAGACAACCAATGTCAAAAAATATCTCTATAAAAATGATATCATCCAAATGTATAGCTATCAACCTAAATAAGAACATCAAGGAAGTGAGCTTCAAGAATAATAGTGACAGTCGGGGTAGGTGGGGGATTAAAAAAAAAAAGAAGAATGGGATGATAGAATTGAATGAGAAGCTGGAGTATATTTCAAATGGACCAAAAAATAGGGACAATAAGAATAAAGAAAGTCAAGCTCATAATGTAAGAGAAGAAAGCAAAGACATAAGGAAATTTCAGTCAAAATATAAAAGT
>NW_012137715.1:2702-3296 GCF_000956105.1 Propithecus coquereli | reverse complement strand
CCAAGTGAGAAGGTCCTTGCCAGATGCTGCCCCCTCGCCCCCTTGGTCTTGGACTTCCCAGCCTTCAGAACTGCGAGAAAATCAATTTCAGTTTATCATAAATCATTCTATTTGTTACAGTAGCACGCAATGGGCCAAGGCAGAACACGGGTAGTGGAGAGTGGGGCTGTTGCTACAACAAATACCTGAAAATGTGGAAGCGGCTTTGGAACCGGGTAATGGTGCAGGCTGGAAGAATTTGGAGAAGCAGGCTGGAAAAAGCCTAGACTGCCGGGAACAAATCGGTAAGGGTGGTTCTAACTCTTGGTTCACACCCATTCTCCCCACGGTCTGTGGTGTGTCTTTTGCCAATACCCTCCTGTTGCAGGTGAGATGTTTGATGCCTCGCAGATTATTTTTTCATTCCTTTGTAGCTAACATCCCTCTCTTTCTCTCTCTGAGTTGATAGGATTCTCTATTGCTAGGGTTCACTAATTTCAAGAAGTAGTATCTGGACCTTTTTGCAATATTATAGTAGGGCACTGGGTGGGGATTTCATTTAAATCTAAAGATGTGTTTTCAATTTAGGGAAATTTATTCTATTGTTTAATTATC
>NW_012137715.1:0-1016 GCF_000956105.1 Propithecus coquereli | reverse complement strand
AGTGATCCTCCTGCCTCAGCCTCCTGAGTAATTGGGACTACAAGCGCATGCCATGATGCCCAGCTAATTTTTCTATTTTTAATAGAGGTGGGTCTTGCTCTTGCTCAGGCTGGTCCTGAACTCCTGAGCTCAAGCGATCTTCCTTCCTCGGCCTTCCAGAGTGCTGGGATTACAGGCATGAGCCAGTGTCTGGTTTCTTTGTGATTTGATGATTTCTTTTCTTTCGGCCAGGTATCTTTTTGATTTAATGATTTCTTTTCTTTCAGGTAGACCAATATCTCTGATGAACACAAGACGCAAAATCCTCAACAAAATACTAGCAAACAGAATCCAATAGCACATAAAAAGATAACCCAACATGATCAACTGGGTTTTATTCCAGGGATGCAAGGATGGCTCAACATACAGAAATCAAATAAATGTGATTCATCACATAAACAGAAGGAAAACCAAAAACCATACTATCATCTCAATAGATGCAGAAAAAGCATTTGACAAAATCCGGCACCTCTTTGTGATAAAAATCCCTCAATGAACTGGGCACAGAGAGAACATACTTCAAAATAATAAAGGCCAAATACAACAAACCCACAGCCAACATCACACTGCATGGGGAAAAGTTGAAAGCATTGCCCACTAAGAACTGGACCAGGACAAGGACGCCCACAGTCACCACTTCTATTCAGCACAGCACTGTAAGTCCTAGCCAGAGCAATCAGACAAGAGAATGAAATAAAAGACTTCCAAATTAGGAAAGAGGAGGTCAAATGATCTCTGCTCACTGATGACATGATCTTATGCCAAGAAAACCCTAAAGACATCTCCCCAAACATCTTAGATTTGGTAAATGTGAATTGCGTTTTGTAAATGCTCAATGAGGCTCTTGAATAGAAGGTATAATCTCAGTTTTCAGGACAAAGTGTTCTTCCACAGCCATGGGATCAGCCTGAGCATTCACATTGGGACCCTCTGCAACCATTTTTATTCAAGGTCTGAGAGGAGTGTTTCACAGATTA
>NW_012137714.1:117026-137214 GCF_000956105.1 Propithecus coquereli | reverse complement strand
TGTACCTGGCCCTGTGCTAGGAGCTCTGTGTTTGTAACCTCATTTAATTCCCACAATGACCTGCGAGGTTGATATTATTATCCCCAGGGCTGGCTTCTTGGGTGTGGGACCCAGGCAGGGGCACAGGATTAATGCTCCACGGTTGCTGTCCTGAAATGCCCAGGACTTTTTAAACAAGGACCCAGCATTTTCACTTTGCACTGAGCCCTACAAATTATGCAGCCAGGCCTGGTTGTCCCCACTTCTCAGAAGAGGACCAACCAGAGGCATGGGATGGTCTTGAGGCAACCTGCCCAAGATCACAGAGCTGGCGGCTGCCCTCGGGATCCGACCCAGAGCCCAGAGTCAGAGGGCTCCCTGCCAGGTCCAGCCGCTGACACCTGCCTGTGGCCAGGAGTGAGGCTCGCCACCTCTCCCAGCCTCAATCTCCCCCTCCGTGAAATGGGATGATCCCACCTGCCCGTGGGGGCCGTGAGGCTCAAATGAGCCCGTGTGAGCTCTGTCTCCTGCACTCCCGGAGACTCGGCAGCTTGGAGGCTCAGCCTCCAAGAAGTCCAGACGAGGTCTACTCTGAATTGGTTTAGAAACTACTAGTTAAAATAAGTTCCCTTTACCCAAAGCAGCCACGCAAAGTTAAGGACTTGTCGCGGTTTCACACCCCAAGAGGAGCCCTTTATTGGCGGGCAGGACGCCCAGCCCTCTGCAGCGGGAGCTTGTTTCTGGGGAGGGCGGGCGATGGCGTCCTGCGTCCTCCCTGTCTGTCTTTTCTGCTCACAGAACTCAGGGAGGGAGGACGCTGCCCACCCGTCTGTCTGCAGTTGCACCCTCTCCAAAAAGCTTGGCTGGAGCTGCCCTTGCAGGTGGGACGGGAGCCCTGTAGATGCAGCCGCCCCGGGCACACTCAGAACAGATTCTGGCACCTCGGCAAAGAGGCAGACGGCGCCTGGGAGGGGCCCCAGGAAGCAGCTAAGAAGTCCTCACGTTTGGAGGATTCTGACCATGAAACTGCACGGAAAGACCCCCCGAAGTATACCCCACATTTGCAGAGCACACTGTCTTCAGAGTGTGCGTGCAAACTTCAGTTCTGCCAATC
This sequence comes from Propithecus coquereli, assembly GCF_000956105.1. NCBI lineage: Eukaryota > Metazoa > Chordata > Mammalia > Primates > Indriidae > Propithecus > Propithecus coquereli. Next base: position 136,121 of record NW_012137714.1, on the reverse strand, counting down.
CCCGAGGGGCCAGGAGGTTGGTGTTGTCGCCTGCCTTTTGCAGATGAGGGCATTGAGGCTTGGCAAGACTGACAGGACCCAGAGCCAGACCCTCGGATCCCGAGTCTAGGGTCGCCATCTGGAGACGGTCGTGCTCCACCCTGGCTGCTCACTGGGACCACCTGGGGGCTTAAAAACGCGCTGCTGAGTCGTCCCAGAGCCGGGGAAGTGGCTCCTGGGAGTCAGCGTGTTGGTGAAGGTGGGAGCAGGTTTCCCTGCTGTTGGGGCGGCGGGGGGCGGGGAATGGAGAATCCTGCTCACGCCCACCGCGGGGGCAGGCCCGTGCAAGGCGGCAAGGCGTCCTCCTCCACTGCCTGCCGGGGTTGTAGAAACGCTCTGCTCTTCCTTCTTCGCGAGCACTTCCGTGCATATCCGAGAGGGGCCCCACGGCCCAGCCTCCGTTGGGCTTTTGCCACCGCCCTCCCATTTTAATTCTTTCCCCTCCTGTGCTGCCCGGTCCCCATCGCCCCAGACAAGCCATCACGGCGATTAGTTTCTTTTCTTTCTTTTTCTTTTTGGCAGGGAGTTTTTTAGGCATATTCAAGTCAGTAAAAATCTCTCTTCCTTTCCCTCCTTTTCACACTCCGGGTGGCACCCTCTCCAGGCCCCTGAGCATCTCACTTTTGTCATTTAAACTTTATTCGGGATGTCGTTCCCTATCAGTTCCTTCTCTCATACAGCTGCATCCCCCGGCACGGGTTGCTAAAACGCACCCTGAAAGCCCAGGGCTTCTGTCCTCGGTCCAAGTCAAACGTCCCCTGCTCTGATCTGTCCCACTCTGCCTGCCTGGTCCCCGGGGACCCGGGACACACAGGCTGCAGGCTCGGGTCTAATTCTAACCCGGAGTTACTTCTCCACCCCGTGCTCCGTCACGGTGGGGCGAGAGCCTGGACTTGTGCCTCCCCGCTGGGGACGGGAGGCCAGATCAGACCACGTAGCTGAGGTCCTTGCCAAGGAGGCTGCTGTGTGGGCACTTTGGGTAAACGTGAGAACCTCTTTCTAGAACAGTGAGTCACAGCCTCGCTTGGTTTAACCCTCCAGCGTGAAGGCAGCTGCCTCCTCTGAAGAAGAGAGGGGAGGTGTCGTTCTTGGAGACAGGAGCTGGGGGTGTGGATTAAGACTGGCCTGGAAGAGCCAGGGCCGGGGCAGGGGCTGTGTGGGTGGGGTGCGGAGGGCTCAGGGGCACCTGGACACACCTGTGTCTGCGTGGCGGGCTCCGGGACCTTTGGACAGTTGCTGCAGAGGTGAGACCTGTGCCCTCAGATCCAGATGACCTGGGCTTATCCCCTAGCTACTTGCCGTCCTTGGATTTCTCTGAGCCTCAGTTTCCCCTGCTGTGGAATGGCCATGCCAGCCTTCCCGTGGCTGGGGAGGGACCGGTACTGACACGGTTCTCATCCTTCCTGCAGGGCCTCGCGCCAGCTGCGCTTCCCCGAGAGGCAGGCGCTCCGGTCTGCGCGCACCTCCAGGACAGATAGATCCTCTTGGCAAGGGCTGCCCCCCAGCTTCCTGCTGACACCTGCCTGTTCCTGCCTTCCGTGAAGCATGGCACCCACAGGAGTCCGGGGCAAGACATAGCCCTGAAGACCCACGGCCGGCCCAGGAGGGCACTCTCTGTGGCTCACTGCACTGTCCCTCCTGGCTCCCATTGCGGCGATGCACCTGGCAGCTGTGGCCCCGCCTGGATGAGGCCCCTCCAGAGCGGGACCCACCCTCGCCACCCACCGAGCCTCCCCCGCTGCTCCCCAGCCCCTCCCACGTCTGGCTGCCCGGGCAGATCATAGAATGTCTGTGCCCCAGATCCAGGTGGACGAGGTGGGGGGTGAAGAGGGGCCAGCAGCAGCGGCCGCACCTCCCGACGACCACCTCCGGAGCCTGAAGGCCCTCACTGAGAAACTGAGGCTGGAGACCCGCAGGCCCTCCTACCTGGAGTGGCAGGCCAGGCTGGAGGAGCAGATGTGGCCCTTCCAGACGCCAGCTGCAGCTGCGGAGCAGGAGGCGAGCTCGGAGCAGGGGCAGCGTGGCAGGGAGGAGCCCCTGCTCCCTCGGAGAGAGCCCAGGCGGCATCCCCCACCGGCCGGGAGCACCAGCCCGGGCGCCGGGCCCCTGTCCCCTGGCAAGCTGGAAGGCTTCCAGAGTATCGATGAAGCTATAGCCTGGCTCAGGAAGGAACTGGTGAGTGGCTGCCCCCTAAGAGTCCCCAGAAAAGAGAAGATGCCATTCTATCTCTGCCTCTTGTCTCTCTGTCTCTGTCCCTCTCTCTCCCCGTGTCGCTCCGGCCTACCCTGTGTACCCCTTCCCTACCCCCCACAGTGCACACCTGCGATCTTCCCCTGGGCTGAAGGGCAGACCTCATTTCTCGGTGGTGGCAGGGGGTCTGGGTGTCAGTGGGCCCCTAATCACCGGCACTAATGGGGGAAGCAAGGGAACCGTGTTAAGGTGTCCCCGCCCTTCCCTGACACCGCACCTGGCACCCCTGAACTGCTCCTGGGGTGGAACTGCCCCCTCCCTTCTCCCGGGAACTCCCGCCCTGCCGTCCGCCCCAGCTGCCTGTTGCGAGTGGCCGGAGTGCTGGCGCTGGCCTGCTGGCCTGGCCGTGTGGGGGCCGCGGCCTGGGGCAGGGCTGTGCCGGGGACACTGTGAGGAGCTGGGCTCCGCGTGGAAAGTGCTGTAGTAATGAGAGGTGTGCAAGGAGCCGCCCAGGCAGGGCGGGCCTGGCGGGACGGGTCCTGCCTGGGGAGAAGCTTTGTGCACGGGCAGAGTAGGAGTCAGCCCAGGAGCGAGGGCTGGGACGGGCGTTCTGGGCAGAACAATCGTGAGCAAAGGGCTTGTGTATCTGAGCCGGGGCAGCAGCTCAGTCATTTTTCTCTCCACGAGCAAAACAGGTTCCCATCAGGGCCACCTCTCACCATGTGCAGGATGGTGACTCGGTCTGATAAAGGGGGTGGGACACAGAGCTGAGTGCCCCACCCGCTCCTGCTGCCCAGGGGAGAGTGGCTGGTGTCTGGCATGGTGGCTTCCCGGAAGAGCCAGGCTCGAAGCTACCCCTCCCCCAGCTCGCAACCCCTGCCCCACCTGTCACCTGAGGCCCAGGTGACACCAGCAGAGCCAGGCCTGCCTGGCCACAGGTGAGCCAGCAGTCCAGGGCCAGCTGCCTTCCAGGGCCACCGTCACCCTTGGGTCAGCCGGCGAGGCCGAGGCCTGCTTGGTTTGTGAGTTCAGACTCCTGAGAAACAAATCCCCACCGGGGCCTGGAACTCCTCGTGAGCGGAAATGAATCACTGGGGTCCGGGTGCGGAGGGGCTCGGGGACTCAGATGTCTGATTAATTGGACGCCCTTTTTGGTTTAATCCCTTTTTGGTTGAGAATGCTTCTCAGCGCACCACTCTGACACATCCGTGTTGGGTACCTGGCGCGTGTGTCTGCGGTCGGCTCTCGGAGAAGACGGGGCACCCGTGGGTCCGGGCTGCACCTCTGGGGGGCTCTGTCGCCACTGGGTGCTTGTCGGGGGGTGGGTAAAAGGTGCAGCTGCTCCGTGAGCTCCCGAGGCTAAACGGCTTTGGTTTGTTTTCACAAGGAGGAACAGAAAATATTCCCATTAATCAAGGACGCCTCTTGTTAGTTTCGGGTTCATTTGAGACTCTGTTATTTCTGGGAGCAGAGGCATTTACTTCTAAGTGAGTTACCATTGCCCGTGGCCCCCCTTTGGAGTGGGGATGAGAGGAGGAATCTCCTGTGCGTGAACCAGCGGGCGTCCCCCAGAGCTTGTCCTGGTCATCCTTCACCCAGACAGGAGCCGCTCACCTCATCAGAGCGACCTGGGAGCTTTTCAAACCCCCAAAGCCTTGGCCGTGCCCCAGGCTGATCAAACGGGTGCCCGGGGGAGAGGCCGGGCATCCTAAAGCTCCCGCTGCTCCGGCCTGCAGCCTGGGCTGTGTGCAGCCTGGGCTGGGAGCCGCTGCCTGGGCCCTGGGGTCATGCTCGTTCTCTGGCCAGGCCACTGTGGGAGGTGCCCGGCCAGCGTGTGCTGGCCGGAAGGAGGAAGGTGGCCAGGCTGAGGAGCGGCGTGGGGGACGCGCAGAGCCTTCTCCGGAGGCGGCAGCAGAGCAGTCAGCGTCAGGACGAATTTGGCTGCCAGAGGCTGTCCTGAGCGGGTAGAGAGAGTGCCGGCATTTTACATCACATTAGTAACGCTCCACGCTCGCGGAACATTTCCCGCTCTCCCGGCCACCGCTCTGTGCGCCAGAGGTGGGGGACAGTGGCGGTAATGACAAGAGTGAGACTTGGCACTGATCGAGAGCTCCCCACGTGCCAGGTGGCCGCATGCCTCGCTCACCTCTTCTAACCGTCACGTCACCTGCCTGGACCCCCGTTTTCCAGCAGAGGGAGCAGGCTCAGAGGGGATGCAGCAGCAAGTGAGAAAGCTAAAATTTGAGCCCTGGCCCCTCTGGTCGCAGTGCCGGTGCTCTGCTCCGCCCCACACCACGCGGGGTCCTCGACAGGCAGTCGATTGTGCTGTTTGATTCCTAAAAACGTAAATTCACACAGATGTCAGCAGAACGCACAGGGACGGGGGCAGAGAGAGACCCGGGATTGAACAGGAGAGCTCCAGCCCCACTCCCCCATCTCCGAGTCTTACGACAAAACTGCAATTGCCCTTACTGTCCCCATTTTACAGATGAGTAAACCAAGGCCGGTAGGAGTCAGGCAACCTGCCTCGGATGATCTCACTAGGACCTGGCAGAGGCAGGGCCTGAACTCTTGTTACAGTGAAGATTCTGACCCCTTTGGTCTGGGGTGGGGCTTGTGGTTTGGGGTTCCCAACAAGCTCTAAGGAGATGCTATGCTGCTGCTCTTCCGACCACATGTGGAGTATTAAGGAATGAAAGGGGGCAAGTCTGGGGCCAGGGGACCAAGGAGGGACCTCAGGGGCAGACGCAGGGATCCCTGAGCTCAGCGGTGAGCCCTGTCTCTGCTATAACTACCGCGTGGCTCCGTCGGCGAGTGGGCCTCAGTGAATAAACTCGCAGCGTCCCAAACCGGGTGGTCCAAGGACCACTTCGCTCATTCAGAAGATTGCGTCTCTGAGGCCCAGAGCGGCCCACATGCAGACCAGCAGGCAGACTGGACGTGCGCTTCCGCCTGCCGCAGGGATCAGACGGTAACAAAGGCGACTTGTGAACTGTTGGGATTGAAAACAGACAGTTCAGCATTTGGACAACAAACACATTCTTAAGTCTCAGTCAAAATGTTGAACTTAATGCCATTCCTCGTTTGTCATCTGTTAACTCATTGAAGGTGTTTTCAAAAATGATCTCATTTTTTAACCCCTTGAAAGTGGTTTGCATGATCTTTGCTGTGTTTTAAGGCTGGAGTCAAGATTTCTCGACACCTGGGACACCTGGGCAGGCCCTCGACGCTGATCTGTTAGCCTCTAGTGCTAATGTTGTCTTTGCTTCTTACGGACAAGGAAACGGATTGGAAATCTGTAACTCAGTCAGTCGTGTGGATGTTTTCCCTATGTGAAGCCAAGCACCCAACGCCATGGGGGCTTGACCTCAGGGGATGGCAGGCCCTAACCATCCAGCGACTCTGCCAGGAGCCATGAGACAGCCAGGCAGGTGGCTGTCAGTGCCCCTCCGTCGCCTGCAGGCAATGAGTCTGACAGCTCCGTCCATCGTGTGCCCCTAGCCCTCTCAAGACCAGCTACCAGGCAGAGAGTGACTGCCTGATCTTAGCTCATTTCTAAGGCAAGGAAGGATCCTAACAGCTCTCTCGGGGGTCAGCTCTACCCCTCAGCTTTCAAGGAAATGACAATTGTACCTTTCGCCCCCCAGGGACCTGCAAGCAGGTTGGATTTTCCTTCAGGCTAATGCGCTGGGGATACAGGGAGGTGGAAATCCTCCAGCTGAGGAGGCCTGACCTTTGCCCCAAGTGGATTTAGAGACTGTGTCATCATCTGGCTGTGGCAGGCAGGGCTGTGGCCTCTGCACTAGGTGGCTTTGGGCCACCTGACTCCTCCAGGCTAAGATCCAATCTCTGTTGCCCGGACACCAACTCAGGGTTGGACGAAGAGGCCATTGTGCAACTCTGCTGGTCCCAGGCCGCCCGCATCGCCAGAAGGACACTGCCTGCAGCTTTCTACCTTCTAGGTGGCCTCAGTAAGCGGCCGGTGGCCTGGTGTAGGTGGGGGCGATGCTTCGGGAAGGGGGTGGGCTAGAAGGGCCTCGCCCCCGGAGCTGTGGGATTCTCTTCTCTCCAGCTGGGACTGGAATTCAGAACATTTCCCAGGCGCCTCTCGCTGGGCTTGCGGTCAGGGTCAGCGACTCCCTGGCCTGGGCCTGGGCCTCGGCGCTCGGGAAGGGCACCCGCCTTGCTGTCTTCTCTCTTCCGTCACGCCCAGAAATTCCCTTTGCCAACCGGGAGGATAAAGGAGAGGGGCAAGAAAGTCTTCCGCTTGGTCTGTGCGGTGCCAGACTTGAAAACAAAACACTCCGGCTTCCTAGTGGGCTGTCTTTGCGGTGGGAAACCTGGGTGCTGACAGATACTTTTCCTTCGGTTTCACGCAGGTGTTTGATCCCTGCAGACAGAGCCTGCAGGAAGGTGTTTATGGTTGTTAGAAGAAGGGAAAAGAAACCTGAGGAGTTTTAATGACTTAGGGCTTGCCAATGGTGGGAGGCCGATCCAGGGTCCCTCTTTGGCCTCAGCTTGTTTCAAGCCAGGAGTCCTCTCCTAGTTAACCCTCTCTTGCCCGTGCTGTCTGCTTGCCAAGTGCATGACTCTGGTGTGTCCGGGCACAGCCCTCTGAGGCCACCGTCATCCATATCACTGAACGGTGTGGCCAAGTGACAGGTCAGACTCGCCGAGCATCTTCTGATGGGGACGGAGGTGAGAAATGTGGGGATACAGCCATGTTAGCATCTCCCTAAAAGGAAGCATTTTATGGTTCCCAGAGTTCTTTCCCATACAGAATCCTGTGCAAAGGCTTGGGAGTACTTGCTATTCCTGCTTTACAGACTGAGCCTCGGAAAGATTATAGGCCTCAGGGACGGAGAGGTTAAGTGACTTGCCCAAGATCCCGTGAAGGATGAGGCTACACCATGGCACAAACCCACATCACTGGGCTGTGGATCCAGATCTCTTCCCTTTGTTCCAGACACATCAGATGTTCCCGGCAGCGGGGCCGTGAGCTGTCAGAAAGCCTGTGTTTAAACCCTGCTGATTTCAGACCAGGATGCTTGTAAAAGTCACAGCCAGCTGCTAGCAGTGCCTCACAACAGCCCTGTAGCAGGGGCTGGGCAGCCGTTTCCTGACGAGGATAATAACTTGCTCAGGGCCATCCAGCGAGGAACTGGCAGGGCTGGAATTTGGTTCACAAGAGAGCTTCTCGTCCAGGCGTGTGGTTGCCCAAGGCCAAGTCTTCTCAGCGTCGCTTGGGGCTTTCAGCCTGTCAGGACAAAGACTCCTGTTCCTTCATCTGGGCAGACGCTGGCCTCTTAGAGGTTATTAAAGAATTTGTAAACAAAGGTACCAGCAAAGGAAATACACCAGACTTCAGTGATCTTTATTTCTGGATGGTAACATTATTCTTTGGACTTTTCTGTAGTTTCCAAAATTTCTAAAATAGGCATATATTATGTATAATCAAGAGGGGAAAAATTATAAAAATAAAAGACCAAAGAAAGAAGAGTGCGAGGCTTCTTGCCAATGTAATTGGTACACACTCTTCACTGTGTAGTCTACTGATAAAAAAGAAAAGGCATAGAATCTCCTAGAATAAGACAAAAATCAGGCCCTCTGTCTCCAGAAGTTCCCGCTCCCCGTGAGAGCTGACGAGGCAGGCGCTGCTCCCGGGAGCTGCACCGACCCGGGGCAGGGAGGCCCTGCCTCTCCCTCTGGACTGTCTTGGCTGGTCAAGAAGGAAGGGAGGAGATGCCCCGTGGCTGTGCCCCACCAGGGTGACATCATGTAGGCCATCCTGGGGCTGAAGGAGGCAGGCGGGGGTCCTCTAACGCAGTCCCTGCTCCGTTCAGTACCACCAGGCCTGGCATTCGCTGAGTGCTGGGCTTCGGTGTGGGGTGCGGCAGGACCGTGGTGGGTGGGGCAGGGCTCTTGTCTCTGAGGAGGTGACAGATGCACCCTCCCTCCCGCCCACACCTGCAGGGCCCCCAAGGCCAGGGCTGCAGAGCGCGAGACACCACGCGTGCGGCCTCTGCATGCCAGGACAGTCGGCTCGGCTGTGTCCAGAGGGCCTCCGCCTGCCGGAGTGGAGACCTCCGAGAATCAGCTCCAGCCTCCGCCCGGGGACACAGCTTCCCCTGGAAATCAATTCACAGACTCAGTTTGGTTTCTAGGGGTGTTTGAATTCTTTTTTCACATTTCCCCAGAACCTCAAGCTGCCACGCAGCAGCACATGTGAACGACACCCCTGCCTTCCCTCCCGCCGGCGTTAATCCACCTCCTTCTCAGAGGCCAACCCAAGATCAGATCCGACTACTCTACCCGGTCTCCTCGGCGGACAGTCCCACGCGGCACTGACAAATCGATAAGCCAGACCTCTGAGGGAAGCGAAATAAATAACGAGACAGGTTGCAGAGACTGTTTCTAAGGTTCGAGAACTGAGTCTTATTTCCAAATCGTGGGACAGTGGAGCATGTTGTGGACCCTCCCACGCAGCTGAGAAAATGGCCTGGACTTTACACCGGTCTCTGCTCAGCATCAGAGACTGTCTGCAGCTAGAGGCTGGGACAGGAGAGAAGAGCCAGTATTTCGGCATTGTCCTTTCGTATATGGCTTGTGTCACTGCACGTGGTGTCCTCGAGGTCCCTCCACGGTGTGGCATGGGGCGCAATCTCCTTCCTATCCGAGGCTGAATAGCACTGCACTGTGTGGACAGACCACATTGTGTCATCCGCTCGTTTAAGGACACTGGGTGGCTTCCACCTTTGGCGACTGTGAATAGTGCTTTTGTGAACGTGAGTGTGCAAATGTCCGTTCCAGTCCTCGCCGTCACTTGTTTCGGGGACACACTGCAGTCAGCGCCTCTCCTGACTCCCCAGGAAAAGCAGCAAATGACACAAGGCACAGCTCAGGAGACTGTTCCGCTCTGAATTTCCTCGTCCTCTGGGGTTTGCCCCTCACCCCGCCCGCACTCACCCTCCCCTTCCAGAGCATTGAATTTCTGTGTTTATTACTGAATCCTGGCCTCGGGCTTCACCTGCTGCCTTAAGAAACAGCCCAGCTCTCTGAAGAACGTTCTTGTCTGCCTCAGAAAGCAGATGCTGTTGGCTACAGCGGAGCGTACGCGACAAGCACAGCTGTTCAAAAGGGGCCCCCTTTTCCCACACTCTTCATTTCCTCTCACCCGGTGGGGACAGCCCCTCTCACCACCATGCGCTGACAGCCCCTGGCCGGTGACATCTCTCCGCCTCTCGCCAAGTCCTAAGCCCTAATTATGGGGTTGCGGAATGACAGGCTGCACCTCTGAGAATCCAGCCAGTGCCTTTGTTCCCAGAGTCACGTCCCACAGCGGAGCCTTTGCCAGGGACAGCATTAAACCCACACCGAGAGCTGACTCACTAGGGCCAGGTCCCAGCGCCAGCGTCTCAGGCTCTGTGATGAGGGGTTAAAACTGGGGAGTCCTCGCTGGGGTGCCCAGGCTTGGAGAGAAAGGCCTTACACAATGGGGACCCTCTTACCTTGTGGCCGGTATTGTTCGTATTTTCTGGCATGTTATATGTTGTTTCACTCACTTCTCACAGTCCTTGCAAGAGGTCTTGTCCCTTTTCTGTAGATGAGGAGACAGAAGTTCAAGGAGTGCAAGGGACTTGCCCAAAGCCACCCGGCGAGTGAGGACCGGAGCTCAGGTTCTCACCAGGGCTGTGAACTTCCTCCTCTGCTGCTGGGCCCCGCTCACCTCTGGTGCACAGGAGCCGGGGGAGGCCACCAGCTCTGGGTCGGGTCCGAGTGCCACCCTTCACAGGCTGGCTGGCCCTGCGCAGCTCCTTAACTTCTCTGGGCCCATTTCCTCTTCTGTGAAACAGACCATGCCCACCTCTAGAGCCGTGGGAGGATGCAGTGAGACCACGTATGTCAGGTTCACCAAGCCACGTGTGGCAGCAACCAGGGCTGTGTTGGCATCACTGCCTCTGAGGGGTCCCTTAGCAGAGCTTGGTGGCAAGAGAAGAGAGGAGGGGGGACTCTAGCCCCAGCCCGGCCCTGGTCTCTGACCACGCTGCAGCCCCTGTGTCCTCCCAGCAGCTCCATTCTCCTGACTTCCTGCACACGGATCAGCAGAGACTGGTTCCCTGTAGACTTCTAGAAAGATTAGTGTATTAAAGAGCCGCTCAGCCGTTCGAACCGGGAGGGTGTTACGCCAGGAGAAATCAGCCAGTCACGAAAAGGCAAATACCGCGTGATGGCACTTACATGAGGCCCCTGGATTGGTCAATTTGCAGAGACAGGAGGTAGAATCGGGGATGCCAGGGGCTGGGGCAGGGGAGTGGGAGTCAGCGTCTTTGGGAGCAGAGTTCCGGTTTGGGAAGATGAACTCTCGGGTTCCGGCGGTGGGTGGTGACGGGTGCACAGCAATGGGAAAGCACTGACTGCCCCTGAGCTGCGCCCTGAGCTGATTACGATGGTCAATTGTACGTTGTACAGATTCTGCCACCATTTTTAAAAACTCTGAGCAAAGAATAAAACCTCTTAGCCGCTGCTCGGGTTTCTACGGAGGCTGTGGGAACTCGCGAGGTTTGGTTGGATCGCAGCGGAGTTACCTCTTCATCGGGGCCCCAGGTCGTGTTTAAGGTGTGAAGCCGCCCTTGCAGATACTGTTTTGCAAGCACACCCCCTTTGTCCCCCTGCCGTCTGTGTCTTTCCACCTCCCCGAGCTGGCGAAGGGCTAGTGTTTCCAGATGGACCAATCGGTTCTTTAGGACTCGCTCGCGGGTCTGTCCCTGTGCTCACGCCTCCTCCCTGCCTTCCAGACGGAGATGCGGCTGCAGGACCAGCAGCTGGCCAGACAGCTCATGCGCCTGCGCGGCGACATCAACAAGCTGAAGATCGAGCACACCTGCCGCCTGCACAGGAGGATGCTCAACGACGCCACCTACGAGCTGGAGGAGCGGGACGAGCTGGCCGACCTCTTCTGCGACTCGCCCCTGGCCTCCTCCTTCAGCCTCTCCACGCCCCTCAAGCTCATTGGCGTCACCAAGATGAACATCAACTCCCGGAGGTTCTCTCTCTGCTGAGAGGCCCTGGAGGGGCGGGGTGGGAGGAAGCCCAGGCCCAGTTGCCCCAGCGGGTCTCCCAGAGGCAGGGCTTCCTGCGGCTGGCGGCTCGGGGGCCTCAGGACCTGTGGGACGGTGCTCCCCGGGGCCCCAGCTGTGGTCCCAGTGCCTCCTGGACTGGCGCCCGTTTCGTGCCCAAAGAGCTCTGCAGAAGGGCCGCTCCAACCAGACGTTAAGGAGAACCTGGTTCCCAGCGTGATCCATCCTTTGGTGGCCCACATTCCTGTTTCCTGGAATCACTGGTGCTATGAACTGGGATTCCCAAAGGGAGGCCCCAAAGCTGTCATTCTTGCAGAAGGCTCCCCCGCAAGGGTCCTGGGGAGATGAGACACGTCACACTGCCCATCTCCCACGCTGTTGCTGTCCTCTAAGTGCAAGGCTCGAATTCACCCTAAGTAGGTGACTCAGCAGCCTTGAAAGGAGCCCACCAGGAAGGAAAATCAAAAGGAATGACAAAGCGGTGCTTGGGGACGCAGGCTCCACAGCCGCAGCCAGTGCCCGGGAGAGCCCGCGGTCGGGGCCGCCGTTGCTCTTCCACCCGGCGCCACAGGCCGCGTGCATCGTCCCCAGGTGTGCCGGGGCGTGTGACAGGCACACACTAGCGTAGCCTGGGTGCAGCGAGCACAGGTGCCCCCATTGCCTCCCTGGCCCTGTGCCCCAGTCACACCCTCCAGAGGGCCCCTTTGCTGTCCCCCCACAGCCCCAGGGAGCCTGCCTAGGACACCCCTGGTGACTGAACCAGGCAGGTCCTGGGCGGGCTTCCCATAAAACCCTCCTGCAGGGGGCGCAACGGAGGCCTCCTGGGGGTTCTGATGGTGTCACCTACATCCCCTTATTGTCCTCCCCCGAAAGACAATCCGGGGAGCCCAGAGCCTGTCCTGAGTCTCCTCTGAGACCCTGTGCCTGACCTAACCACTGGTTTTCACTGAGACTGTTACTAATGTGTCGCTAACTTGTTAATAACTGTTCGGTTTTCGTCCAGATGGGGAAGCCAGGTGGGCAGGTCAGGTGCAGAGTTTAGGATGTGATTTAAGAGCGTCTCCCTATCAAGTGTGAGGATCCAGGGCCGAGACCTCGGCCGGCTAGAGAGTCAGCCGGGGCGACTCACCCTGCACGGCCCAGCCCGGCGGAGTCCTCAGACCGGAAGTCCTTTTGACCTGCGGTGTCACCTAGCTGAGCCCTCTCGTTGACAAGGGAGCGCAGTGAAGCCTGGGGAAGGAGGGCGACTCTCCAGGTGGCACGGCTGCTCCGTGGCTGTGGATGTTGACGTGTGGAACGGTTGTTAGTGATGCCTAGGCAGGTCCCGTGTCAGTGAATTGAACCCCAAAGGTGGTCCCGACGCTTTGCCAAACCCATGCACTGCCTACCCCTCTATGCCCCGCCTCACTCGCACCCGCTCACCTCCCGCGTGGCAATTCAGGATGTTCGGGGCAACGGCAGGGCAGGGCCTGGACAGTGGGCTATGGGACAGTAGTCCCGTAGTCTAAGCACGGTGTCCGGCTGCTCTGTGTGTCTGTCTTGTCTCCTCCCTGCATGATCTCCACGGGCCGTGTCCACACACACTGTGAGCTACACAGGGAGAGGCTGCTTTCCCCTAGTGGGCTGAGGGTGGGAAGATGCAAATGAATGGTCCCTTGTAGACAGGAAGGAACTTGGTCTCTTCCTCGTAATTTTAAAGAGCCAGGGGGTTTATGCTTCTTTCAAAGAAGGTAGAACAGCGTAGCCAAGGTTTTGTGTCCACCCTACTCCGTGCACTGAGGCCCATAGGACCGCGCAGCGCTGCCCTGCTCAGAGCTCTGCACGCGCACTGCCCAGGCCGGGAGAGCCCTTCCTCTCCTGCCGCCCCTTCCAGACGAGCCCTGGAGGTCCTGGGCCGGCCCGCACGCACCCACCTGCCCACACGGCGGAGAACACGCCGTAAACATCCTTGAACCCACGCAGGCAAGCCCATCCCACAGTCTGAAAAAATGCCAGACTGAGCTTTTTTTGTTCTTTTAGAAGTCAGTCATTACAGTAACAGAAGCAAGCGGATTCAGCCGGAGCTGGGAGGTTTCGTTGAGTGTGGTCCGTCCAGTTGAACTGGGTGCACCTGAGCGACGTAGCTGCTCGGCATCTGTGCCCGCCCGCCTTGCTCTGAGAGGAGGCCAAGATCAAGACACGTTTGGGGATAGGGTCTATGTCTCAGCTATTTTGCCCAAGTTCATCCCAAGAGAATTTTGTCAGGGGATGAGGCGGAGCAAGAGAAGGGGGCGAGCAGGGCAGAGAGTGGAGGGGAAGGCGGTGTGTTTCCCGAGTGCCGTCCAGTGTCCTCAGCTCCCTCCCCGTCCACAGTGAGCACAACTGACCGAATCGACTCAACCCTGTGACGTCCCTGCTCTGCGGGGTCTGCGGGGTCTGTGGGGCAGCAGCAGGGCCGGCCTGACCTCCACCGCCACCATCCTCCACGTATACGCAGCGCTGTTTCCGGTTCTACCCACTATCCCTCCATCTCCCTGCCATGCCCGGGCTTCCCGGGTGTAACACGCGAAGTCTCCACTGGCGCTGTCTCGTGTAGCCATGTCTCCTGCCTTTGTGGGCTCGGGAGCCATCACAGAGGCCTGAGGGCCTGGGCAGGCTGCACCTGGCCTGGCCAAGCCCAAGACCCACCCCCGTAGCAATACCAAGTGCTATTACGTAATCGATGGACACTTTATACTTTTATTTTTTATGATTATTTGTTTCTACATTGCTGTTAGTAAAAGCGAAATAAAAAATACTTGGAAAGAAGGTATGCGTACGAAGAAGACAAAGTGACTTCCTCTTAGCTTGTCCCCGTACGGCGCACACAGGGCCGAGCACTGGGTTGAATGAAAGGGTGGTGGACGGGTGGGTGGATGGATGATGATTTTTGCAACCAGGCTGGAGGTTTCAGATGTGCTATTTTTAAATACCCTGTTCACAGGCTCAGAGCAAAGGGCCACGGAGACAGCTAGGGGTCTCCGAAGGAAACTGATTCAGGAAGAGAAACCTCACAAGTGTTTGAACGTATGTTATTTCTTTGAGGATCATCGCTTGAGGTGGTGGATATGCTAATTACCCTGATTTGATCATTATACACTGAATGTATCAAAACATCACTGTGTACCCATAAGTATGTACAATTATGATGTGTCAATTTAAAAGAAAAGAAGAAAAGGAAGATGAAAGTGTTTGAGGGCTCTGGAAAGTAGTCACCCGCCACTTGCTGCAGGAGGTAGATTGGTGTGAACGTCTCCACCTGCAGGGACCGCCAGGAAAGAAGCTGGAAGACTCCCTCTGAGCAGCCTTTCGGGGCATAGAGCTTTGCTAAACCGTGTGTTAAGCAGGGAGCCCCCAGGAGCTGGGCTTCTTACCCCTGCTCCATGGCAGGAGAACAGAAGCACTAAGGAAGGGGTGTCTGCCCAGAATAGCCAGAGTCCCATGGGAAATCTGAGTTAGAGATGACAAGCGGACTCCTGGTCCCCTCCAAGAGATCACCTGCCCAGGTGGGCCCAGCTCAGGGTGCTCACCTCCACACCCCCACCTGCTGGACTCGGGGCCCCACCGTTGGGCGAGGGTGGGACAGACGCCCCTCCCCTCGTCCTGTCTGTACCAGATGGGTGTGGTCGGGAAAGTGGAGCCGTCTTAGCCTTCCAGGAAGGGAAGGGCCTGGTTCAGGGACCCAGGGGCCTACAGGACCATGGGGAGGGCGGGGCAGGGAGCATCCGGTGATACACAGAGCCCACCCCGCCTGCGCCCAGGACCTCGGCAAGCTCGGCGGCAGCCCTTCTGGGATCCCTGCGACAGCTAAGTGGGCCATTCTCAGGAGGTCTTCTGTCCGTCCCCACCTCTGCCTGCTGCCACCACTGGGAAAAATGGCTTCACCTTCTGCTATGGGATGAATTGTGTCCCCCACAAAATTCATATTGAAGCCCTAACCCCCGGTATCTCAGAATGGGACTGTGTTTGGAGGTGGGGCCTTTAAAAAGATAATTCAGGAAAAATGAGGTCATATGGGTGGGGCCTAATCCAATCTGACTAGTGTTCTAGTAAGAACAGATTAGGACACAGACACACACAGGGATGACCACGTGAGGACACAGGGAGCTGATGGCCGTCTACAAGCGCAGGAGAGAGGCCTCGGGAGAAACTGGCCCTGTGACACCTTGACCTGGGGCTTGCAGCCTCCGGTACTGCGAGGAAATAAATGTCTGCTATTTAAGCCACACGGCCCGTGGCATTTGGTTACAGCAGCCGAGCCTGGGGAAACACTGCTTTCCTCTCGGCCCTCCTCCCCTCCCCTCCCCTCCCCTCCCTGTCCCCGGCGGTTAAAGCACCACGTGGAAGTGACTCACGTCATTTCTGCTCACATTTCCTTGGCCGAAGCAGTCACGCGGCCAAACCTGACCTCCGAGGGTGGGGAGCGCAAGCTCACCCCTGCCCACGGGCAGGGCAAGACTGGAATGTCCATGGCGGGATCGCAGTGACCACCGCCGTTCTCCCCCACCCCACCCAGAGCGGACCTGAGGCCACCTGGGCCAGCAGACGTGTGGTGTAGACACCTGGCAGCTCATAAGACGGTGGGGGTGGGGTGAGAAGAAAGGATGACAACTTCTATTACCACTTTACCTCTTTCCTTCGCTCTGAGTATGCTTTCAGTGTGCACGCTGTGCTGGGACAGTGATACGTGCTGGGACAGATCCATCTGTGTGGGTACGCGGTTTTACAGATGGAGGAAAATCAAACATGGATAAGGCCAGCCTTCATCTGCAGGGACACTGTATGCAGGATGTCACCCTGCAGCCAGGCCTTGGCTAGGCCCAGGAACACCAGAGACAGAAGCGTGTGTCTCCCAAGAGGCGGCACAGAGAGGTGGCACGGGCACGTCCCCTGCCAGAGGTCCTGCTGCCCCCGTGTGGCCACAAAGGGCGCTGCCCACGCCTTGCCTTAGGTAGAAGGCCCGGCGTCCGTCCACCCCAGCTGGGCTGCCGCACAGGCCTGCAACCACGCCCGGGTCAGAAGCACCTGGAGTAGAAAACAGAAGGTGGGGAGACAGGGGGAAGGGAAGGAAAGGGAGACAGAGAAAGGGGCAGGAGGCCAAGGAGAGAAGGCAGAAGGGAAAGCAAAAAAGCAAAAAGGAGGTTCTTATTTAAGATGGAGAATCAGCGCCAAATCTGAGACCAGGAAATAGCCTCCCTTCCTGCACTGCACCCCCTTTCTAGAGTGTCCTGGTCAGTTCTAAGAACAGGGCCCAGAAATCACAGTTCTGAGTTAGAGGCTGGGGCAGGAGCAGATCCAAGACCCAGCAGCCCGGCGGGAGACCCCAAGCCCTGACGCTGGGCCACACCAGCCGAGTGAGCCGCTGTCAACGATGGCCGCCTGAGCCCACACCCCTTCAGCAAAGCAGCTTCAGGCCCCTCTCGTCCCTTCTCCCAGGCTTTGGCAGGTCACCCTCAGCCCACTGCCCACTTCCTGCAGGAGACAAAGGGGTGCAGGGCCACCCCCGGATCCCCGCTGCCTTCTTCCCACCCAGCCTCCCTGCTCTGCTGAGCTGCCTGCAAGCTCTCTCTCTTTCTCTCTTTCCCCCCTCCCCTCAAAAAAGACAATAAACCATCATGAAAATGTTGCAGGGCATCCCAGGAGGCAGAACTTGATTTCTTTTAAGCAAGAAAAGTTTCCATTTAAAAGATTCCAGCCGCGTCTCTTTGTAGCAGACAAGACAGCGAGTCTCCCCGAGACAGACGGATGAGTGATGCTTTCCGCGAACTGGAAGAAAGGCGAGGAAGGACCATTCTTCTTCTGGGGGCGCCAGGCCCGCTGGCAGAGACGGCCTTCCCCCTCCCCGCTAAGATTGGGAGCAGCGGGGGACAAATTGCACTGGGGCCAAGAAGCTTCTGGAAGAACAGGCTCTCAGCCCCTTCCCGGAGTCAAAGCTCCGGAAGCATCTCTGGGGCATTTCTAGCCGCCGGGATGCTCTGCGGGGGAAGCCCACATGTGACCCCAGACGGGCCAGACTGCAGGACTCGAATGGGCCCGGCATGGGGGCTGTGACGCTGGGGGGATGAGTGAGTCTCAGTGGGAAAGGAGGACAGCAGGTTGCACTGATGGGATGGGGCTCAGGGTTACATCCTACAGAATATTAAAAGAGGCCTGACCTAACAGTGACCCCGAGCTGGCGAGGCGGACCATGGTTTGCAGCGGTTATGCTGTGCAGACAGAGGGCTTTGCAGCTGGGGGTGGGCTGTCCCGCCACAGACAGAGAAGCAGGTTCAGGCGCTGACGTCACTGGCCAAGGTCACCGGCTCCTGGGGCAGAACAGGGACTGCCCTGGTCTCCTGGCTCCTCATCTGCTCTTCCTGCGGCACTTCCACCTTGGCATCCTGCCTGTCAGAACCACGGCAGAGGAGGCCTGAAAAACCAACTCTGTGCCGTCTTCCTCCTGCACAGTCAGCAAAGGGTTTTTTCAGACTTTACCGTTCGCACCGTTGTGCTAAGGAGACCCTGCAGCGCCCCCTGCTGGGGAGTCGGGGCTCTTTCTCTGTGCGTTTGTCAAACCGCTCAGCCAGGCCGTTTGCCTGTCATCTTGGCATCCGCCGTTGTTGTCACTTGCCGTGTTGGTGGAAAAAGTCAAAATTCAGATGCTGTTTTCTACCACCTGAAATCTCCGGTTGGAGCACTCCGTCACAATTCAATTAAATTCTACGAGTACTTTTTAATATCTAGTATGTGCCAAGTGTTGTGCCAACTCCGTGAAGCGGGATGAAAAAAAATATATGGATTGCTTTGGTTTCATTCATGACATCTAGACTGTAACTCCCATCTTTTCTCTGCTCCGGAACCCAATACTTTATAAAGAAAATAAAATGGCCATGATTAGCCTGAAAATAGTGCAATAATTTTATTATTATTTCTTTTTAGAGACGGGGTCTTGCTCTGTCGCCCAGGCTAGAGGTGCAGTGGCACGATCACAGCTCACTGCAGCCTCGAACTCCTGGGCTCCAGTGATTTTCCTGCCTCACCCTCCCGAGCAGCTGGGGCTGCAGGCTCATGCCACCTCGCCTGGCTAATTTTTTTAATCTATCGTTTAATTGGGGGTTTTCTTTCTGGTTTTCAAAAGCTACAGTTCCAAATTAATGTAGACATTTTCCCCGTTGCAGCTGAAAAGCAAGAACCCATCATGTCTTTCTGTCACTTGTTCCCATGTGTCAAAACCCCCAGACTTCTCCCAATTCCCCTCCTGGCTTCACTCGCCCTCAGAGCTCTGGCTTTGGTCCTCATCAGCCTGAAGCTAAAAGCCTGGCTTTCTCTTCAAGGGGGACAACTGTCTCACACTGTTTCCCAAACGCTTCAGTTTGCCTTCGTCTCCCCGCTGCCCTTCCTCTGTCACTGCCTTCCTTCCCGTGAGTCAGAAACAAGAAGATTACATTCACAAAGGCTGTCTGCTCCTTATCATATAAATCTCCTTGTGACAAGTTTCCCCAATTAGACGTGTCTCAGTTCATCTTGTTCTATGGTCCTGCTTGCTTTTCAGGAGAAGATGTCTCCAGGTAGCTACCTTCTTACAAACAACCAGTATTTCTACACACTAATTATCCCTGGCAACACAGCCAGATATAAATGACTCCAGCAAGCAAAGTCCAGGTGATAGATTCCTTTCAACATTTGTATCCCTTTGACACAAAATAATTTTTAAAAAAAAAAAAGTTTTCTTGGCCTGGCACAGTGGCTCACGCCTGTAATCCTAGCACTTTCAGAGGCTGAGGCGGGAGGA
>NW_012137714.1:78756-116976 GCF_000956105.1 Propithecus coquereli | reverse complement strand
ACTAATTATCCCTGGCAACACAGCCAGATATAAATTACTCCAGCAAGCAAAGTCCAGGTGATAGATTCCTTTCAACATTTGTATCCCTTTGACACAAAATAATTTTTTAAAAAAAAAAAGTTTTCTTGGCCTGGCACAGTGGCTCACGCCTGTAATCCTAGCACTTTCAGAGGCTGAGGCGGGAGGATCACTTGAGGCCAGGAGTTTGAGACCAGCCTGAGCAAGAGTGAGACCCCCATATCTACTAAAAAGAGAAAAATTAGCCGGGTGTCATGGCACGTGTCTGTAGCCCCAGCTACTCAGGAGGCTGAGGCAGGAGGATCACATGAGCTCAGGTGGTTGAGGATGTAGCGAGCTATGATGATGCCACTGCACTCTAGCCTGGACAACAGAAGAATACCCTGTCTGAAAGAAAAGAAGAAAGAAAGAAAGAAAGAAAGAGGGAGGGAGGGAGGAGATTTCTTGAGCTTAATATTCCTGTAAACCAGGAAAATCTATAAAATTGCCACTGTCTGCCCCCACTCCAACTAAAGACGCTTTAAGCCCCAAATGTAGAAATCTTTCTCAACTGGCTGCTTTCTGAACTCAGAAATCGAGTTTATAGTTTATTGTAACCATTAACTTTTGGGGTTTTTTTTGTTTCCATAGAAATTGTCCTACTAAATGCCTAATTACTCACACCATAGAGAAGGCTAAATCTGATGGAAGCCCACCTGTGGCACAATGGGCAACTGTTTAACAGGACTGACCTATTCCTGGGACTGAGACTAGTTCAGTGGCTTATGGGACAATCCACCAGACCAATTTCTGGAAGCCTGTGAAATTTCTTAGAGAGGGAAAATGAAAGTCTAGTATTTTTTTGCTTGGTATGCATTTTTTAAACTCTGTAAAGACGCATAAGAAACGAAGAATAAAGTTTACCTAAGGAGGTGTGGGAACTGGGCAGCTGGAGGTCAAGGGCGAACGTGAGATGTATCACGGTGTTCTTCACTGGAAGTTCTAATTCTAGGTAAACAGGTCTCAGAAATTCCCAGCTGCTTATAGAAAAGTAGAAACGTCCCATTTCAAGGTTTGCATAATGGCCACGTGAGCCCCTCGAAGTGATAACTCTCCTGGCTGGGTTACCTTGATCTGTCATTGACCAGGGACTTGTTTTCTGTCTTATCTCACTTGGAACCTGGCAGGAACCCCCAGGCCATCCCTGTAGAGCTTTTTCCCTTAAGAGCAGTGGCCCCGAGGGCCACAGAGCCAGCTTGGCTGCAGCTTCCCCTCTGGGGTCCCTTCTTCCCCTGGGCCCTCCCTCGTCTGTGGGACATTCTTCCATTGGGTGGCCCAGCATGGGCACGTCCCAGGCCTGCCTGCCAAGCTCTTCTTTGTCTAACAAGGTCAAGGGCGCCCTTGCCCAAGCCTAGCTGAACGGTTGATCCCCTGCACTGTCAGGGAGAGGTGAGGAGGGACACCTTGGGGTGTGCTTCCTTTGCACCCCACAGTCCCTGCCCCACATCCCTCCTGCCGGGCTCCCTGCTCAGGAGAACTTCGCAATCCCTGGGTCTGTTCCCTCTCTCCAGTCCCTGCCTCAGCACCGCCCTGCGGGGTCCCCAGGGGAGCCGGGAAATCGCCTGCTTCTCGCAGGCCTCACAGGTAAAGTAGAACAAGAACAGCAACCTCACAGGACGGGCCTGAAGCTTAAGCAAAAGACACACGTGCCGCCTCCTGCAAGGGAACGGAATCCACGGACACCTGCTGGCAAGGTCTGCATCCTGAGCTAGTTGGTGACTGCGCAGGACTTCGCTTTACAGTGATTTGCTAAACCGTCCATTTTTCTTTTATGCACCTTCTGTATGTATGTTATGTTACACAGTTTCAAAAAAAAAAGCAAACCTATCGAAGAAAGTGTTGGGTGCTGAATAGATGCTAGCTTAGCTATCCCCCCTGAACACCATCTCAGTTCTCTTCTTTCTTAAAAATCCCGCTGACTCTCGCCCATCTCAAATATCTGTCCTTTCCCAGCCAAGCTCCTGACAGGGCTGATCTAAAACCGCCACCTCCCCTGTCCCTCCGCTTTCCTCTCTGCAGGCGGCGGTGGCTGTCCTGGCTGTCGTGCTGAGCCTTGGCTGAGAACGCATCCTGGCTTCCAGCCGCAAACCTGGTCTCCCCACATTCCCAGGGCCAGCCCCTCGCTCCCGGCCTTTTCCCGCTGCGGAGAGTTTAACCTTCCAGCCCTCCTCAGTCTCATCCCCGCCCACCAGGGCGCTCCAGACCCGATTGCAGGTGTCAGACACAGCAAACAACAAAGCAGTATCACCTGGCCCAGCATTAGAGCTACCATTGCTCAGCCCCATCCGAGAACCTCCCCTCCCGAGAGAGAATTCTCACCTCCTAGCACCTAAGAGACCAGTTCTTCCTCCCCCTAATCCTAGCAAGTGGGTGCTGGGACTGTCTTCATTTTGCAGGTGAGGAAACTGAGGCTCAGAGACGCTGAGAAACTTGCCGTGGGTCACGTGGATGGGGGTGACGCGGTCAGAAAGTGAAAGCCGGCTGTGCGGCTCCCCGGGCCACACTTGTCCACGCGTTGCTAACTCCGTATCTAGCAGGGCAGCGTTTCCCAAACCTCCTTGCACACACAAACTGCCGGGATCTGCAAACTCTGACTCAGCAGGTCCGGCCAGCCAGAGAGTCTGCGCTCCTAGGTGCTGGGATGCAGGGTAGAGTCTGCGCTCCTAGATGCTGGGATGCGGGGTAGAGTCTGCGCTCCTAGGTGCTGGGATGCGGGGTAGAGTCTGCGCTCCTAGGTGCTGGGATGCGGGGTAGGGTCTGCGCTCCTAGATGCTGGGATGCGGGGTAGAGTCTGCGCTCCTAGGTGCTGGGATGCCGGGTAGGGTCTGCGCTCCTAGGTGCTGGGATGCGGGGTAGAGTCTGCGCTCCTAGGTGCTGGGATGCGGGGTAGGGTCTGCGCTCCTAGATGCTGGGATGCGGGGTAGGGTCTGCGCTCCTAGGTGCTGGGATGCCGGGTAGGGTCTGCGCTCCTAGGTGCTGGGATGCCGGGTAGGGTCTGCGCTCCTAGGTGCTGGGATGCCGGGTAGGGTCTGCGCTCCTAGGTGCTGGGATGCGGGGTAGAGTCTGCGCTCCTAGGTGCTGGGATGCCGGGTGCGGGTGCTGTCGGTCGGTGGGCTTGGCTCCGAGCAGCAAGGCAGGAGGGGGACACAGTGCACGTAAATGTGACCCAGCCAGGGAACAGCTGGCCCCTCCCCACCATCCTCTCACCTGGGGGGCTGCCCCCATCCTGCCAGCGCCCTCTCCCGCTAACGGTCCTTCTTCTAAGGATTTGTGGGGGTCGGAGGCTCTTCTTTAAAGGTCCTTTTGGGGTGTGGCTTCCCGGCACAGCCCGTGTCAGTGTCTCCCCTGCTCTTTCACCGTGTGGCACGCAGAGCACGTGACTGCACGTGTGCTGGAGCACCGAGGCTGCTGCGCCTGAGGCCGTGAGTCACCGGGGTCCCCGGGGCCAAGGGCCTCAGTCTCTCTGCACACTGAGAAGCCCTAGATGCAGACTATGACCACCTTCCCCCCAAGACACTCACTTCCCACACGCTCTACTGATGCCACTGTCCTTGCCACAGGGACAGCCACGCATTTCAACCTGGTTATTCGGCCAGTGTGGCCTCCCTCTCCCCTTCCTGAAATCCATCTCACAAAGACTGAGAAGCCAGGCCCTCCTGGGGTCTCTACGTGTCTTGGGTGTGATTTTGCCATAAATCGCTCCCGTGGTGACTTGCCACCCCCCGTGACGTGCTTCCCAGAATGCACCCCCGGCTTCCTGTCCGGCAGCTCCCCTTGCTAGTCTACCCAGACACAGGAGTTGCTGCTTTCTCCTGGTGGCGCGTGGGGGACACCTTGCCACTCTCCACTGTGCCCGTTCTCTGCAGGCTCTGCTCGCACAGAACTGGAGGGCTCCGTGGTTGACACCACTCAGAGTTCCCACAGACGCCCAAGGAAGGTGTCCATTCCTTCTCCGCCCGTTGCAATCCAGGGACGTTTGCCAACCACAGGCCCCAGGGGCTGACTCTGAATTGCTGCCCGTGTCTGTGGTCCTAGGAGCTCAGGGCCCTGCAAGGATCCCCGCCAGGGAGAGAGATGTCCGTGGGGCCAAGATCAGAATCGCAGTGCATCTTGACGACAGATCCCAGAAAGCCCAAAGCAGGAGAAACATCCTGGCCTTGGACCAATGCCCCACATAGCCACTGCAGGTCCTGGGGAGGGGAAGAGATAAGGAGAGGAAGCCAAAGGGGCCCGTCCGATGAAGGCCGAACGCACCGGCTTGCCTTGGTGACAGTGTGGCGTTCTCCCCACCCCCTTCCGAGGGATGGCGGCTAGCCTCATGGGCGTGCAGTGTGTTGACTCTGGCAGGAGGGTAAGATGCTATCAGCTCACAAGGTCTCAGCCTCAAGATACAGGCAGAGTGGCTGATAAGCTAAGTGGGGCCTGGGAACGGCGCCAGCCCAGGTGCGCAACCCGCCCCGTTTTCCTCTGGCACGAGCAGCACCGGGGCCATGGAGGACTGCCCAGCTCTCAGGCCTGTCACCCGGGCAGAGAGCGGGAGCAAGACAGCAAGCTCACACTACAGCCCGGACTAGAGCTGTCTGCCTTTTCGTCCACGTGCATGGGTGAAGACCCTCTAACGCCATGATTCTTTATTTTCTGGGGTGGACAGAGACCCTTTGAGACTCTGATAAAAGTCAGCACCCTCTCCCCTGAAAAATGTAACATCTAAAGTGCAGCTGGGCATTCGAGTTTTAGAACTTGGCAAAGGGCCTCTAGGTCCCTGGAGGAAGGGGAGTGAGAATCAGAAGTGGTAACCTTGGTTGAACACGGAGACAGAAGGAAAGATGGGACCCGCGGTCTCTCTGGGCCAGGGGAATGGAGGAAGGATGCCAGATCCCAAAACAGCAGTCGGGGGTCAGCTGAGCATTTTCAGGTGGTCCTGGCCTGGTCACCTGGACACGGAAGATTCCAGCAGGGGACCAAGAAGATCATTCAAGACCAAGAAGATTTTTTCTAACTGTAGACTAATGTATGTGTTCTAAGCATGGCTAAGGTAGGGCAGGCTAAGCTATGATGTTCAGTAGGTTAGGTGTACATATTCAGCGCATTTTTGACTTACATTATTTTCGACTTACAGTGGGTCTATCAGGAGGTGACCCCATCTTAAGGAGTATCTGTATTGAAATACAAACTATAAAATAAAGAACATTGCTTATTAGTGCAAAAGAGTCTTTCCAGAGAATTATAAATTGTCTTTACTGAACAGAAGTGTTGGAAACGGTTTCCACACAATTATATAAAATATCGAATGATCAACACTCAATATTACAGGAATCATTTTGGAATCTTTTATTAAAACAAAAAGATTCTTAAAAACCATTCACTCCTCCCCCTCAGACAGACTCCCATCTGTTTCAAGACTGAATAAATATGTCAGCACAGCAGTTGGTTTCCAGAATTTAGTAAACGTTGCAAAATTCATTTCAAAGCATATGGCAGATATTTAGCAAACGTTTTGGGTTTTTACCTCCAAAAACAGCTATATGACAGTAAGAAAACTAGGAATTTTATGTTTATGCTCTGTGACCCAGCGATTGCACTCCTAGGTTTCTAAGTACAGCAATTAAATAGTGGAATAATTACATCATGATAATATGCCACTCAATGGGCAATGCAGCTATTTTTAAATGACAAGTATTAAAACTACACTTAAGTTACTTGCAGTGTATATGAGAAGATTGGAGAATATTTTAAAACATTAGGTGGCAAAAATTACAAGTCTTTTCCAAACTTTTGGCAATGTTGCCTTAGCACTACTTTTATAGTAAAAAAAAAAAAAAGAAAGAAAGAAAGAAAAAAAGTTGGACATTCCGATCGTAGGTGGTATAAACATAGGAGAAAAAAATAGGATGCACACCATACTGTTAACTTGTTATTGATGGGGCTTAGAGGAGAAGACAACTTCTTAAAATTATATTTTTTAAATTGTTTGAATCCTTAGTAGAAATATTTTTAAATGAAAAGTTTTCAAGTCTTTTTTAAACACACTCATGCCCTTACTATAAAATGCAATAACAAAATGGCAATCTGGCTTACGCGAGTTAAAAATTACTATTAGCACGCACACCTACCGCGATGCCAGTCCAAAGCAATGCGGTAACATTCGCCACCCCGAACCTGCCTGTGACTTCAGACAGCGCATCTTGCCGGCAGTCGTAAGGTGGCGCTGCTCATGGGCCAGCACGAAGGCACATCACGGCAACACCACAGCGAAACACGCGGGCAGAGCTAATAACCACACCGGTGATCCGTGCAGACCTACAAGATGGAAGACATCAGAGCAAAGCCAACCTTGGCATTCGTTACTTAAAATCAAAAAACTATTTTTGTGGTTAAATCCACTTTTTCTAAGTAGCTCTTCACATCATTTCCAAATTAACCATAAAAAAAAAACAACCCTTTCTCCCAACAGAATGGAAAGCTCTTTATAGCAAACATGGAGTCATTTTGTGAGCCCCTGAGAGGTGCCCCAGATATTGAGTGTATAGACAGAAACTTTAATTTCAGTCTGAGAGTGCAAAGACGTCGGTGAATAGGAGTCATCCATGAGAGTTGAAGTATTCCTTGTTTTTTCACTCTCCTTTGTGGTTCTCCCAGAGGTGCCTTTATAGATTTAGATAGATTAAAGGGAGCCATTTAGAACGAACCCCTCCAAAGCACCCCAGTGACAAGGTCATCCTAGGAAACTGGTGGAAACGCTAGAACACCAGCGTCTACGAGACACAGGCTCTCTCAGGCCAGTTGCCTCTTCCCTTCTCGTGGAAGAATTAATTTCTTATTCCTTTAAGATAATTGAGAATCAGGAGACTTAAGAACCGTTTTTCAAACTATAAACAGTAAACATTAAAGCAGCTTTAAAACCCAATTATCCACTGGGCGTGGTGGCTCGTGCCTGTAATCCCAGCACTTTGGGAGGCCCATGCAGGAGGATTGCTTGAGGCTACAAGTTCGAGACCAGCCTGGGCAACATGGAGAGACCTCATCTCTACAAAAAACAGAAAAATTAGCCAGGCTCAGTGGCTCATGCCTGTAGTCCCAGCTACTCAGGAGGCTGAGGCGGGAGGATCGCTTGAGCCCAGGAGTTTGAGGTTGCTGTGAGCTATGGTGATACCACTGCACTCAACCCCGGGTGACAGAAGGAGACTCTGTCTGAAAAAAAAAAAATAAAAAAAGGGAAATGTGGTGTATGTGTATATACACACCAGGGAATACCACTCAGCCATAAAACAGAATGAAATAATGTCTTTTACAGCAACTTGGGTGGAACTGGAGGCCATTATCCTCAGTGAAGAAACTCGGGAATGGAAAACCAAATACTGCATGTTCTCGCTTGTAAGTGGGAGCTAAACTATGACACATAGTCACACAGAGTGGAGTGACAGACACTGGGGACTCCCAAGGTGGGAGGATGGGGTGGGTGGGGGATGAAAAATTACCTCCTGGGTACAACGTACACTATTTGGGTGTTGGGGACACTAAAGCCCAGACCTCACCGCTATAGGATACATCCATGTAACAAAACTGCACTTGTACCCCTTAAATATATTGAAAATAAGTAAGAGAAAATTCCCAATGCATAATGTTTTATTGTCATTAAGCAAATAGAAATGCCTTGTAATCCTTGACAGCTGTCATCAAATATCCCCGTGATTAATCTGTGGAACTGGAAGTTTTCCTTTCTAGCGATTTCACATGTGGAACATCCTGAGGTGGCTGCAGAAAAGTTCGATCTGTATTTTTCTATAGTCCTTGCAGCAGAGGTTTGGAGTAGCTCTTCTGAAGGCTCAATCTAGGAATGTCTAAAAAAGGCTGTAACCAGAAAGTACCCCGTAGAAAGCAGTGTTGCTCTAAATTGGTCTAGATTAGTGGGCCGTAGCTGGATTAGAATAACCAGAAGCACCTGGCTATGGGGTGGAGCCCAGAGGCCCTAAACTTAGACAAGCTCCCTGGGACGCAGGTGTTGCCAGGTCAGGGAGAGACACTCCTGGTAATTACCACTTAGCTCACTAACAGGAGGGCAGGGAGAGAGGGGCTCCCCACAACTAGTTATATCATCTTTGATATTCTTCATTTCCTCCAGATGCATCTTCTCGCAGAAAAATAAATCAGAAGTGATAATTGTTGAAGAAATGTCAATTCTCTTGAACATTATGCACGTGGGGTTATACACCCAACATTTTTTATGTTCAGATGAGATAGCGAAGAATACTTTCATTCTAGGAGTATGTCTTTGAAAGGCTTTAAAATGTAATCTTTGGTCTCTAGTAAGAGAATAATAGAGCATTAGGAGTGATATTTAAATTGGATTTAATTAAGTACAAATGTCATATAACTTCCACCTTCCCAGAAATGGCCGCTTCATCTTAATCAGGGGAATGGAAACTAATTATGACTTAAGTCTTCATTCCATGGAATGTGTGTTTAGACAAATTTAAACTAACAGCAAAGATTGTGAAGTCCTCCCACCAAACCTACAGACATTATTTCCAGTCTCCACCTAGCGGTTCAGTATGAGCCGCCGAAATTTAGTCGCATTAGCCAACTCCAAATAACGCAGGCTCCGTGGGGTCCACAACCTCTGGGTGGTGGCAGTTCTCTCTCGACAGGGGTCTGGGATACAGGAGCTTCTCCCTTAGAGTCCTTCAGTTGGCCTGGGCCACTCTGGCGTCGGAACCTGGAAGTTCAACATCGTGGTCACCAACTCTGGAAGGTCGAAGTCGTGTTTCCACCCCCAGTCCTTTCGAGCGTTGCCGTCGTCAAAGTTCATCGGCCAACTATCCGCTAGGAGAAGATGAGAGCAGCTCAAGTTATTCAGGCTCTAGATTTGCAGAATGGTCTAGAACATTCTATACAAAAGTCAAAAAAGGAAATTCCCTCTGAGTACAGCAGAGGAGCACTAGAGCTTAAGTTCGAAGACCATATTTCATGACTGTCGGGCACTGTGAATTTTCACATATTAAAATCTCATGCAACTTTGTATGGTAGGAATCTTATACTCAAAAAGGTGCTCCTGGCCACAAATTGGCAAAGTTACAGAATTTAAAAACCCAGGGCTGTTTTCATACTGCCTCGATTGCTTCCATTTTTCCTTGCTTTGTGTTTATTTGGAATGGAACCATTTCGCCCACTTTAGATACCATTTCCCCAAATCAAAGCATCTGCTGGCTCCTTCTCCAGAAGGTGTCTGGAGCCTCGGGAAGGAGCTGTGCTCTCCTTAGCCTTCGAGGTTTATGTCCTCCAGGGCTCGGTGAAGGCTGACGCTGAATTTTGGCTTCGAGACTGTTTGCCATGAGGTACCAACCTATGGCCTGACGAACAGCATCCACGTTGTACGTGATCTGGAATTCCGGCACGTGCTTGAGAACCTCCTGGGCCAGCTCCTCAGGGGTGAAGCTCATGGCGTTGATGTTGTAGGTCCTCATGGAGAGAGATTCTGCCGGGGCCTCCATGACTTCCAGGGTGGCCCTGAGGCAGTCGTCAATGTACATCATGGGGAGCCTCGTGCTAGCTTCCAGGTTGCACTCGAATTTGCCATGCTTCACAGCATCATGGAAAATCTGGACTGCATAGTCTGAAAGACAGCCCTGCCTGTGGGTTTTCTTATAACAAAACCATGCACGAGCCTCTTGGATCGAGGCAGCGGTTCTCAAATGTTTTAGTCTCAGAACCTCCTTAGATTCTTAAAAATTGAAGACTCCCAAAGAGACCTGATCAATGCGGGTTGTATCAATATTTACTGTATTAGAGTTAACTAAGAATTTTTTGAAATATTATTACATTTTAAAATGACAATGGCTCATGACGGTGGCTCATATCTATAATCCTAGCACCTTGGGAAGCTGAGGCAGACAGATCATTTGAGGCCAGGAGTTTCAGATCAGCCTGGGCAACATGGCAAGACCCTGTGTCTATTTAAAAAAAAAATAGTAGGCTGTGGTGGTGCGTGCCTGCAGTCCTAGCTACTCAGGAGGCTGGGGCAGGAGGATCACTTGAGCCCAGGAGTTTGAGGTTGCTGTGAACTAGGATGATGTCACTGCACTGTAGCCCAGGCAACAGAGTGAGACTTTGTCTCAAAAAAAAAAAAAAAACGACAATAAACCTATCACATATTAATATGCATAATATTTTATATGAAAAAGTATACATTTTTCCAAACAGAGAAAATTTGCTGCAAAGGCAGGCCTGTTTCACATTTTGTTAAGTCTCTTGTCTGTCCTGCTATCACATGCTACACAGTCTCCGGAAAACCCCACAGCGCACTTACGAAAGAGAAGAGTGAAAAAGGCCAGTAGCGTCTCAGGCTGGAGTGCAATGGTGCACTCCAGGACAACCTGCTTCATACACAAGAGATAAAAGAAATAGAAAACACTTACCAGTTGTCCCTCCTCCAGGTTGGGAGTTAGCTGAAATGATTCCAGGATATCGCAGGCATCGGAAATCTAATCCGTACCGGTAATGATAATACTATGACAAAGAAAAGACTTACTCCAAAAAAGAATCTTTTAAATCAGATAGAGCAATGCAAAGAAATAACAGCCTTTTCCTTTAATTTTATATTAAAATATACCTAAAGAAAATGAAGACTTTTAGAATCTCCAAGAGGTGCTCATTTATCTTATTTATTTTCTTCAGACAAAGTTTCGCTCTGTTGCCCAGGCTAGAGTACAGTGGCATCATCACAGCTCACTGCAACCTCCAACTCCTGGGCTCAGGTGATCCTCCTGCCTCAGCCTCCCGAGTAGCTGGGACGACAGGTGCGCGCCACTGCACCTGGCCTCGTTTATCTTTAATAAACAACTTGAGTTTTTATCTTCAAAGACTCGCCATTTTGGTGATGCATCCGCACTGTAAATACTACGTTGGCCCACAGTGGGGTTTCGAAGCTTTCTTTGGAGCGGAGGTCTGCCTGCTGCGCTAAACAGGCCCGCATGAACACGGTCCTGCGGTGCAGCCTCGGACGGAGTAGCGGGGAGAGCAGCAGGAGAGAGAGCAAGGCCTGCGATGCATCAGCCCCAGGGTGAGACGGCAACTGAATTTTACCACAAAGAGTGTAAAAAATAAAACCAAAAAAATGTTTGAAGTTTTCCATAATGAAAAGGTTTATAGTCACCACCGATAGTTAGCAATATGGGAGCCTGAAAGAGTGGTGCAGGACAAACAGGACAGCGACGAAGGGAGGCGGGGAGCCACGCACGGGGCCCTGGAAGTGGTGAGCGTCACCAGGTGCTGTGGAGAGGGGCCAGGCTGCCCTGAGCCGGTCTGCAGGAGCTACGACGCCTGCCACCTGGCAAACACAGTGAGCCCAGGAGCGACTCTAGGGGCTGGGATCAGGGGACAGGGGAGGTACCTCCAAGCATGAATCGGTTTGAGGCAAAAAGAACGAGAAAGAAAACACCAGATCGTTTTGCCCCGGTGTACCACACTCATCCACCTTGCCGGGTGACGCTTACTTCTCCCATGAGCTCCGCGTGGACCTTCGACACCCCGTAGATGGTCCTGGGCCTCTGAATGCAGACGTCAGGGGTTGGGTTCCGGGGAGAGGTGGGTCCAAAAGCCCCGATCGTGCTGGGCACGAACAGCCGCACGTTGTGCTCTGCGGCAGTGTCCAGAATATTATGCAACCCTGAAATGAACAGACATCATCGCGATCTGAAAAAAATCTCTTCTTGCCAAAGAACTGGAAAAACTGGTGAA
Organism: Propithecus coquereli; assembly: GCF_000956105.1. Taxonomy (NCBI): domain Eukaryota; kingdom Metazoa; phylum Chordata; class Mammalia; order Primates; family Indriidae; genus Propithecus; species Propithecus coquereli. The sequence goes on along the minus strand of NW_012137714.1, from coordinate 105,183 downwards.
CGGATCATCTGGGGCCAGAGCCGGGCGCTTACCTGTTATATTCACAGCTCTCGCCAAGGGTACGTTGGCTTCTCCCACCGCACTGAGCAAAGCGCTGTAGTGAAACAGCCAGGTGACGCGGTTGTTCACCACGATCTCGCGGAGATTCTTGTAATCCAAGATGTCGGAATAAATAAATGGGCCTACAGGGAACACAGAGTGAAACCACAGAAGTGAAAAAGTTTGCGGTTTGAAGATCTAAATGGACCCTGCCCTCTCCCCCGTGGACTTGTGAATTTCATCGGTAGCAACCGGGTAACTAAACCCGTCGGGCGCTCCGCAGCGCTTTCCTTGTGGAAGAATGACAAGCCCACCCCACTGGTGACAACACCTAATGCTTCTCCAGTACTTGTTCGTGTCAGGCTGTTCTAAGGGCTTTATGTACATTTCTCTCTCACAGCCTTTATATAAAACAAGTATATACATTTATATAAAAATAGAAATATTTTTAAGTGACATGTTGTGCCTCAACTTCTTTAATTTATAAACCTCGTACGAGCTGTTGCCTGCCCCGATTCCGTAAGTCGCCTCTTTAACTGCATTCTCAAAATTAAAGATAAAAACAAAAGAAAGGCTTATTGATCTCTTACCACTATGGAAGACGTGATCGGGGGGTTTCCTTATGTCGGACAAAATCACATTGTCCTTCCCAAATCGTTTCCTAAAGGGAAAAATCACAGCACACAAGTTGGCAATGTCTGGGCTGTAAGAGGACCTATGAAAACCACATTAACCTAGGAACTGCAATTTGCTGTCAGCCTCCAAATGCCTCCTTCCTCTTCCTCCCCGACACACACGCCTTCCGTTCTTCTCCCCCTCGTACCTGGGCCTCTCTCTCCCTGCCCACGCCCTGTTGTCCATTTCTCCTCTCACCCCACTGCCAGTGCTGTGTCTCTTGTCTTGTCCGATTTCTTCCTAGTACCCCTAGAGTTTTTTCCCCTCCCCTCTCTCTCATCCTTCTATCTTACAACTCTCTCCAAATCCCACACGGTTTCCTTCCCGTTTCCACCTGCGCCTCCCTCTGCTCCACACAGCTGGCGGCCAGCGCTTCACGTGCAGTTACGTGTCTCGCTTTGCCCGAGTTAGGAAAGAGATAGAGCAAAGGACAGGTCTGGAGATGGGTCAAGGGCTTGCGACACGTCTGTGATATTAAGAGGCAGAATGAAATATATTTTAAACAGTCATTTAGGTACGATATCTAAAATGCTAAGGGACAAGAGGAGAGAGAAAAGATGGTTAAATGGCATCAAAGACAAGCATCACATACTTACGAACTCAGATTTTGAATTTCAAGTTTTTAGGGCTCTTACCTCAAAAGGTTAGCAAGCCCCACTCCCAGCTGGCCAAGGCCCCCTGGAGGAAGAAAAAAGTGAAACTTTTTTCTAATTATCACAAAACTGTAATAACCGCGTAAGACTATTTTTCAGTCTTAGCTAATTAGATAAAGTCCTAGGTTGAGCTGATACAATTGCTGCTCACTCCACTCTTCTCAGCAACACGGTGCAGCATTTAGAACATGCCGTGACCTTCTCCAGCTAGGATGGAGACCAACCAGGCACTACTGGTTTCGGAGACAAAACTCTCTCCAGGGTGCAGTGGCTGAGAGGAAGAGGGGAAACGGGAGCATAAGAGGAGAAAAATCTCACAAAAGCCAGACAGGGGTCTGGAATTTGGCAGAGCAGAAATTTATGCCAGGCCTTTGTTATTTTGATGGGCTCTGAAGCTTGTCTGCTATGGGTGCCCAAAACATTCAAAACCAAACATCAACCTCTGGTGGGATTATCCAGAATCCCATCCTCCATTAGAACTGGACGGAGATATGAAAGGGCAACGAGGAAGGGACAAACCAAGAAGTCGTTTGGAAAAAGGGCAGATGACTGAATTGACAAGGAGCCATTAAGAGGGTTAAACATGGCCAGGTGCAGTGACATACCTGTCATCCCAGCACCTTGGGAGGCTGAGGCGGGAGGATGGCTTGAGCCTAGGAATTTGAGGTTGCAGTGAGCCATGATGATGCCACTGCACTCTAGCCTGGGTGACAGAGTGAGACTCTGTCTCAAGAAACAAAAGACAAAACAAAAAGTGGGATTTCACTCACACACACACAAGGTGAGGAAAGTGAGAAGGATATCAACATAAAGCCAAGGGAAGAAAGCCTGGCAAGAAGGAGAGAGAAAACATGTCAATCAAAATCAGAGGTGAACTTGGGCTGACTGGAAGTACAGAGCAAGGTCCGGAGGGTACAGTCAGGTGCTAGGAATATTCAAGATAAGGAGGATCAGGGAGCAAGTCTGCTGGCGATGACAAGCTCAATGGCGACGACGAGCTCAGGCAGATGCTAATTTACCCTCTCTGTTTCCAATACCCAAATGTGCAATAACAGTTTGGGGTGAATGACGTTGAGTTTAGGTTGAGGAGTCTGGCCAAGGGAAGGGGTGCCTGACTCCAGAATCAACGCTCTACTCCTGGCACCCTTCCTATCCAGCAGCCTTCACTCCCCAAACTGATCCAATATGGAAGGGCACCAAGTTCCAGAACAGCTGTTTGGCTCCCAGGTTTTTAGGTCCTTTCAGACAACAAAAAAATATTATGCCAGAGAAACCAAGAACTGGCAAGAGTGACAAAATAAGGATTTTGGATTTGCAATATTCTAGAAAAAGCTAACTGTGGAAAAGGAAGTATCTGATCAACAAGGATAGCTGTTCTAATTAAAAATGTTCTATTACAAAGTATCTCCCATTCTGAGATCCTTTTCACAGTATAGTAAATAAATCCAGACTCTGGATGTTATCTGGTTAGCCTGCTTCTGCTGCACTGTCTGCTACAGGGACAAGCAGCACAGGGAGGATCTGATGGTATGTTACTCATCCCAAAACCAAAGGTGCAATCACACAGAGGCAGTATGGAAAAGAAAGAATCAAGCCACCAAAGTGGAAAAAAGAAAAAAAACCAACCTGTAATTAAGACTCGTGGATGGTCTGTTTCAGAGAAAGAGGCGAAGTGGAAGCTGGCATCTGCTAGAATTTGCCGAGGCGAGATGCCCAGGAACCGTGCTGGCGGGCCAGGTGCCCAACAGCCACAGGCTGGGCGCTGCGCCCCTGGGCCCATCACCTGCCTCAGCATCCTGACGACTGGCATTTTCTACTCAAATACGCTGTGAGAAAAAAGAAGCAGAGTTAACTACGAAACTCTCATTCTTCCGGCCCTTCCAAGTAAGCTCTTTAACTGAAACTGACACTAAGATTGTCGGCGAACCGGCAACGTCATGTTTCTGGATTCGGGAACCAAACTGCTGAGTTTGCCGACAGGAAGCCAGTCAAATGTGTGCTGTGGTAAAGGGATAAAACGTGGCTCACGCAAAGTCCAGGCACACAAGGATTTAGAATCGACATCGCACAATGCTGACGCCAACTGGGATCCGACGGGGACAGAGGGAGTCCCTGCAGAGAGAGCCATAAGCGCCACAGAAACAGTCAACGGATCCTGGCGGGGGTTTTACAGCTTAACTACAACTGTTACCAACGTGTCCACGCATCCATCTCAGGGTCGATGAGGCCCCCGATTAAAGAACACCGTGCCCTGTAAGTCTCCTGGTAACACTCAGATGTTGTCTTTGGAATGAACCAGACTAGAAGAGCAGATGGCCCCCAGCAACATTTAATAAGCTGTGAATAATTTTTGTTGTACTGCCATCTCCTTAGGATCATTTAGAAAAGCCATTTCCTCATTCTTTCCAAGATCACACATATTTGGTTTAGTCTCTAGCTCTTCTTCCTTGTCGGCATTACCACTGGCTGACCATGAACTCAGTCCTGGCCTCGAGAGGTCAGAATGGTCCGATTACATGGCTTGAGACGTCCAGCTTCCCTATTCTGTCCCCAACACCCAGGCAAGCCTGTCACAAGAGTAGCCCAGAGCCGCCCAGCTTGCTCTGCTGGTTCTGACAGCAAACTTCCCGCCCTGCCTAGAGATAGGCAGATCAAACACTGCACACGACCAACCTGGGCCACCCTCTCGCTCACCTGTAAGCTTGCTCCTCACAGAAAGGGTAGGTGAGCCTTCATAGCCAACTCTGATGTCCCAACCCCACCAACCATCTTATATTTTGCATTATAAAGAGAGAAAAAGTAAACAAAGCACAGTGGAAGACAGTTCCAGGAAGACCTCAATTTGTACCCAACCCAGTGCCTTGAGTAGGTTTAAGAGAGTAATTCTAAGTTAAAACACCAGAGGCAGCAACATCTTTCCTGCATTTCCTGATCACACCCAAACCCAAATTAAATAAAACAAAAGGAATATACTGTCTTCTGAAAACATATGCTTTCACACCCTTTATGGGTCACGAGGGTTTGCTCTTTAATACGCCAAAATAAGGAAGGTAGGGCCAGGCGTAGTGGCTCACACCTGTAATTCCACCACTTTGGGAGGCTGCAAGATGATCACTTGAGGCCAGGAGTTCAAGATCAGCATGGGTGACAGAGTAGGACCCTGTCTACAAAAATAGCCAGGTGTGGTGGCGCATGCCTGTAGTCCCAGCTACTCAGGAGGCTGAGGCAAGAGGATCGCTTGAGCCCAGGAGTTTGAGGCTGCAATAAACTATGATGAAGCCACTGAACTCCAGCCTGGGTGACAGAGAAAGACTATCTCAAAAAAAAAAAAGCAGGTGGGCTTCTGCTGGGTCGGTGACTCGTCCCACCAGGCCCCCAGGACCTGAGGCCCTGCATTCCAGCTAATGTCCCCAAGTAAGCGAGCAGAAGAGAACCTTCCCACCACAGGCACATCTCTGGTCTCACTGCACAGAGCCAAGGTCAGAAAGGGGGCGTCCAGGATGGGCCACTTCACAGGAAAGGCCGGAGGTTTTCCTCAACTGGCCCTTAGAGGACCACTTGGGGAAAACCATCCCTGCAGCCATGGTTGGCACCTGAACCCAGGTCAGACCTTTGCTTCTTAGAGTCACTATTTCAGCGAGTTCAAAGGGATACTGAGTATAGAGTTAACACGTTCTGCAAAAATGTTTTTAAAAAAGGGATACTAAGGAAGCCAAGAGACAACTGGATTTCCCAGAACATTTGAAACTCAAAGACTATCCCCAATTCTCAAAAGCAAAATGATAAGTGGCCATAGTTGAATTTTTTTTTTTTTTAAAGATTGAAAATACTAGAGTCAAGTAAAAAACAGACCTGCAGAGAGTAGAAAGGTACAATTGCATTCATCTTTTCTTTCTCTACAAGGAGGAAACATGAAAGAGGCACCCAAACAATTCTTACTTGAATATAAAGTGTTTCAGTTGAACAATATGGATAATTCATAACTGAGTTGGTTCTTTTTATTCCACTATTATTAACAGCTAAAATGTTCTCTGTGTGCCACGGGCTGAGTGCCTTGCTGCACCACTGCACTTAACTGCGGCAGCCACCGCCCCTCTAGAAAACCCAAGCAGCACTGTCGCCCCTACTATGGGATTGCTTTAACAGTGCTTGGGTATTAAAAACAAAAATAAAATTTAAAACCCTCCAGCGATCTACCGCATGTAGCTTTTTTCCTCACTCCTGCAAAGGTACATTTAATATTCTTAGGGCAGCACTTAAGTTTTTTCGTCTCAAGACTCCCGTACACTCTTAAAAACTGAGGACCTCAAGGAGCTATTATTTACCTGGATTTTATCTATTAATATTTACTGCATTAGAAATCAAAACCAAGAAATGTTTAATATTTTTGTTCATTCATTCAAAAATAAACATGTTAACATATTTTATAAAAATGACTATTTTCCAAAGCAAAAAAGATTTAGTAAGAAGAATGCCATTATTTTACATTTTATAAATCTCTTTGATGTCTACCTTAATAGAAAACAGGTGTATTATCACATCTGCTTCTGCTCTCTATTCATCTGTTGCTTTGGCTGAAGTATAGAAATAAAAGGCAAACACACAGCAAAGTAATGGAAAGAGGAAATGGTATTTCATAAACCTTTGCAGATAATCCTAGATGTTCATCTTTGATACTCTTATAAAACTCAAAACACGGCAGTTTCTCAAAGGTTAGTTGTGATGTGGAATCTGAAATCTTATCAGTGAAGCTTTTGTACCTTGCTACATTACACTAATGCTTTTTAAATGGAGCCCTAACTCCTGCATGATTTTGTAACTCCCTGCATTGGTCTTTTAGAAAACATTGGTTCAGTGAGTTATGCACATCTTCCAAATGTCAGCACACTTCACTATACAATACGAAAAATTCCTATTGGTTAACGTCACCACTGTTCTCATCAGAAAATCCCTAAGTATTGGAAGCTCACAGGTGCTCAATACGAATTAACTGGCAACGAATACTGTTAGTTGTTTCCTTGAGGTGACAGGATCACTTACGCAATTTTTAGAATACATCAACCAGTTAGCCAAGTATGAATAACCACGGTTTGTCAGTTATTCAAGCAAAAATGGTGTTCTATGCAGAAAAGTGGCCAGTTCCGCTCACAATTCAAGCTCACAAATGCCCTACCTCAAGACAACATCACGCTTGGATATGCAACAAGAGCGCTTTATGGGCGATTCCATGCAGCACAGGGCGTAGTAAAAAGATACGTACTCAGAAGTCAAAATTTAACAAAATCAATCATTTTTACCTTTGATCAAGGACATTCTCAAGTAAGGCTGGTAATTTTTTCTTTTATTTTTTTATTGAAAGTATGCGGCAGTAAAGAACAGACTAGGAGTACGGTTTGGTACCGCCGCCCTGACGCACACAAAGGCGTAGGAGGTTTACCTAGCTTTGCCTGGCACCGTCAGTGCAAATGCAACACAGCTGTTCCTGAGTAAACCATAAAATTCAAAAAAGTTATTCGACACTTTGAATATCTTGGCACTACCTGTGTTTGCTGTCAAACATTCACTAAAAGGATATTCTTGCGCGACTGCTTTGGTACTGATACCAGAACACAAGCAAAATGACAAATCTAGCCATTCTTCCATTTGTAAGGCAAAAAAAAAAAAAGAAAAAATACACTTCTACAGTCAGGCTAATAACTCAGTCTTCACGCCTGCAGCTGAATCTTTAATTTGGCAAGTTACTTTATCATTGGAAAGTGGCAGTGTTGTGACTTCTTTCAATGCTTTATCATCTAAACAAGGCTTTAGTGTGTGTTTCTCCAGCCAATGTGACTTGATAACTTATCCTGTTGGACGCTTCAACTTTGTCATTTCTAGTTTGAAAAGCTGTAACAAATAATTTTAGGCTTTTTAAAAGGTCATAAAATCTGCAGGTAAGCTAGTCGATTCATTTTTCAAAGTGGTTCTGTGGCATAAGACACATGTGGTCAATTACTGACAGCTATAAAGCTAAGGAAAACTTTTTCCATTTCTTTTTTAGTTTTGCCCATTTCTCTGGAGTAAATTCCTCTGTTCCCTGAGTCAGGGAACTCGGATATGTTTATTTCATCTATTTCAGTATTTATAGGCACAGATGGCGTAGCTGTGAATTGAAAAATCAAGTCTTCTAATATCCCCTCTTTTAAGCCAATCACCTACCCTTAAATACAAAAAATAAATTAATATCCTTTTAGAGTAAAATATTAAATTAAAAAATAATTTTACACCACTAAAACATTTAGAAAAGTTTTCAAATCAAGACTACAAAGTATACTTTTTGTCATTTTTCCATATAGGCACAGGAAAACTCTGGGATTTCAAATTAATGACTTATTGAAAGAAAATGAGGTCACAGAGATAATAACAGGTATAAGCAAAGACAGCTAGTAAATGCACAGAAGCACTAAGAACTCAGTTCTTCTCTGAAAATGCACATAATTATACCTTAACTCTACTACCTTAGAAGGTTCTAGAGAGAGAAGAATACCTGAGCACATATCTCATTACCCATCAGAGGAAAAGCTCACTGCAAGTCATGTAGCCCCTGGAAAACCCCACCACACGCTTGTGAGAGAAAGAATGAAAAAGGCAAATGGCATCTTAGTAGTCTTTTAAAAATAGTCTTGACCTCATGGACCCTATATAGGGTCTCCGGGACCCCTCTCTAACCCCACATTTCCCAGATCACACTTTGAGATCAGCTGTTCTAAAGTAAAACTTGCTTTGCCAAGACTGTTATTAAATTTATATAGGGAAAAACCATCAAAGAAGATTCTCATCCCTCCTGCTTTAAAGATCAAATGACAGTCCATAAACTTTCTCTCCCAAGCGCCTCCTTGAACTGCAAGAGATGAAAAAGAACAGATCAACAGACTCTCCTCCACACACGTTTGCTGAACCCAGGCCTCTTGAGGGGGGTCATTACACGACTTCTCCCACCTCTGGGTGTATACACTTATCTGCACAAGCAGCGGCAGAACTCTGAGACAGCGGTGTCACCAGGAAGCGAGGGGTGACGGAGATATAGACGCAGAGCTCAGCTGGCGTTGGTGATTGCTGCACATGGGTGGGTTTGGGAAGGCGTCATGGATAATACCGAGGTCTCTAACTGGGGCTGCTGCAAGCACGGGCCTCCCGGAGAAGCAGGTCAGGTGAGAAGATGAACGAGTTTGGTTTCAGACACGTTGGTTTTAGGTGCCCGGAGACAACACGTTTGCCTCTCCCAGGAAGCCGTGGCACATGTCACGACTCACTCAACACCATGTTCAAGAAGCAGACAGGAAGGAGAAACCATCAGGGGTTTGTCTACACCACAAAAAATCAAATGCCCCTGTCATCAGAAAAAAAATTACTTCCATTTCTTGGGGCGGAAAAAAACTTAATTCAATTGTGATTGCTCTGAAGATAGGTGATTCTGTTTTAGGAATATTAAAGAAAATTACCATTTAAAAATAGGCCTCTTCCCTGAGTTTTTCACCACTGGTTTTCCTCGATGTTCTTGCTGTCCCGAGAGCACCTAAAATTTCTAGCTGTGATCATTCTTAGCCATGGAGACAGTAAATAAAGACATTATTCTAAGTGAAATAAGCCAGTCACGAACAGACAAATGCTGTATCATTCCACTCATGTGTGTTCTTCAGAGTCGTCAAAAATCTTAGTGTGGTGGCGTGGGCCTGTGGACCTAGCTACTCGGGAAGCTGAGGCAGGAGGATCGCTTGAGCCCAGGAGTTCAAGACTGCTGTGAGCTATGATCACAGCCCTGCACTCCAGCCCGGGTGACAGAGCAAAGACCCTATCTCTAAGTATATATACGATGTAGTAAAAAATCATAGAAACAACGTAGAAAAGTAGTTGGTTGCCAAGGGTTGGGTAGAGGGGAGGGAAAATTAGTGTTTAATGAGCACACAGTTTCAGTTTTGCAAGATGAAAAAGCTCTGGAGATGTGTTGCCCAACAATAGACTTGAGGTTGAACTGTGTGCTTTAAAATGTTTAAGATGGTAAATCTAATGTTATGCTTGTAACCATAATTTAAAATTAAATAGAATTTAAAAGTATCCAGCACCAAGAAATAGTCTGCATATACATAATACTGCTGAGGAGCTAGAAAATTCGCCCAGTATAGATCAATAATGTCCCCAGACTCCCGGCAGACCCCTGCCGCGTCCAAACCCCCAAGCCCTTGTCCCACTGAGCCTCGTCTTTCCTTGCAGCCTCAGGGTCCCCTTTGTGCCCAGCCCTCAGGACGGGCCTCCTGCTCTGCACTCAGTGAAACCCGCGGCTGCACCGATGGCCACGCCCACCGTCATTCTCCCAGGCTTTCCCACTATGCCTTAAGGAGCAATGCCGTTTACCAAACACATCTGCAAGGCAGTCTCAGCGTTATGTTCTCTGGTTCATTAAATAATAGTAAATGTTCCTCCAAATAGTAATGACCCAAGGAAAATTCAGGCACCTCTTAACTCTTTAGCACTGACGAAGCACCTGCTTTCCTGAACTCTTATTTAACCCTCACAGCAACCCTGAAGGTGGAATCTTTTCCGCATTTTGCAGGATCAAGTGACCAGTCCAAGGCGGCCAGACACTACTGACCAAGAGGAGACACCCCCTGGGCCCAGCAGGGGGATCTTCCCCGCCTCTCCCCAGGGGAGCACCGACCAGCCCGGGTTCAAGGTGGGCGCCGCGGCCTCGCCCTGGGTGCCTGGGCAGTTACCTAGCCAAACCTCAAGTTCCCGGAAAAGAGCAATTTCAGTACCGCCACAGGAGGCTGTGCAGAGGGTTTAATAAAAGCAGTCAATCCATGAACAGCACTTGGCAAACTGTGCGGTAAAGGCTCCATCCACGTTAGTTTTTTATTTTAATTTTTGAGCCAGTAAAATCTGGGCTCTACGTGGGGATGATCCGAAAGCCAGGAAGGATGGAGAATACCTCCCGGAGCTCTAAGCGTGAGCCACAGAGGGTCTCAGAGGGAGGTCCGGCCCTGCAGAGCTGGCGTCTCCCTCCTCTCGTCCCCAGCCGCCCGGAGGGGGCCCCGCGGCACCCGGGGCAAGGGCCAGCAGCGGACGCGAGGACCTCAGCCCGGACCCCGAGAAGGATGTGGGGTCCCCCCTTCCGCGGGAGACGGCTTCCCATTGGACCCGACGAACCGATTGTGTAGGAACAGCCCTGCCCGCCCTGTTCCCTGGCGTGGGGAGCCCTTCCAAAAAGCGGACGAGAGCGGGTGTCGCGCCCCGCCACCCCCGCCCCGCCGGCCCCGGGTAGGGGGCTCCGCCGCGGGCCTCCCCCCGAAAGGGGGCCCGGCTCCCTGGGACCGCGCCGCGGGGACACGGCGGGCGACCTCCCGCACTGACCTCCGTCCGACACAGCCGGCGCGATGCTGCGGAGCCCGAAGCGGCACCCGTGGCGGCCGCAGCGCGGCGCCTTTATGCTCGCGCCGCCCCGCGCGCCCCTCGGCGCACCAATCCGCGCGTGCCAGGGGAGGGCGCCGTCGCCACGGCAACCGTCCCTCCGCAGGGGGCTCGCAGGCAGCCCAAGCCCACCCCGGGGGTCCTAGGGGCGGCGGGGGCCCTGTGGGATCCCCGCGCATCCCCGCGCCCGGGCACGGAGGGGCCCCTCCGCCGGTGTTGGCTGTTGCCTCCGCGGTTGATCCGGGGCAAGGAATGCGGGACGCACAAGGGACGGCCGGAAAGACTGGCCGAGGAAACGGTCCCGGACCGAGAGTCTGGAGGTCTGGTGTGGACAGACCTTGACCGGGGCACTTCATCTTGGTCTCCCAAATTAGGCGACCTCCTAGAGCGCGGACCAGCAGAGTGCGCCGCGCCTGGGAGCCTGTTGGACATGCAGACCCTCAGGCCCGACACCTGTTTTCTTCCCATATTAAGAATCTATGATGTTATGAGATGTGTATACTTTTCTGTTTTGTACGTTAGCAAGGCCCCATATCTTCAATGTTTCCTCGGATGACTTGATCCCTGATGGTGGCTCTGCCTCTGCCACCCTTGACTGTGTCGACTCAGCGCACTCTGGTCCGCGCGGTCTCCCTGCCTGGAGGACGTCACCCATGCGATCTAAAGTCACAACAGTTCCACGTTCTAGCAAACTTTCCCCAGGGTAGGGTTCTGAAATCTTGGTTACAGACTTTAAGCATCTCAGGAGACCTGAGAGGTTACTGAGGACTCTTCATCCACTTGGCAGTGGAAGAGGCGAAGCCCCACCCGGGAAGGTGGAGATTGCTCGAGGCCGCAGGGCAGGCCGACCCGGGGAGCCTGTCCCGAATGCACCGCAGCATCGCATCTTTTGTTTTCCTCAAACCTTGTGCTGGGTCGAGATACCAGTGAGCTTGCTAAGGGTGGGGATGTTGCCTGATGCAGCAATCTGCTGATAGTGCCGCCGGCCTGGAGGGGGAGGGGACAGTTACACAGACTATGGCTTCGAGCTTTGTTCCTGAAGACAGAGCTGAGAGAAAGGGTTGATTTCCCAGGCACTCAAGGGTGAGTGGTTTCTTGGCTACCTAGCCATCTGTTTTCTCTCTCCCCCATGGAAACGGTCTGATATGAATGTCATCAGTCCTCTGGCCCTCTTGACAAGGGCAAACACTGTCTCCAGACTTAAATCTGGAGACAGTGTGACCAGGAGAGGCCCTCTGAGAAGGCCAGTCCTGCCAGGCCGCTGCCTGTGAGCTCCGTGGCTCCAGGACTGCCTTGTATTCCTGCCTCTCCCAGGCGGGTTCTCAGCCTTCCCCCTCACTCTGTGTCTTCCTCCTGTCCTTTGGCTTCGGTCGGCAAAGTGGGTTTCTGTAACCCTAACTCACACAATGAAACTATTCAGAATTTCCCTCTATCTTCCAGGTTGAGGTTGGCTCTCAAATCACAAACCCAAATAAAAAATAAACAAACATTCTCTAGTCCGTATGGATATAAGTAAATAACTGAACAATAAATAAATAAACGGGGTGGGGGGGAGGAAACTCTTTTTTTAGTCCAAGAATTCCAATTAATAAATGTAGGAGTGAGGAAATAGAAAATCACCATTGAGACACTACCACAATCCCTGCTGCCGACAAGATCCTCAGACGTGCTAAAATTAGAGGGTGAGTGCTTAAGAGAGTATCTCTCCCAAAATTGATGTTTATCAATAACGAAGGGGAAAATGGTAACTTTCCAGTGAAGAAAACTGGCATCCCCTCCTTAATCCTGTGAGCAAGGCTTACCTCTCCAATGTGTCCAGAAATCAGACACATTGACATCACCCGCCCCATGACATGATGCCCTGGGAAGAGCCTATCACCTCGACATTTTTCTGCCCAACAATGCATAGCCTCAATCTTATCACGAGAAAACAAGCAGACAACCCAAATGGAGGAACATTCCATTAATATGAGATAAACGACCAGTACTCTTCAGATGAAAGGCACGGAAAGATAGTAGCAACTGTAACAGATTACAGAGAACAGACGACGCATTAACTGAGTGTCATGTGGAATTCCAGGTTTGGATCCCGGGACAGCAGAAGAGCATTAGTGGAAAACTGGTGAAACCCAAATAAACTTGACATATAGTTTGGTTCATAGTACCGTCCCCATGTTACTTCCTTACAGATTGCTTCTCCAGTAGAGAATCGTACTATGGTTATATATTAATAATAAGATGTTAATATAAGGGTATAAAGGAACTGTCTGTGCTCTTTTTGCAATTCAATTCTGTAAGCCACATGATCTTAAACTTTTAAAAGTACTTTAAAAAATGCATGCAGTAAAATGTCACTTAATAAAAATGACTAAAAATCTTCCTGACACATATAAATAAGAATTTCCCTTTAGAAATACAGACTTTGTAGAAATAATGACCACCAAAGGACAGTCAGGATGGCAGAAATTATATTTAAATCTGAACTGAGAAAAACAACTGAATGCTGAATCAAATCCTTGTTGTAAAATTTAAATGGAAAGTAATAAATTCCAAATAAAATTCAGTAAAGTAAAAATGAAGTAAAAATGAAAAGAAGAGAAATGAAGTCATTTATAGAAATTGATTCCAGGCTTAAATTGCTTAATGAAAAGATATTTTTCTTTGCAATTAGAGAATATGAATACATTTATGACAATAAGTTCCTAAACAAGGCATACCAAAAAGTTGTGTTTTTGTTGGTTTAAGATATCTGCATGTGTAGGTAAGGAAGAATGAACAAAACGTGCAAATTCCAGGCTTTCAGGATCCCACAGCTTTACAACAGGAAGTGAGAGGCTCGTTTCTGTGTAAAGTCTAATAGCAGTGCCAGGACAGGGACTTATGTCCAGAAGGACTAATGGAACTAAGGCCCAGGGAACATGTGAGTAAATTACATCACCAAGCCACTTCTGTCCTTCGTTATTTTTTTTAGTTCGCAGAAATTTACTAACATTGAAAGGCATTTAATCTTCCCATCAGCATCCATCAAAGTGCTTGCAACAAAAACCGCTTTAAGCTACATGTCTGGATTTCAGTTTAGATGGCACCTGGCAAACACAGAATATTAGTTATTTTTTTAAAAAAGCAGCAAGTTGTGCTTTTTTGCCCTGTTCTCAGTGTAGCATATTAGAAGGTTGATGTCTCATTACCAGCGGTGTTAACTGTTGCTTGGATAAGGCAGCATCTACCAGGTTCTTTCGTTATAAAGTTACTATTTTCCCCTTTGTAACTAATAAGCATTTTGTGGGAAGACACATTGACTATATTCTTTTCCTCACAAACTTTCCCCTACTAGTTTTGCCATTCACTGATATTCCTAAAACAATGATTACTGTGATAACTTGCCAAATAGTGGCTTTTTAATTCCATCCTTTTTTCTACATTTAATGGTTGGCATTCTACACTAAGGATGAACTTTCCTTTTTCCCCTCATTGATTAATTTACTTATTAATATTATAAATACTAACTGAATAGTATGTATTAATTACAATACATACTAATTCCTAGGAGCTACCTGTGAAGTATTTGGAAGATCACAATGTCTGCAGCTTACTCGCTATTCAGCAAAATAACAACAGTAATAATATACACACAGTGTTAAAGCAGATGTGGAAAATGTTATCAATCATTAAATATAGGTGAATGGCATATGGAAGCTCTTGCACTGTTTTGCAACCTTTCTGTAGATCTCAGCTTTTCAAAATATAAGGTCAAAAATATATAGCATTTTTAATTTAAATATTGTCAAAACCTTCACAAATATTTGAAAAAAATTAAAATCAGCCTACAGATTTATCAGCACTTGAATATATTCAAATTTTATTACCATTGTAGAAATTTCACACTAGCATCTGTGCAACAGCCTCCTAGGCAGAGGGAGAACACCATACACAAATATTACACACTAATAACAGTACCATGTTTGACGAAACTGTTTCTTGATTCAGTAAACCAAGCTTGGCAAACCAGCCAACTCAAGCTAAATGAGTCCAATTGTAGAACACGAGTGAACTTATCACTTAGTGAACATTACAAATAATATTAAAATGTTACACAGACTTACAAAAGTTCAGAATTTCCCCCTAAGACCATATATGTATATATAGACAGGTTCGCAATATAGAAACCTGTGCCTTACAGCACTCTGAGGTTTTAGCAAAGCATACGTTATAGAGACATCCGCCATACAGTGCAATTTTACTGTGTAAGATATGAATAATAGTGCACTTAAATCCAAGAGTCACATTCAAATATATCAAGAGTACAATCAAAATACCCGGCTATTGAAATACATAATCTTTTTTTAATAAACTAACTTGTGCAAGTATAACGTTCTTAGTGTAGATGACGATCGATCTATAAGGATTCTAAACAGTGGGACGTAGGGTGCACTGTGTAGAGTAATTCACCTCTCCAAAGGTATGTGCATTCTAAGAGTGAAGCAAACGTCTTGGTCAGATAGACACAGGCAGTGTTGTACAACTCGATTTTATTACAAATCACAAATACAGTGAATCCTTAGACTTGCAGACGGTTAAACACATGGCTCTAAGTCGGTAAGCTCTTACCAGGAAGTACTTTTCAGGGCAATGTAGTGTTTACAGTAAGCGCCATTATCCTCCACTCAATTGAGCACAAACTATTTGTTCCACAGTGTAGTTCAAAGATAGGACATTAGGTTTCTTAAAAGGGAAATTTAGACAAGGGTAGGCATTTTAAAACACACTCCTAGAATTTTAGAGAGTCTCTTCTGGTTTAAAGGAAAAAAAGGCCGTGAACGGTGGATTATGAAGACCAAGTGGAGGTGAAAATAATTTTATTCAAGAAAATAAAAATTAGAAACTGATACTATAAGAAATTTAGCATTTCATATCATCTGAGAATAAATATAAATGGAGAAATCGGTCTTTTAATGATTTTTAAGATGATGGAAAACATAAAAATACTATCTGGTAATAACTTAGGATACCACCTCTGAAGGGGAAAAAAAGATCTGGCCCGTAATAAAGAAGATGTCACAAACCTATGTTGTCTTGACGTATAGCATAAACCTGAATCAGATACACGGAATGACTTCATTCTGTTACATTTCAAAGCTTCCAGAACAAGGGATCAGCTATTCTAAATACTGCCCCCTTTTTTTTTGTCCAGGAAATAACCTTTCTAATAAAGAGTGCTTACAACACCCTCATGCAGTTTTCATTCATTAAATCTGGAAATGGGCAGATGCCAAACCTCCATCTCGGGTGTAAAGGTCTGACAGTAAGTGAACCTGGTGCCCAACTGAAGACTGACAATAACAACGGCTATTCCCGAACCCGGATAACTACAGGAGTTATGTCACTAACCGGATTCTTCAAAATGCAGCACGATGTTACGCCTATTTCTCACTTCAAGAGACTAAACTACTGGTCAAATCTTTTCCCTGATACTGATTTTTCACCTAACATAAACCAAATACTGACTGAATCAAAGACTAAAATCCCATTAAATTTCATCCTCTAAATGAAAAGCATTAAGAGTCCACCTGTAAAAATCAGGCCTCGAAATTAAGGTTTTAAAATCCCCCACATGGGATTTGAAATTTATGTCTATTATTGTCTTCCCAAGTTTTCTAAAATATCACTTTAAAATCTTGCTTTGATGGCCTAAGTTTTCTTAGACATAAAATACATTTATAGGTTGTCTGAAACCTACTGGATTCTACTATTTCTGTTTGTTTTCTTCCCATTCAATAAAATCAAAATCAAAAGTTTTGGCCAAACAAATAGTTACTGAAAAGTCCTGCCACTGAAAAAGTTTCAGGTTTTGTATATAACAGCCAACTATGTTCTTCTGATTTTTAAAAAATTATTAATTTAAATTTAAAGATCCTTGTATTGTTGATAGAGAATTGCAGTGATCCTTTGTATTTTAAAAATATTCTTTGTGGGGCCTACTACATGCCCCAAATGAAAACCAGCCTTCACCATAAATTAGAGACGATGACTAATATCCACGAATCGGATTATGTCTCACTTGATTGTTATTGGCGCCTACAATTGGCTCCTAGGCAATTCCCAAGTCCTGCCTTCATCCTCTTCATTCACTTTCTTAATGCCACCTTTATCAAAGGCAACTTTCCAGACTTAGTGTTCAATAATTATCTTATCATGAGTGCATCCATTTTATTTATTCTTCTCATCCAAGGAGGGGTAGCTTAATAGTGTTACTAAAAACCCTCTTCAAATTATATCGATAACGTACTTATTTCTGACAGAGTTCTTGACTTTGGGAAAACCCAAATATTTGCATTACTAAACGACCCTTTTGAAAGCTTATTGATACCAAAGTTTGTTTTTACAACCTGCAAACAGATCTGAGGTTTGGACAATCCGTAATTATAAATTAATACTAAAATGCAAACTTGCCAAAACAGTGACGATTGCTGTCTCAATAAGAGGAGAAAAAGAAATTGAAAATAAAGAAGAAAAAGAGGAAGGAAAAATAGCATGTACTCTGGCTCCAACGTCAAATGTCCATCAGGAAAACAGGTATAAACTGATGGCACACAATTTCCCCATGACCAAGAGGCTTCCACCCACGGCAGCCCTCCAGCAGGGAACATAAGCAGTGGGGATCACGTCTAAAGAAAAATCTCTAGATGGTTTTCCTTATGGGTCAATTAGTTGAGAAGAAAAAGGTTCCTTTTCATTTGTTGTCTTGAGACAAAAATAGGAAAAAACAAAAAGGTTTCTTGGACAGACACAGCAAGCACTGTTGAGGGGCCATAAAAAAGCTGGGCTGTTTCCTCTTTTATAAAAGAGAGACGTTTCCCACGACACAGAGATATCAGCACACTTTTATGCTCCTTGTCATACAACTTTCATACCCCAAGATTTATAACTAAGAAAATAAGAATAAAACTGGGCTTACACAGGTGGCAGGCGAATTTACCAAGAGTTTGGACTGTTGATTGTTGTCCAGCCTTTTGCTGCACGTCTCAGGAAGCAGAAAAAAGAGGAAGCTTGGGCAACTGGAGATGGAAAGTCCTGGGCTACTTTCTAAGCCTTCTGGATGTGGCCATAGATTTTCCTAGTTGATTTTTTAAAAATTATATTTTTAGCTCAATCCATAGCTCTGAAGCAGGGTTCAGTGTGGTGTGTTCTACTCTGAAATGGTTATATACAGATGGTGTGGGAATGGTATTAAAGATTACCTGTCAACTATCCTTTTAAAGGAAAACTAGAATTGATGGTATTTGTTAAAACGAGCAGTGCCACAAAACAGAAATGAACATGGGAAGTACTGAACCACAAACATCTGGAGTTGCAGGCATAAACAAACCAGCAGAACATGAATACAGCCATCGCTCTGTCTGCAACACTGAAACATTTCAGATCCGTTTCTGATGCATGAAACACACACGGCTGCATCTCCCCCCAGCCCTATTGCCTGATGCATATGGACAAATTGGCAGAGTTAAAATAAATCTGCAAAAGGCTCAGGACAACATGAAAATTTTAACCTTAGTATTAGTAAACCCTTAGAATACTTACAAATAAAAAACACAATAAAACACACACATGTATATATAAACCAGTGCGATAAGAACTTTAGACAAGGGCAGTGCATCTCTGGTTTACGAAAACCGTATTTGTAGCTTAATTATAACACATTAACTCTATTCTAAGTGATGGTTTGATTTTGATTTTACATCCAGTATTTTATACACATTTTATATGTATGGTCAAAACTTGAAAAACCAATATAACGGTAACAATTCTCTATCAGTAACAAATTCCTACTTTAATTCTATATTGCACATACTCTCAGTGTCTACTGTTAAAATATTAAAATTTAACTCTTCTTATTGTAAATAACAGACGACTATACCCGTTGCCCTTGTACAAATAATTTACCTCGAATAAGTATTCAGATTTTCCTTTCTTGACGAACCAGAGTGAGTTCAGCGTTGCTAGTCCAAAACTGTTTTAAAGAGAATGGCTGCTTTATGTGGCCTAGATCTTGGAAGTGGCATGTTAAACACAAAATGCTTTGTTTATCAATCACTTCAGTTTTGAAAAACATGTCTATACCCGGAGTGTTTAAAACTAACCATTTTTTTAAACCACCGAATATTCCCTAAAGAGACTAACTGTATCCTTGGCTGGTCTACAGCACTGTTTGGAAAGTGGACAAAAGCTTCGGAGGAAGTGGAGTGTAACACAGATGGCATTGAGTAGGTCATCTATTTCACATAAAATAAAATGACTAGCACCTCCTTCCTGCTCCCAGGTGAAGGGGCCTAACAGGCCACGTGAAACACGAGTCCTTATGGTAAGTGTCGTCCATACAGTACCGAGAAACCCACTACACAGAGGGACCCACGTCTGCAGCCTCGAGTTCAAGGCTACCGTGTGAAAGTGAACTGAAGTGCGCACGGGGAGACAGAGGCGGACGTAGGTCCAGGAAGGTCCTTATGGCGGGTGTGGGGACACCATTCAGGGACTCTCCTGCATCCCGTCCTCTGTTTCCAGTTCTGCCAACTGCCTCCTCAGGATATTGACTTTTGCTTGCAATTCTTTGTTATACTCAATGATGTTCACCATTTCTTCATAGGCTTCATCCAAGTACTTCGAGGTTCTGTTCCAACGTAGGAAAATACCTATGGAATCCAGGAATGGGAAGCAGAAGGAAAAAAGATACATGCAATGGCTTAACATTGTATTTGTGGATAATACATAATTCCATGTATTATACATTCTTTTTTTCACAGCTCACGTCTGTGTTTTATTCTGTTCTAAAATATAGAGGAATCTCGAAGTACTGAAAAGAATGCAATTGTGTCCAAGAATCACCACTTACATGTACATGATCATTATTCTTCAGAAAATGATCAAATAGATCGAATTACCATTCTGTGATATATTCACGAAAACAAGCTGTTAATTTACAGTGCCATAAACTTTTCAGTTTTGCAGTACAAATCATTTGTTCTTATAATCACAGAATTTTATTTAGGCCTGTAAGGTCTCCTACATGTGTGAAACCACTTTTACTGGAAAAGTGACAGTTACAGTAAAAGCCGAACCACATAAATTGTTACTTAAGAGCCTGAACGTCAGCACATGCACTCGACACGCTGTCTCTGTCTCTCTCCTTGGTGCCTGAGAGGCAGTCTTCCGAAAATTATCCTTTTATTATGGACTAAGAAGAGGTATTTTCTCCTCTACAAAGACCTATGCTGACTATATCACGCCAAAATAATGCCTTAAAGGTATTTAAATAAGAAGGTACAAAACCTCCCAGGTTGCCACACATCAGTAGCTGGCAAGTTCACAAAGATTTTATGATTCTTTAACACACTTTCTATAAACCAACCTGTCATGGGCCCTAAGGAGCCCTTCTGTGTGTGCCCAAATCCTACTTTCTATCAGAAAGAGAAAACAGAACCATAACCTTAAAGATTCATTAACCCGTGATGATTTTTCTATTATATGAGCCTATTATTCTTTGGTACAGGAATTACTTAATATTAACGGTTAGCTATGATGTAAACAACACAGAGACATTTTAAGGCCAGAGAGCAGTCTCATTCAATGCATACACCAACCTAGGATTTTACTTAATGTAGAATTTCTCCCAGCTTTAAGTTGCAGAGGCGCTAAGCACACACTGAAACCCTGGAGTCACAGGAATTCAGCCATACAACAACCAGGGTTTCCTTCCATCACCTAATCCCTAAACTCCCAATGGGGTTTAGCACAAACTAATTAAATCATCCTTCAGGCCATCCAGCTCCCAATTTGGCTTTTCTCCCAAACGGCTGGTCTCTGATTTCAGTGATTAAACGTGACAGTGGCCTTTAGGTGAATTGTCCCAGAAGGCTGAAACAAGAAGCATGGCTGTTAACCTCAGAGGTACAAGCTGAAATGGAGGGAAACGGCTAATGGTAGAAATGCCAGGAGGAACAAGATGTGACAGCTGACGTCCAGAGGAGACAGACCCTGACTGGTTCCCAAACCAAGAAAGCAGAGCGATCTGAGACCCTTTTACACAAAGGGCAAACAGTTTTCTACACAGGAACCACCTCTGAGGGCACAACACATTAGAACATGGTATAACAACTGACATTTATGGTAATTCGGTTTAATTTACCAAATAGCTACTATTCTTGTGTGTATGTTTTATACTGCTTAATGCAAACATGAAGAAATACGGGCTTAATAACTTCAAAATGGCTAAAAAGAAATTAAATGGTATTTTAGAATCTTTGTTTAATAAACAAATTTTAGATAGATTTTGTTTTTTTAAAACAAACTACTTAAGGGGATAGGCTTCAGTAGTCTGAAAAATTAGTGTATGCAAAAAACCTAGTTTAGAATAGATTTGAAAATTAAGTATGGATTATTGTTCCATGTGAACGAGACATCTGCACTGCTCCGTTGGTGGCATTTGCGTCCATTTACTGCGGTGACTAGCCATGCAACCCTTC
The DNA here is from genome assembly GCF_000956105.1 of Propithecus coquereli. Classification (NCBI taxonomy): domain Eukaryota; kingdom Metazoa; phylum Chordata; class Mammalia; order Primates; family Indriidae; genus Propithecus; species Propithecus coquereli. Next base: position 83,855 of record NW_012137714.1, on the reverse strand, counting down.
CACAGAATTTAATACAAGAACCCTGGCCTTAATAAACGAAACAGGCAGAAACCCCCCGGGAGGAGTTTACAATTTATTCATGTCCCAACTACCTACCAACTCTTTCATGCAAAAAGTAATGTATTTCTTATCTGGGAAAAATGACCAACATCAACAGCAGTTTGTATTGAATAATCCCCACTGTTCACTTCTCCAGTGGGGACTGCAACCAAAAAGTATGGCTAGGTAACTGATATTAAAGACAGCGCCACGACCACACGGAGAAAGCAGTAGCGATTACACATGGTCTGAGGGGCACGTCCAGCTCACCATCCTCAACTATGAACAGCGGCCCGTGCTCACAGGCAGCCGATGCGGCACACCTGATCGCCAGACAGTTTGCGAAGGATTCGTGGTTTACCTTCCCACAGCTGAAGACTCTGCGGAGCAACCGAAGGCCAGATGACGAGGTTGTTGGCTTCAAAGAGAGGATTGGTGAGTTTGCTCAGCTCACTGGGCCGATTGACCCAGGACCAGAGAGACATGGTTTTCTGCTGCAGCTTCAACTTACATCTGATCCACAAAGAAAATGGCCATTAAAGTAATTAATTCATAACAACCACTATTAAATGATCCTTTTAATGGGACAATTTCTTCTCTTTATCTGACAGCAGAGAGAACCTAAGACTTTTTTTTTTTTTTTGAGACAGGGCCTCACTCTGTGGCACAGGCTGGAGTGCAGTGGCGTCATCACAGCTCACTGAACCTCAAACTTCCAGGCTCAAGCATCCTCCCGCCCCAGCCCCTGAGTAGCTGGGACTACAGGTGTGCAGCACCACGCCTGGCTAATTTTTTGGAGAGATGGGGTCTCACTATGTGGCTCAGGCTGGTCTGGGCGGAGAAAGATTTCTCACACAAGGATTAGGATGGGAAGAAGGAAAAGTTTATTTTACTTTTTCCCATGGGCAAGGGAAGAAGTGGAAGAGGGAGAGAGTGCTGGGCACAGAAAAGCGGTTACTCAGGCATTTTATTTAGGGGTTCTAAAAGGTGGGGGAAGATTTATGGCTGTAGCCAAATCAACACCCACAACGTGAGCATTTCCACTGTGAGTTTGCCGTTCTTACAATAAACTGTCAGAGAAGGAAAGCAGGCTGGCACACTTTAGGAAAAAACACATTTTAACGAAGATTGAAACCTGGTTCTGAGTGTAGTTAACAGGTGTAACACCACAGAGTGGGTGCACCTGTAGTCCCAGCTACTCGGGAGGCTGAGGCAGGAGGATGCTTGAGCCCAGGAGTTCAAGGCCGCAGTGAGCTATGATCACGCCCCTGCACTCCAGCCTGGGTGACAGACGGAGACTCTGTCTCAAAAAAATTAATTAAGTAAGTAATTACATTTTTGAAAAAAATTTACTATTCAACTAAATAATGCTGACCACCAACAATGAGGCAAATCCTGCCTCCCCCTCAGAAGCAGCTTGGAAGATTACCAGTTAACCACCTTTAAAAATCATCCTGCTGGGAATCTTCTTGATAGTGTCTGGGCTGTGAAGTGAGATTGTCACCCTGGGCCTGGGGACAGTATCTAAGTGTAACAGACAAAGTCTAGAGCAGGAGCGGGAAGACCTGCACTCTAGGCCATACGTTTGGTGACCAACTGGCTGTGTGTCCTGGGACAGGTCATTTAACTTCTCAGGATATTTCTTTAACTTATAAAATGAGATGGAGGGTAAAGCTGAATTATAAATAAGGGCTTCTTCCAGATATAAAACACTATCATACTATACAAAGTAATTAACACTTGAAACAGTCGCCCCATTTACTCAAAGCTTTTAAATCTGGGTATGGGCTAATTTTAATCTAACACAACAAAGTCTGGGACACGCTCTCACCTAGCATGTGACTGGCTCAGAATAAGAATATACTTTATGTAATTTAATTTATACTTAACTGTAACCTCTCCCTTCTTATAAATAACATTAACACAGAACCAAATCCTGGTTCTATATTCGTCTCTTTTCTCACGTCACACAGGATACGTGCTGGCGTCTTAACAAGGTTAGAGGGAGGCTCATCTCACACGTGAGCGTGAAGACCCCGTCATCCTGCCTACGAACTACCAAAGGGTCCTCAGACCCTGGTCTCTCTTACAGCGTGAACAAAACAACTAAAAATGAAATGTCCAAGTGAGCAGTGCACTCACCTTTCACTTTCATTGTTGCCCAGAAATGTTCCAAACTGGGAGGCATACGCGTGCTCAAAGAGCATGGTGAGGAAGCGCTCATTAAATTCAAAAGAACAGGGGAACTGACGAAGTATCTGCCACACACAGTCCAAGAAGAGCAGAAACACTGGCGCCTCCCACTTCTGCTTACTGTTGCAGTAGGCCGACTGCGCGCAGCGCTGCTGGAACGGGTGACCAGCCTGAGGGGAAGACGGCAATGGGACAGTCACGTCCTAGTGAGATCCCCTATAGCACATTCTGTTAACACCGTAGCACACAGTTACAATAACATCGCTATTAATTGGAGCATCATATATGTAATTAGGGTAGCTGCTATTTAGATGGACGATTTCTTGGTTTAAAATAAACACTTCGCCAACTAAGGAAAAAGACGCAACTTTCAAACCCTTAACAAGGCTGTGCAGGTAAGCTTGACCCCAGGAACTGCAATCGTGCTTGGGACAGCAAGTGGGAGAATAATGGATTCCAGTAATGATTAACTTACAAAATAAATCTTTCTAGGTCTGTAAAATTAAAGTCAAAGAACATAAGCTCTTAGATACAAAACGAAGGGCAACTGTGACCTTCTACCTGTCTAAAACACTGTACATTGCGCTGCAAGCCACCTAAGCCTCACCACTAACTGAGACACGCATGGGACTCTGGGGGACGAACTGCAAGGTCAGCTCTGATACTGCATCTTTAGTTACATTTAGAAAAAGTATTGCCTTGAAGAGATCGTTATAAATTCTTTTATATTACAGACAAAGCTGTCCTTAAATACCCTCTTCTCCCCAAAAGAACTGGAAGAGTTTACCATCTACTGACTAAAATAAATTGAAGAATCATGTGGCCCAGAACCCAAGTACTGACCCTCCCAGAAATCACACACTACTGGGTGTTTCAGAGACCTGCTTGTCTTTGGGTCCTTACGCTATTTTATCTGACAACGACATTGCCACGAAAATATTACAGTGGTTAATGGGATTCTGATACCCATTAAAATGGTAATATGTAAATAAGGCAATCACACTCATTTGTTTACTATGCACCACGAGGAACAGAGCTGAATAGACTTTCACCAGATATGGAAGGCAAATTTAGGATGGTCCGACTTAGAGATAAAGGTCAGCCGTCAGGCAGGGTAGACATGGTATACATAAGAGTATTTATACATAATAAATTTGAATTATAACTAGAATGGCTAGAAATTTTTTTTTTTTTTTTACCAGCGATATGTGTGCTTTCGATATATCTCAGCATTCATTTTCAATCCCAATCATTTACTGTTACGCAGTGAACACACATTCGTAAATTAACGTCTAAGTTGGAGGATTTCAATCTGTTACGACACCTTCATTTTAGTCGCCATCCAGCACTACGTGAGAGCACTGTGCTGTGTTCTAGGGATAAACAGACGAACAGGGCGTGGCTCCCTGACTTCAAGGAAGTCACCTTTTTTGGGGTCTAGTTCAGGAAACAGGACACGAAAAAAATGGATCAATCTTATCTGTGAAGGAAGTTAAGGTCTCAAAGACTTCACGAAAGCAGTGACATTTAGCTGGAGCTTAAAGAATGAGGAGGGTTTCGCCTGGTTAGGGAAGGAAAGGGTAGGATAGGGCAAGATGAGCAACGGGGACAAAGTGCTAAAGGACATGGCCCTGTAGCTCCAGCCCCACTCCCAGCCCCACTGCTGATGCCTTTATCTCTTACCAAGACGAAGCTTCTGGAGACTAGACTATGTTTTACATCCTTCGCATTTCCCTGCGTGTGACACAGTACAGCTAACGACAATTTGACAAGTGAATGAGGTGCCAAGTGAACAATACAGGCAAAGAGAGATGCAGAAATGAGGAGAAGACAGATTAACTGCCCTGCAGAAAACTAAACACACAATTTAAAAATTTTAATCAATCAAAATGTCATGCATCATGTCGGCTACGACCAACCAGGATCACAACACCAATTACTAGCGGTTCCTCGGCATGTCAAGCGGCTTTCTCACCTGTAGCCACTCTCTTTCTATCAGGGCCTCGAAGCCACGGATGGTCCTGCTTCTTGGTTCCAAGATGATCTGGGCCAGCGAGGTCACCTGAAGGGTGGAATCAATTCCCTCTGTCCCGTGAATCAGTATTGATGCTCCTTCCCTGAGAGGAAAATGCAGAGTACAAATGGCGTACTCCCGACATGGTCAATGACGTCTGTCAACAACAAACATTTATTGAGTGCATGTTTCGGACTTACGCATTCTGCTCTGACCAGCAGACTTTAGAGTCTAAATAAGGCATATGACAGATGAAAACTTCTCTTGGGAAAAAATAAGACTTTGATGAGTCCCAGATTTCACATGGTAAGAATCCCTTTAAGTCGCAACAAGTTTCACAGAACTTTTTAGCTACATTTTCACTCCCTTTACAAAACCTAAAAGCAGTCCTTATCGCAGAAGGCACTTACCTCTTCTGCTTTCATAGTTGATCGAAGCCTTTTCTCACCAAATCTCTAAACATGCACTTTGAGTTATTTTTCTCACCTCGTTCTACCTTTCCATCATCAGCTGACTACAAAGACACCTTCGGAAACTGTAATGGATCTGGCAAACAAGGCCTGAACCACACTTTGAGAAGATGAAAACAGGAAAAAACAAAATATAAGACTGTTAATCTAGGCTGGGCGCAGTGGCTTACACCTGTAATCTCAGCACTTTGGGAGGATCACTTGAGCCTAGGAATTCGAGACCAGCCTAGGCAACATAGTGGGACCTCATCTCTACAAAAAAAATTTTTAAATTATCCAGCAGTGATGGCATGAGCCTGTAGTCCCAGCTACTTGGGAGGCTGAGGCAGGAGGATCGCAGAGAGCTATGACTGCACCACTGCACTCCAGTCTGGGCAACACAG
>NW_012137714.1:69902-78136 GCF_000956105.1 Propithecus coquereli | reverse complement strand
GAGAAAGAGTCCCGCCGCCCTATTGCCCAGGCCATGGAGTCAGCCTAGCTCACAGCAACCTCAAACTCCTGGGCTCAAGCGATCCTCCTGCCTCGGCCTCCCAGAACACTAAGATTACAGGCGTGAGCCACTGCTCTTGGCCTGTGATCAGCATTTTGGATATTACTATTGTAATTGTTTTGGGGCACCGTAAACCATGTTCATGTAAGACAGCAAACTTAACCTGCTAAATGTGTGTTCTGACTGCTCCACCAACCTACTGTTTCCCTGTCTCTCTCCCTCTCCTAAAGCCCCCATTCCCTGAGACACAAAAATATTGAAATTTAGGCCAATTAATAACCCTACAAAGGCCTGTAAGTATTCAAGTGAAAGGAAGACTTGTACCTCCCTCACTTTAAATCACAAGCTAGAAATAATTAAGCTTAGTGAGGAAGGCATATCGAAAGCTGAGACAGGCCAAAAGCTGAGCTTCTTACTCCAAATTTTTAGTCAAGTTGTGAATGCAAAGGAAACATTCTTGAAAGAAATTAGAAGTGCTATTCCTGTGAACACACAAATGCTAAGAAAGCAAAACAGCCTATTGTTGATATGGAGAAAGTTTTAGTAGCCAGATAGAAGGTCAAACCAGCCACGACTTTCCCTTAAACCAAAGCCTAAACCAGAACAAGGTCCTAACTCTCCTCAATTCTACGAAGGCTGAGAGAAGTGACGAAGGTGAAGAGGAAGAGTTGGAAGCTAGCAGAGGTTGCTTCAAGAGGTTTAAGGAAAGAAGCCGTCTCCCTAATAGAAAAGTGTAAGGTGAAGCAGCAAGTGCTGACGTACAAGCGGTATCAAGCTATCCAGCAGACCTACGGTCATGATGAAAGTGGCTACACCAAACAACAGATTTTCAATGTAGGCAAAACAGCTTTCTGTTGGAAGATGTCATCGAGGACGTTCATAGCAAGAGAGGAGAAGTCAATGCCTGGCTCAAGGCTTCAAAGGACAGGCTGACTCTCTTGATAGGGGCTAATGCCGCTGATGAGTTTAAATTAAAGCCAATATCATTTAGTATTCTCAAAATCCTTGGGCCCTTAAGAATTATGCCAAATCTACTCTGCCTGTGCTCTATAAATGGAACAACAAAGCGTGGATGACAGCACATTTGCTTACTGAATGGCTTACTGGTCACTGACAATGTAGTTGGTCACCCAAGAGCTCTGATGGAGATGTACTACTGTACAAGGAGATTAATGTTGTTTTCATGCCTGCTAACACAACATCCATTCTGTAGCCCACGGATCGAAAAGTCTTATCATTCAACAAATACATTTCATAAGGCCATAGCTACCATAGATTCCTCTGACGATTCTAGGCAAAGTAAGTTGAAAACCTTCTGGAAAGAATTCACCATTTTAGATGCCATTAAAAGCATGTGTGATTCATGGAAAGAGGTCAAAGTACCAACTTTAACAGGAGTTTGGAAGAAGCTGATTCCAACCCTCATGGATAATTTTGAGGGGTTCAAGACTTCAGTAGAGGAAGTCACTACAGATGTGGTGGAAACACAAGAGAACTAGAATTTGAAGTGCAGCTTGAGGTGTGACTGAATTGCTGCAATCTCACGATAAAACTTGGGCAGAAGAGGAGTTGCTTCTCATGGATGAACAAAGAAAGTGGTTTCTTGAGATGGAACCTACTTCTGGTGAAGATGCTGTGAACAGTGTTGAAATAGTAACAAAGGATTTAGAACATTACATAAACTTACTTGAAAAGGCAGCAGCAGAGTTTGAGTATATTGACTCCAATTCTGCAAGAAGTTCTACTGTGGGTAAAATACTATCAAACAGCATCACACAGAGAAATCTCCCATGAAAGGAGGAGTCAACTGATGCAGCAACTTCACTGTTGTCTTCTTTTAAGAAATTGCCACGGCCACCTGAGCCTGCAGGAAGCACCGCACTGACCACTCAGCGGCCATGGGGACTGAGGCGTGCCCTCCACCAGCAAGAAGATTACACTCGCTGCAGGCTCAGATGATTGATGTAAACGTAACTTTTACATACACTGGAAACCAAAAAGTTCACACGACTCACTCTACTGTGTTATTTGCTTTACTGTGGTGGTCCGGAACTGAACCCACACTCTCTCTGCAGTATGCCTGTATATCATACCTTGTATTAATATAATATGTTAAGTGATGATCTACAATTTACTTATCCCGTAGTTGGACATCTAGGTTACGCCGATGTTTGTTACACTGTAGATGATGTACTTAGCTTTTTTGTCTTTTGCTGAATTATTTGGAAGTTCTTCATTTAAAAATAACAAACTCCCGAAAGTCGCCTACAGTTAGCTTAACAATTCCATTCTTAGGATAAAATCTAAGGACTAGGATCAAGGGTAGGAGCAAATACTTTAAGGATTCTGATATACAATGAATATATATCTTGATTATCTGTGGGATATTACGAATTTCATTCAATTAATTTAAACTCTATTTTTACATTTTCAGCAATTAATTGTAAGGGCAAATCTTTATGGAGGTGTAAATAATAAGCTAATATATTAATAGATCAGAAAAGGGAACCCAAACATGGAAAAATAAATCCAAACCCAGAACCTTCAGAAGAGTCTGGAAGTCCCAGTTTAAGATGGCCAGCCCACACTGAACAAAGGCGGAGATAACAGAAACTGTTCTGCACCTCGGCTTGTCTTATCTGCATTATCTTGTTACTGCCAGTGAAAATTTAGACAATGTGGAGATAAATGTTTATCACAATTCATGTTTCATAGGAAAACAAAAGTGTCTGTACTCATAATGTAAGGAGAAATCTGGTAAACTCAGGTTAAAAAGAAACAAAACCCTCAACGATGTTAATATTCTGTGGTTTCCTTGCCACAGAACATTGGTCTTTAATTCTCGTATTTTATTAGCTGAATGAGTTTCGCCTAATGCCTAAAACAAAGAGCAATGACAGCCTGGTCATCCTGACCCCAGGGGACTCGAACTGCTCTTGGTTCTGTCACTAACTTACCACATGATCTCAGCAACCCATTCTATTATCAAGTTCTCTCCAACCACAAAAAATTACATACATATTTCCCTAAGGAAGCATCAATAAAACAAGTTAAAGTCTCAAAGAAAAGTGCCATCCAACCACGTGGCGACAACACTTACACCTACCTATTGTTTCGGCAGGAATCCCCTTCTGAAAAAGGGCATTCTAAGCTTCTGCAATAGTTTATACCAATCCTCTGCCTCTGTTCAAGTCTTCTGCCTCAAGTCTCAAGGATTAGCAGCCTTCAACTGAGCGAATAAACTAAAATCACTTCATATACTCCACATCACTACCAGTGGGCTTTCTCGACTTGAGATCCAGATACAAGGGCACGTATCAAGTAGTTCCTAACGTCTGAGAGATGATAAAGGATCATTTTGCTGTGTAACAAAATTACACACTTCCTTTCACTGGTATTTCAAAAGTAAGGAGGTAAATTTGGTCCTCTGAGAAGAAATTTTAAAAACTTGCTTTCACTCTTTCACAGCTTAAGAAAATTGGTAAAATAATAATTTAAGGATTTTATGGAAAAAATAGTTGCTTTAGTAATTAAAAAATTTGTGTCATAGAAGATCTGTATATGTACATGGTTCATTGTATATGGTTCATCTGTCACGGTTCATCTGTATATGCACGCATTCATTCAACAACCATTAATTATCTATTAAACACCAGACTCTAGGCTCCTAACTCATCAGTAAGTGAATGGTGTTGGCAATCTTACGTTTAACAAATGATCTGATCATGGGATGTGAAACAGGCACAAACTTTAACATAATCTATAAACTCGTGTCTGGATAAGAACCAAGCGTGGCTATCAGCGCGTGTCCCGTTCGGGAACGCCGACGTGCACGTTACCTGTCGATGCACTGAGCCGCCAGGCAGGCGGTTGTCAGAATCTCTTTGATGTGCGTCAGCCAATTAGAGGCCTCCAATTTACTGAGCCATCGGTCCATGTTATGTGCTTGCTCATTACAAGCTTCCACGAGTTTGATTAAGCTCTCCTGAAGAATATGGTATCTTTTAAAAATAAGAAAAAGAAAGTAAAAAATTAAAAAAGAAAACAGGATGTAGAGTGATAAAGGAAGAAACCAAACCAAAAATTCAGCCTCCAATATATCCAAGAGCAAAAGTGGTTCAAAATATTAATACTATAAAAATATTTACCCCACCATACAGTAACTTGAGGATTAAGGCTTGAAAAACTAACATTTAAACATTGTTGCAAAGACACTTAAAATGCCTATGGTAGTAACCTGTTCCTCATCTGAAAAGATTAAGCCCAGTTCACGTAGCTACATGATCTGACGAGGAGACAGGGCCAGAGCCCTGCACCTTGTGACAGATCACAGCTGCAATCCTATTCCCACTGATCTAACACTAGACACCTGGCGCCATCAGCAGCGATGCCTGAAGCCAGCTTGGATCCCACTGTTTTTTAGCTCCAGCTCCCTCCCACCTGCCCAGAAGCACTCAAACATCTCCCGCTTAAAGCATAAACAACAGACTGTATTGATGGAGAAAACAGGAGGAATACGTTTGGAGATCTACTGTACAAGATGGTGACTACCGTTAATAACAACGTATTGTAGACTTGAAAATGGCTAAGAGCATAGATCTTAAATGGTCACCACACCAAAAAAATAAGTATGTTCACTGACAGACACGTTAATTAGCTTGATTTAATCATTTCACAATGTATGCATTTATCAAAACAGTACACTGTACATCATAAATATATATAATTTTTGTCATTTAAACCTTGGTAAAGCTGACTCAAAAAACCCCAAAAAACCAAGACACAGTAAGATGTCCAGCCAGTAACTGACGCTACATTAATGTGCAGGTTCATTTGAGCACTTTGATTTTCGGGACGGCTAAGGACTTACCTACTCTAATTAGCTTCAAATAAGAGTCCTAAATACATTTTATCGATCCACTCATGTACTGATGGGCCCTTGGGTTGTTTCCATATCTTTGCAATTGTGAATTGTGCTGCTATAAAAAAAATGGTGAACTGATACCTCTTGTATTAAGATGGAACTAGAGACCATTCTTCTAAGTGAAGTATATCGCAAGAATGGAAAAACAAACACCACATGTACTCACCATTAAATTGGAACTAATTGATCAGCGCTTATGTGCACATATGGAAATAACATTCATTGGAAATCAATCAGGTGAGAGGGGGGATGACGGGCTGGGTAAATGGGTGATGAGCACACTTATAACTTTGACTCAAACGGTACAAATGCAATTTATGTAACCGAAACGTTTGTATCCCCATAACATTCTGAAATTAAAAAAAAGAAGAGGAAAAAAAAGAAAAGAGTTCTTACTATCTCCGGAATCTTTTACCTCTCAATGGACTTATGAATTCGCCTCCACTGAGGATAATGAGCTTCTTGTTCAAAGCCGCCTCCTTTGGCTCTAGCTTGCTGAGCCACGTTCAGAGAGCGGGTGTCAATGATGTAGCCACGCTTTCCTGCCCTGAGGGTAGCATTGATGAGCTTCTCATCTTCCTTGCACCTCCTCCCGTTCGTGCCAGTGAGTGGCTGGCCACTTCGCATAATTACCTAAAAGCATAATACAGCTGAAAATTCAACAGCAGTTGCTTTTAAAGCTTCTGAAAACAGAAAGAAATTAGCTAGATTAAGGTATCTCAAAAACAACTGTGTGACATTTTGGAGATGGGTATGATCTGAAAACAAGAAAATATTGGCATGTATTGACAATAGTTAATAACTGTAAAATAGATAAGTCTTGTACTTTTACACAATTTTTCTGCCTACTACACCTCAAAATACTTCCACATGATAAATTATATCACCTCTTTAAGAACAAATACGGTAATTCATTTAGTCTGGGAATCGAATACCCAGTAGTCCTGGCCCTGTAATGAAGACAATAATGGCCTATGAGCCAAAAAAAACTAGACTTCAACTACACACACATGGGGTTGGCAGGTTTTAGCAAGAATTGTAAATAGACAAGGCTTGGCACCAATGGCAAAATTTAAAAGGTCACACACTTATTCTTCTTCCTTTGGGGAATCATTTCCAATACCTCAAAAGGTGCTTGTCCATTGTTTATTCTCCAGTGGCCTCTGCCACCCTTTTCAGCATTCCAGACTTAACCATCTGTCTCTAAAGGCTACCTTACCAACCATATATTCTGAAAGACTTGCTTTTGAAATCTTTTTTTTAAAAAATCATTATCTACCATACTAATCTCATACTATCTACCATACTATCTACCATACTAATCTCTTCTCTGGTGAATGGTTTAGAGTTATTTCAAGAGACCATCATTATATACTATTATCTTAGTTACTGTGACCTTTAATATGACCAAGAAAGGTTACCCAGAGGATGACAACGGTTACCTTTCAGACAGCACCTGTCACTCAAAGAGATACAACACTATATTTAATATAAGTTGTTAAAATGCTTTATAATAAATCCTTCTGAAGAGCAACTCTACTGAGCAAGCCTGATGCCAAAGTAGTAAATTTTTAAGCATCTTTCTATCCTAAATATCAATTTTTTGACATATTATCAGGGGAAAAAAGGAAAATGAAAGATAGCTATAACTCATCCACTAATTTATTAATGGATTCAAAATGAGAAGCAGAGTTTACTGACTGACAAAATGAGAGGGGACAAAGAGATTTAGAAAATACTTGGGAAATAAATACACAGTGAGCCCTTGCCTATTCAATCTTGACTCCCGTGTTTACTAAAGTTGTGACTAAATGACATTTGTCACTCTTCTCCCTTTGAAAATAAAAATGCTCAATTCACCTTTCACACATTATACTGGGCAGAGAAATTTCTCATCTTTCTACCTTATGAACGTTGCTGTAAGCATTATATACACACTAGCTTCCTTTGTACAGTGTCCTGAAGATAAATCTATCTGGGCTTTTCTAAGGTTGAGAGGGATCATGGAAAGAATTCACAGTCTTATCTTCAACACAGAAGACACCCTATTCCTGATTCTCTGAGGTTTACATGAAGGAAGTCCTAGTAGGAGAGACCTGGCCAATCACTACAATGACAGGTACATAGAAAAGGGGACACTTCTAAGAAAAGATCAAGCAGCAGAACTCCACACTCACCATTCCATTTTTTTTATGATAGTAGCTTAGTACCGGGAAGCGCCCTCCATGTCGAAACATAGCTACCTTCCGAAGAGCTTCATCGTCAATGGATTTGGGCACTATGACGATTGGTGGGTATGAGGGACAGACAGCAAATTCCTTATTGACATAGCTTAGCCTCCACTCACTGGTCTGAAAAACACAAAACATTTCAAAGCTAAGCAAGTAGCTCAATGTCAAAAAATAATCTGAAAAATTTAAAAACACCTTAGAGATCAGCTTTCACTGATGAAGAAGCCGTTTCTCAGGAATTTAATGGAAGGATATCTACCCTACAATTAAATATCTCTAGAGAAAAGGAGCTCCATTCTGCATTGCTAGTTATCACTAGTTCCTAGAAAGTTCTTCCTCATGTTGAGCAAAACCTGTTGCTCCATAACTTTCTCTAGTGGCTTCACCATGATTTCAGACAACACAATGCAAGTTCCCTATTTCACATGGCATCCTAACAAGTATTTGTAAGAGATGTTTCCTCACAGTCTTCTATTCTCCAGATTAAATGTATTAAGTATATCCACGGTTATGATGGCCAACATCACCCCATTCGCCCCTTTCTGGGTCCTTTAGTTTGTTAATGGTCCTCTTAAAGTATAGCACAAGTAAGACTAAAATACACCAGACAATGCTAACCAGAACAGACTAGAACAGAGCTACTGCCTACATCAAATCCTTTGTTCCTTTCTTTTAACTAAAAAGAGAGAAAAATGTAGTAAGATTGGTACATCTTTCTTAAAACAAAAATGACTCACTACTAAGGAAGGTTACATAGGAGTCAATGAACTAATTTCTAATACAGTACAATAAGCACTAAAAGTATACAATATAAAATTATCAAATGACAACTTATTTTAAACATCAGAACTGAAACTGCAAAAAGCTTTTTATAGTAAAAGAAAAAAAAAAATCAAATTTCAACATGTTCCTGTAAATCTGAGTTGGCCAAACATACCAGCCATAGTTTACAGTAGGAAGATAAAGCTAAAAAGTATGTTAGATGAACTATAAGAGTATTATTTTTTTTTTTCTTTTTT
>NW_012137714.1:65667-67552 GCF_000956105.1 Propithecus coquereli | reverse complement strand
TCATATCTTTCTGCTACACTGTCCCATTCTCAAGTTGGGACAATAACTCTACTGTCCCAAAATGACCCTATATTTATCTGGAGCACTTGAATTCTTGGTAACAGACAAACCAGAAAAGGCCGACTAGCCGGGAGGAACAGATGCAACATGCTCCATCACCTGGCAGATCCATCCCTCTGGGAGGGGCTTGTGGAAAAGAGTATTTCCGTGGCTGGACAAGACGGGCGCCAGATCAGTTAGCATCGTTCACACTGCAGTAATTATGGAGACTCACCTGCAGGTGAGGAGGTGAACCAACAGCATGCTACTGGGAGGTGACAGTCTCAGCACCAAACTGAATGGACTCTCAGAATGAAGTTACCACAGGGGATCGGGTCACAGAAGGATCAGGCTCGCAAGAGCATGGGCCCATGATTTATTCAGTAATTGACTGGACATATACTTCAGCAGTTTAACAAAAACATCTCCACCCAAAGGTATTTTTCTGTCTATACATCATGAAGCCTTCCCCCCACCAGCTCATAAAACAGAAAATATGGAGTAGCATGGCTATATAATCCATTATCCACTTCTATATACATCAATATATTTTTTTCCACTTCTATATCATCTTTGGCTGCCAATCACTCCAAACAGAAGCAGAACAGTCAGATATGGACGTCTGATCTCGGTCAGAGCTGCCATCGGTCAGTGCCGCCACTATCGTAAATGCAAGTCAGCAACCACTCTGACGGGCAATACTCATATTTTGACTTGATAGGTCTTTTCCTTTAAACACATTAATGCTGAGAGAACTGAAAACATTTCAATTCTGAAGGGCAGTTGGAACTACACAGAAAAAAGCTTCATCAGAATTCTTGCTGCAGTTTGGAAAACTGAGCACTTGCCAGTTATTCCTCCAATGGGATTCTCTGAGTGGCAGCAGAATATATTTGGCTGTATGAATTTTTGATTACAAAGAACAGTTCAGGCTGGGCACCGTGGCTCATGCCTATAATCCCAGCACTTCGGGAGGCTGAGGCAAGAAGATTCCTTGAGGCCAGGAGTTTGAGATCAGCCTGCGCAAAATAGTGAGACCCTGTCTCTACAAAAAACAAAACAAAACAAACAAACAAACAAAAGAACAGCTCAACTATGCTATGTGAGGAGTTTACTTATTACTCCTAAATCATGTCAAGAGGTATTCAGGGGAGGTAAGGGATGGAGCGAGGGACTGTGTCCCAGGAAAAGGCTAGAGGCCAGGTTCTCCATGTGTATTCACTGTGCTGTAAAATCACTCAGTGAGCATTCATTTTCTGAGGTCAGATGAGGATTGCTCATAATCTACAGTTTCTTTTCAGCCCTAAGGGCATCCATATAATCAGTCAGTTTCTAAAGAGCTTTAGATAGATACACACACACACACACACACACACACACACACACACACACTCTGCTACTTAGCAACTGATTAGTGTCTGACGCTAAGGAAGCTGAGCGAAGGCAATCAGCAAGTTGGTGATATGCTTCTTTGCCCTCTTTCCTCACCACTGAGCTTCAACGCAGGCAACGTCTCTCAGACCCACCAGCCAACCATCTTATAGATTACTGGTCACAAAGGGATAAGAAGAAAAATGTGGACTAGTCAGTGAAAGTCCAACCTCCTAACTGAAAAACAAAAACAAAAAAGCACATGCTCAACTGAAGTGGGCCAGTAGCCTCTGCCCAAATGATGGGACGTTACTTTAATTTATCAATCTAGATGGAAACTACGTGCTTTCTCACTCGAGTTAACGAATTAGGCCAAATCAACATCACACATTACTTCCAAATAATTACTCCCAGATGTGTGAGACAACCAGTTCAGTTCACCTTCTCACTTCCTTAAGTAAAATCAGCAAAGACA
>NW_012137714.1:64763-65617 GCF_000956105.1 Propithecus coquereli | reverse complement strand
CCATCCCAAAGCCCTTCCCCAAAGGCAACCATTTTCCACATTTTAAACGGCGTTTACTTTAATTTTATTAAACAACAACATTACACTGGTATTTCCTGAGTTTTCACTATTGTGTATTATTTACTGATTTCCTACTACTCTAGAGAATGATGACTGTCCGCTGATCTGTAATGCCATCTGTCACACTGTACGTTTCCAAACATACAGGGCTCTCTATTCAAATATGCAAATTGTTTAAATAATTAACCTAAACCCAAAAGGAAATACCTAGTAGAAAAAAGTATTGAATCTAAGTAAAAGTAAACAGAGGTAGGATCTCTTAATGTGAAAAGATGTAGGAATTTTACTTTATTTCATTAGTAATTTTAGTCTCAAAAAAGGTAATGCAACTTTAGGCTACCTTAAAGTATGAGTAATATTAATAGTTTCAAGCTACACTAAATGTTATGGGTGCCACATTTTAAGAGAAATGACACATTTCTCAGAATGCAGCTTTGTCATTAAGCAACGTATGAATGTATATACTTCTTTTAAGCATGGATGAGTCAGCTTCACCTTTCGGTCCTTCAAAAGGAAGTGATCGTTTTCACAAGTACAATAAGGTGATGGGATATTTCTCATCATCCATAGTTCTCAAAAGGTAACTCACAGCTGAAGAACAGAGCTCGAACTCCTGCTCGGGAAGGAATGCGTGCCAGCCATCCTCTACGACTTCGAACATGGGCCGGTAGAAGAAAGGGTACATCAGAGTGATGGAGTCCAGGGTAGACAATGCCTGGGGGCAGAAAGAAAAGACAGAAAGGAAAAGGGAACATACCACAATTTGAAACGCATTCTAACTGACAATTGGTTAT
>NW_012137714.1:49225-52078 GCF_000956105.1 Propithecus coquereli | reverse complement strand
CACGGCTTTCCCAGAGCCCGGACAGTGCTCAGCACACAGAAGACGGGTGGAAGTAAATAGATCTTAAAGCAACAACTAAGCAATCTGACCACTTCCTTGTGCCCTTTCCACCACACCACGCTGCTTCCCAGGAAAGGTTGTGTGTACAGTTTGTCATTTCTCCCCCAGTAAATTAAAAGGTCCCTGTCTTACATGCCTTCTTTATGCCCTGCAAAGCCCAGCACCTAGTGAATGCTAGGTAAATATGAAGAAATGAATGAGTGAAAAGTAACCATAAAAAGAAGTAAATAAGAAAGAAAAGAGAGTCGAGGGTCATACAGAGACTACTAATTGGGATTCTTGGCACCACTGACCATTCAGCGGTCAATCCTCTCATTTACGATGTGTTTACAGGCATTTTGAAGGAGACAAAAATGAATCGGATGTTGAGTTCTGGCTTCAAAGAGCTAATATATATGTACCTGTTAAAATGCAAATTTGAATATATGCTTATGAGACACATATAATTAAAGAGCTGCAGAATTTCAAGGTGAGAGGAATTACTTCCAGTTATGGGACTGACGTAAGAATCGGTGAAGGAGGAGGTGGCCGCTGAACTGGTTAAAGTGAACAGGGACAGAGGGCAACAGTGGGATGACAGCCTATGAACTCCTGACAGACCAGAACTGTCAACATATTTTATTCATCTTCGTGTCTTCAATGCCTCACAAAATGTCTGAAACATAAAGGCACTCAATAAATGTTTAACGAACCTGGGAGATGCAAGGCGTTCCAGTAGAAGGAAGAGGTCAGTAAAACACAAAGAGAGAACTCGGGACGTATACGAGCAATAAATAGTGAGGTCTGGCTAGTAAAAAGGGTTCATGAAAGGAAACGCAAGAAGGGTTCAGGAAAAAGAAATGGCAAGAAAGAAAGTGAAGAAAGTAGGTTAGGGCCAGAACATGGACCGCTATGAATGACAGGTGAAGGCATTTAGACTTCATACATCGTGCAGGCAATCAGACACCACTGAAAACTTGACACAGGAAAAGGTGATTTGAGGGGTCTAATAAGAGCCCTCTGCTCAAAAAATAAATAAATAAATCTACCACTCACTCAAACTGCTCGAAATTCTACCATTAGAAATTATTTTATTTTAAGGCATATCCTCTCTAGGAATTTTCTTAATATCCAAATTCTCCTGGGAGGCAACAGAAAACATTGCTGTGATTCATCTATACTTTAGTGTTTCTTGGATAATCAATTTGCCTTCTCTGGCTAGAGTACACAGGGCCACTGAGGAGATGGGAATTTTGACTGCAGATGAAAGCGTAACTTTTTTACTTTGAGACACTGCCTTGGAAAGATAAAAAGTTTGGAGTGCAAAAAAAAAAAAAAAATGGTTAATTATACCTTTCCTTAAGAGCTAACAACCCTGTTCTTTCCAAAAGCAGAAGTGAGTAAAGATGAGGCGAGGGCCGGAGCAAGGCTGGGCTCAGTGGCTCAGGCCTGT
This sequence comes from Propithecus coquereli, assembly GCF_000956105.1. Classification (NCBI taxonomy): domain Eukaryota; kingdom Metazoa; phylum Chordata; class Mammalia; order Primates; family Indriidae; genus Propithecus; species Propithecus coquereli. The sequence continues at coordinate 50,586 of NW_012137714.1, read as the reverse complement.
AATCCCAGCACTTTGGAGGCTGAGGCAAGAGGATTGCTTGAGACCAGGAGCTCCAGACCAGCCTGGGCAACATAGCGAGACCCAGTCTCTACAAAAAATTTAAAAATTAACCAGGCTTGGTGGCGCACACCTGTGGTCCCAGCTCCAAGGCTGAGGATCCCTTGAGCCCAGGAGTTTGAGCTATGACAGCGCCACTGCACTCCAGCCCAGGCAACAAAGCGAGACTCTGTCTTAAAAAAAAAAGAGATGAATAGAAGACGTTATAATCTTCCTCAGTGGGAAGAAGTATTAAACTGATGACCCAGAAGGTAAGAAATAAGCAGAAATATGACAAACTGAACATTTTTGAGGAAGAAAACGTGGGTTTGTGGCATGTAGACACTCCTAACTACATAATGAGCTCTTCAGTATTCCTCAAAGTGGTAAATACTTTACCTAAATCACATCCAATCACAACTTCATGAACTGTGATTGACAATCAGTTGCGATCCAAAGCATATGATGGGGCAAGAAGAAGAAATTTGAAAAGAAAACGTTGAAAATCCACCCAAATGGTGGTATGCACCAAAATGACAATCAGGACGGTAACCATAACCCTGAGCACTCCGACCACACTGAACAGAACCCAGGTGTCCCATCTGGATGGCTTTCTCCTTCCTAAAACTCCCGAACCCAGGCCAGAGACGGCTCATTTTGCCGGCTAGCTGCGACGCTAGGAAAACACCAGGAAGCGTGTGCTCGGGACCCCGCCGCAGGACCCCCGGTGGGATGGGCACTCACCGCTTGTCGATGGCGTCGATGTTTGAATGGAGGAGCCACAGCTCCTCCGTGTTGTCCTGCCGGGAGGACAGGATCAGGTGGTGGCCGGTCAGACACAGGGTCCCCTCGACGGCCGGATAGAAAGGCCGGTGCAGCACCACATTGTCCACCCGCGGGGTCTTGATCAGCTCCGCGAACTCCATGTTCCCCCAGCGGCCCGGGCCAGAGGACCGCCGAGCGCCGCAGGTGCGGGGCGGTTACGCCGCCGCAGGGCAGAGTGACCCCGCGCCGGGCTGGCCGGAGGGGCGGGGCGGGGCCGGGCGGGGAGGCTGGGCCCCGCCCCAGGCCGGGGTGGGCGCTACGAGGCCTGCAGCCCCCGACACTGGCCGCGGCAAGTCCCGGGCGGGGGCTGGGCCAGGCCGGGCGTCTCCGCCGCACCGCCCGGTTTCCCAGGCCCAGGCCTCGACCGCAGAGAACGCCGCTGTCACCTGGGCACCCGATCGCGCGTGGGCGGGCTGAGGGCAGGAGGACGAGGCTGCCGTAGGGCCAGCTTCCAAGCCCGAGCCGCTAGGGACTCCTGGCGGAAGTAGCTGCTCGCAGGG
>NW_012137714.1:46916-49175 GCF_000956105.1 Propithecus coquereli | reverse complement strand
TATTAATATTTCTACTCAAATTTCTAGGATTGCATTACAAAAGATATACTAGTATATTCAAGAAAAACAGTTCCAATTCTAGCTGCTAATCTGGCAGAAAAGTAGACACTGTGCTCGATTAGCTCTCACTAGTGGTTTTCGATGTCTCTCAGGAAGCCCTCAGCGGCAGGTGGGGAAGGTCGAATCAACGAGGGCTTCCCCCCAATCAATACCTGCCCATCATAACATGATCAAAACCAGTTCTAACTGTATCTGTTTTACTGGTTTAACAAAACAATGGCAATTCCATAAAGCCATCGGAATGCAATTCTATGGAATTCCAAGCAATTCATGGAATTGGGGTTACTCACATAAATGAGTAACAGTAAACGCTGCTATAAGTCAACAACATCCCACTACACTCATATTGCAGTGAATCGGAGTGAGGCTTTTCCCGTCAGTTTTCAGTATCTGAGTCAGAGAACATGACCAAATACCTAATGAAGAAACATCAGAGCTGCACTGAGTCATAATATAACCCATCAGATTTTGCCTCCAAAATACTTACCTCAATGGAACTGGCTATATTCAAACATTCCTCCATTCCAGGAATATCCAACTGTATAATTCGAAAGTCTTTACATTTTATGATGATGGTACCCAGTGATCCCACGAATCTGTAAGAAATTATAAATCGTGCTTAGGAACACATATATTCTGAACTTCAAATATATGATTATGTCTTTGAAAAGACAATGTAGTCGTAATCACTATCATCTCCCTAATTAGTCTAATTAGGAGATAAGCCTGCATCATTAAAATGTGAGCCATAAATTACTTATAAAATATGTATTTTTTAAAATTTCAGATACATAAAGTAATTCACATCTGTCTCATTCTTTTAATGGAGATTATTTGGGGCCTTACTTCAAAGAACATAAAAAAAAATCTGTAATTAATGTGTTTGGTGTTTGTAGAGAGATTTCTGAAGCACTGGAAAACAGTTTATTTCAGATTTCACAAACAAAAACAAACAAAAAACACTTGTGGACAACTTTGTGTGCTGGAAGAATCATAAAATGATGCAAGCCATGTGTATGAGAATGTTCTATAGACTTGCGAAGCAGTATTCAGATACAAGTTACTACTTGATGTGAAAGGGATTCTCTTTCTCTTACGTGGCAGAACTGAGGTCCAGAGAGGTTACGAAGCTTGCCGAAGGGCACCTATCTAAGAGGAGGCAGAACTAAAGTCATCCTTAATGAGTGTCTCGCTCACCCCATCTCCAATTCACCAGCACGACACGGCAGCTCAGTCTTCACAATGCATCCCAAATTGGACTGCTTGTCACCACACTCCTGCTTCCCGCTAAGTCACCATCCGCTTTTGTCTGATCTGCTCCGCAGTCTCCTAACTGGGACTGCTGCTTCCACTCTTGCCTCTCTGCAATCCACTTTCTGTCAGTAGCCAGAATCATCTTCTAAAAAGGCTATCAGCTGCTACTTCCTTGCTTTCAACTCTCCAAGGGCCCCCACGACAAGCGGCATGGCCTACAAGGCCCCCCAACGCCAGGCCCTCCCTCTGCTCACTGCACTCCAGCCACGCTGGCCTCTCTGTCTTCCCTGCACATGCCAAGCACATTCCTGTCTCAGGGTTTTTGCATTCACCGTTCCTCTGGCTGGAATCTTTCTCCCTTCATTCAGGTGTCACTTTCCTATTCAAATGTCACTTGTCTTCTCTGAAATCCTCCCAGCCCTCTCTATCATCTCCTCTTCCTTTATTTTCCTTCCTGGCAGTTACTACCTCACATCATCATATGTATATTTACTTGTCGATTCATTTGATTGTCCATCTGCCCCGCTAGTTCCTGAGTAACCTTGGTCATCACGGCTTTCCCAGAGCCCGGACAGTGCTCAGCACACAGAAGACGGGTGGAAGTAAATAGATCTTAAAGCAACAACTAAGCAATCTGACCACTTCCTTGTGCCCTTTCCACCACACCACGCTGCTTCCCAGGAAAGGTTGTGTGTACAGTTTGTCATTTCTCCCCCAGTAAATTAAAAGGTCCCTGTCTTACATGCCTTCTTTATGCCCTGCAAAGCCCAGCACCTAGTGAATGCTAGGTAAATATGAAGAAATGAATGAGTGAAAAGTAACCATAAAAAGAAGTAAATAAGAAAGAAAAGAGAGTCGAGGGTCATACAGAGACTACTAATTGGGATTCTTGGCACCACTGACCATTCAGCGGTCAATCCTCTCATTTACGATGTGTTTACAGGC
>NW_012137714.1:34523-36926 GCF_000956105.1 Propithecus coquereli | reverse complement strand
GGGAGAGCCTATAAAAAGACCATGGTGTCATTAAGGAAGAAATGTTTACTATTCCATAAAACCATAGACTCCTTTTGCCCATGATAGAAAATTGTCACTATCATGCTGGATTGCTATAATGAAAACTATTATAAAGTTTCATTATAACGGAGACAATTACATTTACTCTGGTTGGAAGCACAAAGCATGGGAAGCCCTTGAGATCTGAGGAAACCAAAAATTCAATAGTAAGGATTAGAGTATGGGAAGCGGTGGAGAGCACAATATGGTACTTCACTATATGAACAGTAGATGGCAGTGGAGTTCAACGGTAATGGGATAGGCTTCCATTCTATTAAAGTAATTCAGGGAAGCTGTAGTCAAACACTACTGTGCAAACTGCCCAGCCATAAGGAACTCAGAGGATTCCGATAATCCAAAGAAGATGAGGATATTTATAATACATATAAAACACTTACTCAACACCTTACGGATGTTATTATATAATCACTCTGTGACTCTATGAGATAACAAATGGTGTTGATATATAATCATCTAGATGTTATTCTACCCATTAGTCAACTAGCTTTTGTTAAGTGCCTACCTGGTCACCAGCACTGTGGGGAATGGAAACAATAGATTTAGCACGGCCCTTGTCCTCAAGAGTAATAGCTGGTTTGGTAGTCCTGCTAGTGTGGTGGCCTCAGGGCAGTTAGGCTGCACGCCAGGCAGATGAAGGTGTCAAGAGTGAGTATTCCTGAGAGCACAGTGGAAGCTGCGTCACCTTTCATGACTTGGACTCAGATGCCACATAACGTCATTTCCACCATGCTCTGTTGATCTAAACAGTCACAAAAGCCCACCCAATTTCAAGACGACATAGACCCCGTCTCTCAATAGGAGCAGTGCCCAAGAATTTGCCCTACAGGGACCCTGTTGAGAGTGGGAAATCTGTATGTGTGAATTTAATTTCCCCTGAACACGCTGGCAGCTGGAAAGAAGAGTACAGTGAATACTTGGAAAGTCAGCACACTCTTTTGGCAAAGTGCTTTTCTGCTCATAGCCATAATGAAATGAACTAAGAATATGCAATTACATATAATTGGATATAATTAAAATACAGAGACACGTCTAAAATAAAGGCCTAATTAAGAAGTAGGAAAACTAACTAGGTGGGAATGTCAACAGTGCTAATTCAGTGATTACTGTTGGGGTTTATTTTATTGTCATTGGCCCTACTCAGGGTCAGCGTCCAATGAAATAGTGAAGCAACCTCAGCCGGCTCGCAACGCTTGATCACCCCTCCCCAGCTTCACATTTCCTCTTTCCCCACACTATTTAAGCCAAGCTTTGTACACAATGTTAAATATGATAGATACTGTTATTTTCAATTCTTCCTTTTTTTAATAGACCGTGACACACACCCCTTCGATGCCAATATGGTAACCACTAGCTCTGTGTGGACATCGAACAACTGCAATGTGTCTAGAGAGACTGAGGAGCTGAATTTTCAAATCTCTTTGAATGTGTTTACGTTATGGGTAGGTAGTTCCAGTTCTAAGAAAACACAAGTTTTTACCAAAGAAGGTCTTGAGTTTTATATGTCATGTATTATGAAAAAGATTCTTAAACTACCTAGACAAATGGAACCAGTGTACTAGTTAACCCAAACTCACCATGGCCTTCACAGGAATAAGCTGACATGATCATAATAATACATTGTCAGAAGGCTCTTGAATTTGAGGATGTAAAAACACCTGATGTTCAGCAGTTACCTTAAGTCACATCAAGAACCTCTGTTCCACCTGCAGCGACCCCCAGGCCCCTTCTCCATCCTGCTGGAAGGGAATTCCCCTGCCTGCCCCCTGTAATTATGTCAGGAAATCAGACTGATCCAACACCCCCCTTTCTCAAATAGCTCTCACACACATGGGCCCCTGTCGTCAATTCTCAGTTCCCCATCTGAAGCCCACCTTTAGTCAAAGTACGAGTTATAATATACAAATGCTGGTCCTGAGCAGCATTTTTATTTTATTTTTGAGAGCTATTTTTAAACTAATTAAGAGCTCTTCAATTAAAAAAAGAAGTTTCTATTAATTTGTAAACCTCTAACACTAGCCAATCCACGGGATACCAGATGTGTGGACTAATTACATCCCTAGCACAGCTAGCAAAATGGTGCAGAAATGCAAATAGTTGGGAATAGCCTGTCTCCCAAGGGAATTAGCAAACTCAGTTGGAAAGTCTTTCAAATTCAATACAATTCCTGTTTTGATGGTTTCTAGAAGTTACAAAGAATATTAATGAATAAGATAAAGAAACTGAGACTGCCCAAAGTGCAAAAAAGTTTAAGAAATTATGCCAAAACACATAATGTTTTAAATGTGTGGGCCTTTAGAAAAAATTCTCCAGCCCAAGAGAAAT
>NW_012137714.1:31551-34473 GCF_000956105.1 Propithecus coquereli | reverse complement strand
AGCCTAGCGCTACTGCGGGCGGAAGCAGCGGAGCTCGAAACCCGGAAGACATGCGAGTCAGGGCCGGAAATTGGTCCCCGCCTAGGTCCGTTGGAAATGCCTCCGGAAACACAGCCAGACCCGAAGATTTGTGTTCCTACCAGGAAAACGCTTTTCTTAGCCCTCACGCCCTCCCTCCGCACCCCTCACCCGGTCCAAATATTCCTCATCAGAAAAGGCCCGGGAAGACGGAACGACGAGAGGAGAACCCTGTCTTGCTGCCCTCCACTGGAGTGGTATCCGCTCCAACCGCTCTTCAGAGCGTGGAGTGCCTTAAATGGTGACGATTTGTATGCATTCGCCATGAAGAGATGGCAAGCATGGGATGGAAGCTGTGAGTGTGACCCCGGAGAAGCCACCAGGTGTAAGGGACGGATCCAGGGCCCCGCCTCAGACTCTCGAGAGCGCCGCGCCACGAGGTGTGACCTTGAACAAGGGAGGACAAGCATAAAAAAGACGTGTGAGAGGGACCTAGGTAGATGTAGATACAGTGCACAGAAGAGGAAGTGATTAATCCTCTGCCATAGGGACACCCAAGTGAGTTGCTAGAGGCCACCCAGTTAATTTGTAGCAGAGCCTGAACTTCCACCCACATTTATGAAGTCCAAGACAGTGGCGCACTGGTCACCACCGTACAGCCTCCCCATGAGGTACAACCCAGCTGAACTACTCCCAGACGCCTAAATTACGCCAGAAATTTATTCAATTAATTTCCCTTTCCTTGTTCCTCTCCCACGCCCCTCCCCGAAACTGACATTTTTTTTAAATTCTAAAATAGGAAATAGAGGGGAAATACGGGTTTTAGTCTGCTGTTACTTCATTAACCTTTGAAATCCTCACCATTTAGTACCTAAGAACAGTGAGTTGGCCAAAATCCTACCGTATTCACAAAGTAAATTGTACGACTTCATCACACCACCCAACACTTGTTCATGCTTTTTTTTTTTTTTGTCCTCTCTTAAATGTTCTCTTCTTAAAACACTTCATAATGTTGTCTCAGCGGAGAGCCCAGTTTAGCTTATTTGTCTGCAAAAGAAAAACAGGAACCAAAAAAGAAGGGAGGAAGAGGGAAGTGATTTATAAAACTATTTTTTGAGCTGAAATTTTTATCTTTTTCTTCCCTTATGTGGTTCATTATGACAATGACCAATTATGGAAGGGAGACTTTAATTCCAGAGTGAAGAATCGGGGAAAGCTCTCTCATCAAAGGAGAAGGCATCCTTTGAAGGGAGGACCTTGAAGGATGAGTAAGGTTTACACTCTGAATGGAGTGTGGCCAAGACAGATGTCCAATTTAGGGATATCTGCTAGAGGTGGGGAGAAATTCTCCAGTAATTCCATTGCCTTTTTCTTTCAGTTTCTTGGCTGCGGGGAGAGCCTATAAAAAGACCATGGTGTCATTAAGGAAGAAATGTTTACTATTCCATAAAACCATAGACTCCTTTTGCCCATGATAGAAAATTGTCACTATCATGCTGGATTGCTATAATGAAAACTATTATAAAGTTTCATTATAACGGAGACAATTACATTTACTCTGGTTGGAAGCACAAAGCATGGGAAGCCCTTGAGATCTGAGGAAACCAAAAATTCAATAGTAAGGACTAGAGTATGGGAAGCGGTGGAGAGCACAATATGGTACTTCACTATATGAACAGTAGATGGCAGTGGAGTTCAACGGTAATGGGATAGGCTTCCATTCTATTAAAGTAATTCAGGGAAGCTGTAGTCAAACACTACTGTGCAAACTGCCCAGCCATAAGGAACTCAGAGGATTCCGATAATCCAAAGAAGATGAGGATATTTATAATACATATAAAACACTTACTCAACACCTTACGGATGTTATTATATAATCACTCTGTGACTCTATGAGATAACAAATGGTGTTGATATATAATCATCTAGATGTTATTCTACCCATTAGTCAACTAGCTTTTGTTAAGTGCCTACCTGGTCACCAGCACTGTGGGGAATGGAAACAATAGATTTAGCACGGCCCTTGTCCTCAAGAGTAATAGCTGGTTTGGTAGTCCTGCTAGTGTGGTGGCCTCAGGGCAGTTAGGCTGCACGCCAGGCAGATGAAGGTGTCAAGAGTGAGTATTCCTGAGAGCACAGTGGAAGCTGCGTCACCTTTCATGACTTGGACTCAGATGCCACATAACGTCATTTCCACCATGCTCTGTTGATCTAAACAGTCACAAAAGCCCACCCAATTTCAAGACGACATAGACCCCGTCTCTCAATAGGAGCAGTGCCCAAGAATTTGCCCTACAGGGACCCTGTTGAGAGTGGGAAATCTGTATGTGTGAATTTAATTTCCCCTGAACACGCTGGCAGCTGGAAAGAAGAGTACAGTGAATACTTGGAAAGTCAGCACACTCTTTTGGCAAAGTGCTTTTCTGCTCATAGCCATAATGAAATGAACTAAGAATATGCAATTACATATAATTGGATATAATTAAAATACAGAGACACGTCTAAAATAAAGGCCTAATTAAGAAGTAGGAAAACTAACTAGGTGGGAATGTCAACAGTGCTAATTCAGTGATTACTGTTGGGGTTTATTTTATTGTCATTGGCCCTGCTCAGGGTCAGCGTCCAATGAAATAGTGAAGCAACCTCAGCCTGCTCGCAACGCTTGATCACCCCTCCCCAGCTTCACATTTCCTCTTTCCCGACACTATTTAAGCCAAGCTTTGTACACAATGTTAAATATGATAGATACTGTTATTTTCAATTCTTCCTTTTTTTAATAGACCGTGACACACACCCCTTCGATGCCAATATGGTAACCACTAGCTCTGTGTGGACATCGAACAACTGCAATGTGTCTAGAGAGACTGAGGAGCTGAATTTTCAAATCTCTTTGAATGTGTTTAC
>NW_012137714.1:0-30006 GCF_000956105.1 Propithecus coquereli | reverse complement strand
GCGCGCTCAGGCCGGGGACCCAGTTCTGGACACGTCCCCTGGACACCCTGAGCCTCAGATTTCTCGATTCTAAAATTCAGACCTAAAGAGCAGTTTCCTCCTTGCTCTGGTACCCCTGGGGCCTCTGTGTGCAGCTGAACAACCCTGGCCTCGCACAAGTAGCCCCCTCAGGTTTGGGGTACAGTCTGCACCTCTTGGCCAGATTCTATTTGTGTGTGTGTGTTTTATCACAAATATAATATAAATGTAACATTTCAGTTTATATAAGACTTTGGAATTATTATCCCACCACAATCTTAACTAAATTCCTTCTAATGGTCAATAGGTTACCATTGCTAACACCAAGTATTTGAGACTATAAATGTAAACATGTGTATTTAATTAACGAGAGCCATGACCACTAATGTCCTCATATGAAACACTGCAAATTATGTAAACCTGTAGAATCACTCCACCTTTGCTGTCTGGGTAAGTTTTAAAGTGTCATATTTCTCAGACAAACTTTTATTAATAATGGTGATATTTTAATAATATTTTCTTTAATGTCAACTTATAATACATTTTCTAAGATTTCTAATTGACTTGAGACCTTATCAACTGAGGTAATCAGGGAGTAATCATTAGGTATCTGGAAATTTTCCAAAGAAAAAATTTTAAATTTGTAAATGAAAAGAAAGAAAATCCATACTCCTGTGGTTTTGGCATATGTCTTCTTGCCCATGTAAACACATAGATTCTTTATAACACTCAATGAAAACAGTGCAAATAGACCTATTTTAAACGTTGCCTAATATGCCTGATACTATTAGTTATGTTTATGAAATGAGCGTTTGAGAGAATTAAGAAGTGTTGTCACCTAAACATCGTTTGGTGTGAACATGCACAGATACGTACGTTTAAATGCACCCGCGCCCAGGCGCTCAGCCTGGGCCCCCTAAGCAGAGCCTGGGAGGAAGACTTGCGTTCAGGTCGTTTTGGGGGAAGGGGTCCCAGGGAGGAAGAGTGAGGGGCAGGGAGTGACTGGGAAGGGGACACCCAACACTGGGAGGGGCTGTCACGCGGCCACAGCCAGGACAGTGGCTGCTGGAACATCCAGGCCCCTCTGAGCAGTAGGTGGGGAGGGGTGGTCCCTACAGCTCGGGGTGGAAGAAAACTCAGGGTAAATCTCCATGACCTGGGAGCCCCGAGGCGCAGGACGTGGCTGGCGTTCGCGGGGTCTGGGCTGCATCTGACCGTGTTCCTCTCCTGAGACGCGATTTGCAATTTATTACAGCGATTTTAGGTTCACAGAAAAGCTGACTGGAAAGTACAGAATTCCCACGTATAGCGTCCTCCCCCGGTTTCCTATTATTTACATCATATTGATACATTAGTGTGGTACGTCTGTTACAGTGGATGAACAAATACTGAGACATTCTCCTGTTCCTTACACTGCAGGATGGCTGCAGTTAACAACAATGTATTCTATAGTTTCAAATAGCTGCAGGGAGGATATTGACCATGCCCAACACAAAGGAAGGATAAACGTTTGAGATGATGGATCTGCTAATTACCTTGATCGGATCACCACGCACTACAGTATCACAACATGACCATGCACCCCATGAATATGTGCCATTATTATTTGTCAATTTAAAAAATAAAATTATGCTAAGATAAGATTTTCATAGACACTCTATCAAGAAAAAAATTAAATTAAAAAATACAAAAATAAGACATTAGTATAAACTAAAGTCTATGGTTCACGTTAGGTTTCGCTCTTTGCGTTGTAGAGTCTATGGGTTTTGTCAAATGTACACTGACATGTGTTCATTACGACGGCATCATACAGAATAGTTTCACAGCCCTAAAAAATCTTTTCCTCTGGATTTTAGTTTACTTTTTGTTGCTTTTTCTAAGACCCAGCCCCAAATTCAGGGCTTGACAGATTTTTTTGAATCTTCACCATCTTTGATTTTCCTGAAACAGCCTCTTGGGGGCACCTTGTTGCGCACACCCCTTGCTGGGGACACACTCTGCAAAGACATTAGTACAGTGTGACCACGGTTCCCACCTGAAGAACAGCTTCAGTCCACCCCCCTGACAGTGCCTCACTTTTTGGAACCAGTTCTTGTAGCTATCAGGAAGGCTACTTGGGTCATTTACAAATTTTAGTAACCAGATCTATATCCACTTTTCCCAAACTTAGAAAATGTAAAACAGGTTGACAGAATTGTCAAAACCCAATTGGCTAACCTAACAGGTGGAATCAGACTGTCTCGGCCTTCTCTTTCATCTTTCAGACCCATGAAAATTCATTCCCTGGAAAACAAGAAAAACACTGAATCCTTATCAAATAGCTCCGGGCAGGCCTGTGCCTCTTACCGCCATATCCCACAAGAGGACTCCACCTGGGGTGACCATACATCCCAGTTTTCCCAGGACAGTCCTAGTTTATGCCTGTGGTCTCAGTCCTTATTCCTACCCACCCCCCTCCTGCCCCATCTCACTCTCAAAAGTGTTCCAGTTTGGATGATCAATGACATGGTCACCCTAACTCTAAGTTGTTACATTCTGGTATTCATATTTCCACTTTTGGAAAAAATCAGACTGAGCTGTCCAGCGTTCTCATCAGCAAGTTGCCACTATCTCGTTCGTACCTGACTCGTCACTGAATGCTGGAGCCAGGAACTACAACCCCCAGAAGAGGAATCCCAGCACTCAGATCCCGGCAGAGTTGACTCTGCTGCTAGACACCGGCTCCGTGCGCAGGTAAGAATGTTGCTGCTTTTCCCCTGACGCCTTCGAATCTGGAGGTGGGAACATTGCAACAATGCAAATGAGAAGGGTCGGAAAAGTTGTCAGTAATTCAATAGATAATAACTGACCAAGTTCCATGGGAGGGTAGTTCATGCATTCTTGAAGCCTAAGTCTGGATTTAATAACATGCATGTATCATGGGTACGGTTACAGCCAGGACACACTCACAGCGAGGCTTTCAAAGTGTTTCCCTTCCCTAAGCCTGCCCCTAGGGTGCACAGGTCAGAGCTTCCTCCAGCTTGCAGCCCAAAGTTGGCATTTGTCAAGTGCTCTGAGACCTTTCCTCCCTCCTTAAATAAAAGGGCGGGGAAGGGCCGGGAGTGGGAAGGGATTGGCCTTGGAGAGAGTAGGAGGCGGGAGGGAGCACGCATGCTCCCTAAGAGTGGTCCGTCCAATTCACCCACATCTGAGATTCTTCTGGAAGCACAACACTGACTGCTCTCCCAGCAGCGTCTCTAAAGCAGGACCCAGTTTCCTGCCAGGGCCGCCTGCCTTCCTTTCTTGAATGGCAGTCAGCAGCTGGACACCCCCCAGAAGGGGAAGTGAAACGCAAGCTAGCTGGGGTTTAAGACAGAGGCAGACCTGGGCTAGTCGGCACCTGTAGTGGATAATTTTTAACACCATCCCCTCACCCCCCTACACAACGAAACTATTTTTACAAATATAATCAAGTAATCATCAGTAGCAATCATTATTTTCTTGATTCAGTCTATACTTTCAAAATATATAATTTTTAAAAAGAATACATTTCAATTTTAATATTATTCAAATTTAGTGACACATCGCATCTGAACTAAATTTGCACTTTGCCGGTAGAAAAACTATTCATCTCACAGTTCTCCCTCTGTTTTACTGTTTGAAATTTTAAACACAAACGAACACAAGTGTTTATCACAAAAGTAAAAGAACTCACCTCTATTTCTTCATTGTTACACTCGCGGTGTGTCACGGTCTATTTTGAATCTACTATTTAAACTTAGGAGTTGGAGACAGTTGTTATTCAAGGAGCAAACCCCGACCTAGTGACATTCCTGAGCAGACAGGAACAAAATGCACGTGGCTGGGTCCTCATGGTGGTGGCTTCTGTACAACAGGGAATTCTCTGAATTAACTTCCAGAAAGAACACAATTATTAATGATAAGAAAATGTACCAAATCAAAGCTTACCTATGCATTGTTAAAATGCAATTGTTCCTGCAGAGATAATTTAGAACTTCGAACAACAAAAGATTTTTTTTTCATAGAACAGTATTTTATCACTGATATTATTTAGAATTGCTGGCACATGGTATTATAAAAAATGAACGTTTAGTCAGTTATATTATTGTGTTTAAATTCTCTACAACGATGCATCTCTTACTGCCTGCTCCAGGGGCAGGCTGGCCCTGTGGCTCTGCCCTTTGACTGCCACCGGTTTAAGGTGACTTACGGCCAGCACTGCTAAGCTGTACTGTCCGTGTATCTGTAGGAATTGTTTTAATTTAAACTAACAGTCTTGAAGTTCAGCGTTTTTATTTCAGGTGTAAGACTTCTCAAGGGTGATGGGGCAAATAAATGGAAAGTCTGCTGGGTCCTTTTTCTCAGACATCAATGCTTAGGATTTTGAGAGCATGAGTTTGGGGGGAAAAAAAACCCAACAGGTTTTTCAAGTTTCAGGCTGGTGTTTGGTGCCCTCTGGCGGACAGTGTGAAAATAGACAGCTCAGATACTTTACAAATTAATAATCGCTTATATTGTTTATTATGTACCAGACATTGCCGTTAACCTTTTGTGTGCATTATCTCGTCCTTACAACGTCCTGCAAATTAGGAATATGATTCCAATTTGACCGATTATAGAACTAGCTCAGAGAGGTCAAGTAGACTGATGACAGCAACAGAGCCAGCAGGTGTAATAGCAGAGCTGCCTCAGCCCTGAGCCCTGCTGACACCTCCATCTTGGACTTCCAGCCTGCGGGAATGTGAGGAAGGCAGGCCACAGGAGGCTTTGGTTGGACAAGGGTATTGGGCAGGTGTTGTGCCAAGGACAATGTCGGGGCCGCAGGCTGACAGCCACTCCCAGGAGTGGGCAAAGCGGGAGGTGCCTGGTGCCAGGAGAAGGCTGTTCGCTCTGATTGTGTAGAGCCAGTGTTGCCAGCGGACAGCGTGGGGCATTAGGTCACGAAGGTGGAGCCCTCGAGAATGTGACTAGTACCTTATAAGGAGCTGAAGAGACCAGAGTTCTCCCTTCCACCTTGTGAGGACGTGGGGAGAAGATGCCATCGGTGGACCAGGAAACGGGCAGACATCGAATTCGCCAGTTCCTTGGTCTTGCACTTCCCAGACTCCAAACTGTCAGAAAGAAACTTTTGTTGTTTCTAAGCTGCTGTTGCTGGCATTTTGCTACAGCAGCCTGCATGGACCGAGACGTCAGCTATTCGCCAAAACGGGGAGCGGGTGGGATCCGGGAATGAGGAGAGTCAACATGGTGGAAATGAATCCAAAGACAGCCAGGCAGCCGGTAGGTGCGCCAGGGCCTTATCAGCAGGACCATTGGCCAGGTAGAGATGGTGCCTGAGAGGTGACAGGTAAGTGCCCCAGAATCTATGAGAGGGGGACAGGCGGGAAGGGGACTTGGGATGCAGGATTAACACCAGCAAACAGAAGGCTCATGCAGCCGGGAGAACGTCGGAAGCCGCACAGAAATCCTCAGTTAGCTGGGTCCAGTCTTACTTGCCGGTGAGCTCAGAAGAATCCTTCCAAATGCTAGTAGCGGAGATCTCTGGGCAGCCACCAACGTGGGCTCTGTATCCTGAGGGAGAGAAGTCAGCCAGGCAGATGCACGAAGCCCCGTGATGCGTATCTGGGATATTCTCTGCAGCACGGCAGCAGGGAACGGGTGCATATGTACCTTCCGGTATACATCCAGGACTTTCGGCGCATCAGACAGACATCTGTTCAATGCTCTTAAGCACCTGTGAGCCACAGAGTTTCAGATGCACTTCTTAGCTAAGCAGGGTTTCTTTCCCGTTACAAATCACACAGTGACAGAAGCACAGACCCTTGCGGGGCTGCAGGCTGCTGGCAGTGTCGCCGTGAAGGGGTTTGGACAACATGGTTTCATGTGCTTATTTACTCCACATCCATGTTTCAGGATCATTCTTCTCTGCTGGAAATGTCTTTTCACCCAAGATAATAGATGGAAATTGTGAGCTGGCTGCAGTTCCCAAGTGACACTAGCATGTGTGCCGTGTTGCCTCCCGAATCCCAGCCCTTCTGCTTTGCTTTTCCACTTTTTTCTGGCTCCAAGGAGGAAAATTTTAAGAGAAAACATTACCTGTATAATATTCCTCTTACTCACCTTCCTGCCGCCAACCTTTTTACGGGATAACTGGAGAAGCTTCCAATGCCTGTTCCACTTTATTCTCTACCTGTAGGCGCATCCTGTTCACACCTGTGTCCTCCTCCCCTTCCCCACTGCTTTGCCCGTCAGCGTTACCTTCTCCCACCTGGACCATTACAACACCCTCACCTTCTGCAGGTGGTTCTGCGATCTTCAGTGATGCCTTATAATCCATCGTCCACACCGCAACCAGGGATGTCTCTAAAACTGCGAACTGCATCATGCTACACTCGTGCTTCATCCTTCGGCGAGTTCCTGTTCCCTACGGGCTGCATCCAACCCGCTTGCCACAGCCTGCATCTCTCAGCCTCCTGCCGTTCTCCCCCAACACTTCCCGTGGTTTCAAACCACTCTACTCATGCACATGGTGCTTCTACCTTCCCCAAATACCTTTTCCCTCCTGTCCACCTGGAAAACTCCTAGTCACTCTTTGGGACATGGGTCAAGCATGGCTTACTTTGGGAGACATCTCAGACCCTCCCACGTTGAAGCGATCACTTTCTCTGGGGCTCTCCCACCAGCGCTGACATGTGCCCCTGAGTGTCTCTGCTGTCTGATGTCTTCCCCGCTTGGCTGAGTACCTGGCCACAAGGCCTAACCCTCCTCTTGTTTGCAACTCCAGCATGAGACCAGTGTTTGCCTCACGGTAGACTTTTAAAAAATATATTGAATTGAAAAGATAGGGGTCTAGCTGGCTGGTGGCAATAGTACGTCCTACTCTCTGTGTTTATTGGGAGGGTCATTCCAATTCAACAAATATTTATGGACTACTCACTCTGGGCCAGGTGCTCTCTGGGCACCCAAGACGCCCAGATGAACAGAATATCATCCCCTCAATGAATGAGCACACAGCTGGGCAGTGAAGACCTGCAAGGAATGTCACTAACACAAAACGGTAGCTATACAGGGATAGGAACAAAATGCCACCCCCAAGGCTCTCAACCATGGCAGTGTATCCAAATTTAGGAGTTTTAAAAAATCTGTACATCTTTGCCTGTATTGGTTGTGTATTACTGCTTAATAAATAATTCGAAAACTTAGCAGCTCCAAGCAATGGTTGAAACGTTAACGCATTGACCGCCACACTAGAAAAAAAATTTTTTTCCTTGGGGCCATGGTGTTTTATTACAAAAATAGAATAAAAACTTCGAAAACAAAATGATCCTTTCTAATTCAATGAAAAATTTGTTATTTTTTATTGTTTTCTGTGCATGAGTCGTATGCAATTAAATTGTCAGTATTAGTTGTAACAATAAGAACATCAACAAGTAAGATTTTTACAAACCAACTGCAGGGTTTTGCCCAGGGGGCCACCCATCATGTGTATGCTACAGCATGGCAGCGAGAGTCACCTGCACACCACGTGGCTCCCAAGGTAAGGAGACATGTGAGTTACATATGCTTCACCAGGCCCCGGGCTCAAAACTAGCGTGAGTTAAATACAACTCACATGGCAGTTAATGTGTTAATGTATCACACCACTACTTGTGGGTTGAGCGTTAGGGAGCAGCTTGCCCAGGCGGTATTGGCACTGATGTGGGAGTCTCTCGTGCAATTGTGGTCTTGACGTCAGCAGGGCTGAGTCATCCGCAGCCTTGCTCAGGCTGGAGGATCTGCCGAGGTGGCTCACGCACGCGGTCCCCATACTTTGCTGCCTCTGACTATTAAAGCTTCGCTGGAGAGCGAACTTTGGCAACAGCGAGGGCTGGTGCGCCGCTACCATTAGGATAGAATGCGGGAAGAGACTAGTTAGGAGGCAACGGGTGGCTCGTTTCTGATCTAGAGAAATGGCGACGCGAGTGGAGAAGCAGGGATGGATTCGACCGAGATCTCTGAACTCAGACGGCAGATCTGCTAACGGACTGGACTGGGGGTCCTGGGAGAAGAGGAGGGAAATGAATAAACCCTGAAGAAAGGCTGTAGCTGTTTTCTCACTCCTTTGCAGGGGCGAAGGATACAGGTGTGCTTGCACTAGCGTTGCGGGTGCAGAGACCTTGGCTGTGGGTTTGGGAAGACGTGGGTTTTCCACGACAGCAACGCAGACACCTTGAAATCCAAGTGTACCTGGTCCTGTTCCCCGAACGTCCCTGCGTCGTTTCCGAACCTGGGCGTCAGCCTCACCCTCTGCGTTCCCACCCCTTCCTTCCTGCTCATTTTCTGTCTCCCTGATCCGTGTTAAATGCAGAACCGTTCAGTCACTTGTTTTTTGGCTTAGCAGGGCTAATCCACGCCCTGTGGACACCCCGACGGCGCCCCGAGGCTTGTCCGGGGCGGCTCGTCTCCGAGAGCAGCGGAGGCGGCTGCTGCTCCCCCGCAGAGCTAAGGCCGCTCACGACGCCGCCCGGCCGGCCGCCGAGGGCCCACCTTCCGCCCCGAGCCTCCCTCCGATGTCTTCGACTGTGGACTGTTACTCTTACGTGTTGATTTTATCTTTTAATTTATCAACTGAAGCCTTTACGCGGCACTCCAAAACGTCAGCGTGGGAGGACGGTCGCCTGCGCAGCTTGCAGGAATGCAAGGTCCTAGGATTCCCGCCTAAACGGTCCTTTGCAGGAGGCCTGGAGCCAGGCCAGGACGGCTCCCTTTTTGACAGCTGCAACTCCTCAGCCCTGTTGCAGATGGTTCCGAGGAAGGTGGCTCTGGCACCCGCGGAGAGGCGATGCTGCGGAGGTGGTGAGGACGCTTCCACCTCTCGTGCAGCAAGCCGCTTCCGCCCCCGGAACGGCCCAGATGAGCATTTGACGTCGGGTGGTTCGCTCCGCCAGCACCTCTGCGGGGCAGACGCTATTATTATTATCCCGCTTCTCGCGGAGGAGGCTGCGGCGCCTTCGGTTCCCGGCGAGCCCAGCCCTTCCTCCATCCGCTCATTCACCCCGCGGCCGCGCGCCAGGCGCTATTCCAGGCCCGGTGGGCGACAGAGGAAGGATGTGAACCCAGAACTCCGAGCCCGGGTTCCTCGTCCTGACGGCAGAACGTCTCCCGAAAACGCTGCGAAGGCGGCTTCGCGGACGCAGAGGCTGCGAGCGCCCCCGCCCGGCCGTGGGAGGGGAGGCGGCCCCGTCCGGCTGGCCCGGTGCAGGCAGCACCCCTGCAGGTGGCAGGCGTGGGGACAGCCCCTCGGACCTCGGATGGCACGTGAACACCAGGGGTGGCGGGAACAAATCCCGCCGGAGCTGGGGCTGCTGGGATCGGAGGAGAGAGGGGCGGCGAGGCTCCTTTTCTTCTGCCTTCCCGACGCCGCCCGGCCTCTCCGTTCACCTCCGCGTCCTCCCCCAGCCGCCCTTTTCTTTTCCCTTCTCTCCCTCCCTGGCTCCCGGTCCCGGGAGGTCTGGGGTGCTGTGGTCACAGCTGTGTCTCGCGGCCCCTGCACCTGTGGCTGCTGGGGCCTCTTGAGGACCCTCTTGGGTTCAGTCTCACCCCTGGGTCCCTGGACCAGTCGTGACAGGTGACAATGAAATAGCGCTCACCTGAGCCCCAGCTGAGTTCGCAGGACCATGCAGGCAGCTATGAGAGCACAGGGGAAAGTGCGGTCTCTGCCCCCAGGACCCCAGGGACACAAAATGCAGAGGGAGGGGACGGGACGCAGTATAAAGCGGGAAAATGTTACGAGACGTGCAAAGGGATTCCACTCGAACCTCCTCCTGTCCTCTCACCTTTCCCACGTTCTTGCGCCCTCGCCTTCCTTCCTGTCCACCTGCGTCCTGGTTCACCTGGCTTCCTGCAGCGGCCTCGGTTAGACCCCGAGGGAGCACCGGCATCGCCTGGGGGGCTCGTCGGACCAGATCCCGGCCCATCCCGGCACGTCTGATTCCGCAGGTCCGGGACGCGGCCTGCGCATGTGCGTTTCCGACAAGCCGCTGCCGCCGCCGGCCCAAGCACCACGCACAGAGCATCCCTGTCCCGCTGATCCCGGCCCCAGCTCCCCCCTCAGCCTCTCCGTTGCAACCACGGGAGTTGCGTTTTTTCGATAGAAATCTGGTCATATTTCTCTCCTGCTCAAAGTCAGTTAGCGCTTTCACCTTCGCCTGCAGGCTCACGTTAGACCTTTGCGATCTCTCCTGCCTCAAACTTGGGCCGCGCTCCCTGAACCGAGCAGACCTGCTCGCCCGCCCTCTCTCTCCTGCCGCTGAGGCTTCGCTCACTGCTCGTGCAGTCCCGTCTCCCTGGGAGGCCCTTCCCCGCCCTGGGTCTGGCTACCCTCTTGGGCTCCTGCCCTGGACGCCTCTCTTGCTCTTCTCCACCCTCCACCCCCCCACCCTGTCACCCCGAGCACCCCCTGCCTGCAGGTGCCTGTCACCACCACACTGGCATATCCTGGCCTTTCTGTCCAACCCCCGCCCCACCCCGCCAACCCTCTCTAGACTTCCAGCTCCACAGGGGACAGGGACAAGCGTATTAAACTCGGAGCCCAGAACACAGTCTTACCGTGGGCGGTTCCGACACGTGCCTGGACCACCCCTTCTCTGCCCGGCAGTCCTCTGCAGGCCCTGGCGACACTTGCTTATTCTCGACGCCAGGCATCGATCACTGCCACCGCTGTCCAGCATCCTCCTCCTGAAGCACCAGCCTCGAGCTGTTTTTGTTCCAGTCTCACCGAGACAAGGGACCGTATCCGAGCATCTGCCCTGGGCTCTATTCCCCTTCCAGCCGCCTGTCTACTGACCTGCCAGCACCGCAGGCCCCTTCTAGAGGATGCGACAACACGTGTCCTGAAATGCTCCCTCCCCTCCGATGTTTCCAACGTTGGTGGCAACATCCCTAAAAGCAAGTGTCCCAGCAGAGCGAGCCCTCCTCACCAGTCCAAGTAAACCCACTGCCCCTCGGCCCTGTGAGAGTGGGAATGTCAGGGAAAGGGGAGCAGAGCTGTATATGTAAAAAAGGCAAATATTTTTTCCTTAGCATTTTCAGCAGCGCAATAGCAGCAGGCACTATCTTAAACTCTTGGATAATTTGATCTTAATTATATGGTGTGCAGAGGCACTAATAAGTTTACAAATCTGCCAGCGACACTAAACACATATGTCTTAGAAAATGCCACCCTTTTCTTTGCTTATTGTGGGACTGGGAACTTGGGTAATTGTGAACAATTAAGGGGGAGGGACCAAATGGTGATTCCCGGGACGCCTCCAGAGATGCCAGTGGAAGCAGCTTGTCTGCAGGGGGGCGAGAGGCACCGAGGGCTGGGGGGTGGCCTGGAGCCCAAAACTGCAGGGATTGATCCATCACAGCTGAATGGGATCCAGAAAAGTACGTCAGGAAAGCCAGGAAATGGCTCTGTCTTCCTTCACTTGGATACCAAGAGGCCTGCGCGTAGCTTTGAGAGTTTTAGAAGGAAAATCCTACGCAGCAAATGCCAGTTTCTGCACCAGCACCTGTACCGTGGTCAGGTAGAACGGCACAGGCCTTGGAGTGCACGGCTTGCACAATTCCCTGCTTGGCTGTGCCGCGGAACAGCTAACTGCCATCGTACAAGTCACCATGCTTGTTCCTTGGCTTCTTCATCGTACAGCGGGAAAGTCTTTGCCTCCTAGGAGTCATGTTAGCATTCACAGGCGTGTGTGAAGCCTCAAGCAGATGGCCTGGCACACAGTAGGTCTGCAACTCACATTCGTTCATTTCCTTCCCTGCCTCCTTTCTTTGCAAGTAGATAAAATGCTTTCACTAAGGTCATCTATGACTGGTCTATTTCCTGGTCTGTAGGAGGTAGTTGATCAATATTTGCTCCAGGAAGGAACAAATAATAAGTACTGTTCCCTACCAAATCAAGAAACTCAGCACAGAGAGGTTAAGTGACTTGGCCAACAACACATAGCAAGTCAATGGTAAGCTGGCCCTTAGTCAAAGCCTGGGCTTCAAATCGGCATAATTCAAACAACAGAACCAAACTACGACGTGGGGCTGGACTCTTTTCCCTGATCGCCATCCTGAAGTTGCAGTATTTTGCAAGAAAGTTTATTTCAAAGAGGAAAAAAAAAGCAACACCCCAAAAGCTGAGGGAGTGTGAATGCCTGATTCCAGGCTGCTTTGGATAAAATACAAACTCTGCTTCTGTGATGTGTGTGTTTAGGCAGATTAAATTCATGTTTGATTACAAACCCCAGGATAAAAGGAAAATAAATATGTTCATGAACGCTAGGAATTCCCAAAGGGAGGAAGAGAAAAAAAATCATCAGTTAATACTCTGATTTCTGCCACCTCTAGGAAAGTCTAGAATTGATCCCACCACGGCATCCTATGCTCAAAGCCCCTCCGTGGGTGGCTTCCACCTCCCCAGAATATTCTCTCTCCCAAGCACGGTGCCCACAACCCTCCTGTTCTATCTGAATCCCACGTGTTTTCTGGCTTCCTCTCTCCTACCTTCCCCTGCCACACCCACGCCTAAGCCACGCTCAGGCTGCCCCTGTCCCCTGAGCACCTTCTGATCGTGCCTGCCTGGGGCCTCTGCCCCTCCTTTTCTGAACCTGTTGGGAAACACTAATCAATCTTTAAAGCCCAGCTGAAATGTATAAATCCCCTCAAAGTCCTTTCCTGGCCCCTTAGCAGGAAATGAATGTTTCCTCTGCAGTCCCAAAGCACTTGGTCGTTTTCCTATTCCATTCATCAATATCTGCGTTTTATTAAAAGGAATATTATTTGGGAATGTGTCCGAACCTGTAAACACCCTCTGGGCCCCCACCCTTCAGTGTCCTGAACAAAGAACGGGAATGGATGGAAGCCCGTTTAGACGTCCAAAATAGAGGCCCGGGCGGATCAGGCGTGGTGACGTCACGCACTGGGGTTGGCGCAGTCACTGAAAATGTGGTGTGCGTGTCTGAGGGATACAGACGTCGCATTAGCCTCTACGCTTCTCCTACCCTGGCACGGCCGCAGCCGCTCACCAACAGTCTGTCCATCTGCTTTTGCGACTTTCCCTGTCCGCCTGCAGTGAGCTACGTGGGGCCGCGTGCGCATTCTCCCCAGCGGAACCCGAGCACCACCGTTCTGCTGAGGCCAGGGGAAGCCCCCGTGTGACCCCCAGACTTTCTTCCTTGGCTGTGGTGACCGGGACCGTCGGGTCCAGACAGAGCAGCTGCAAAGCGGTGGCACTTCCATCCACCGGGTGGTGAGCAGCGGCGTGATGCATGTGCGTCCCAAGGGGACACTGGACCTTCGTGTGCTAATCTGCTGGGATTTCGGTGAGTGAAACACCAGGGATGTTAATACCTCCTGTGTAGGCTACTGTGACAATTAAACGACGTTACGGTGTGTATATGTGTGAACCGTGCCTGACACCGTGCTTGCCGCAGGTAAGGACTGAACAGATTCTAGGTCCCGCCTTCCTTTCTAGCCTCCTGTGGGTGCACTTAAAAATCCGTGAGCCCAGTTATTTAACAGAGGGGAGCCCAGGACAAAGCAGTTGTGATGGAGGGTTCAGAAAAGATCCGCAGCCTGTGACGTTGCTGTGAGGGTGGCCCAGATGAGATGTCACAGCGGAAACCCCAGGAGGACCAGCACCGGCGCAGAAGTGCAGAGCCTAGGGGTGCCCCTAATTCGACAGCTTGACCTTGGCTTGCCCGCCCTCTCTTCTCGCCATGGTGGGGCCGAGGACGGGGGGACAGAGGGGGATCTCTGGACATCCACCACGACGGCGGGGCAGAGATCCTTAGGGCTGTATGGGACGAGAGGTTGAGAAAGGGGCCAGGCCTGGGATCCCGCAGAGAAAGAAAAGGCTCCCATTTAATCCTATTTGTCCTGTGGGAGTTTTCCAAAGCCAGACAAAGGAAATCGTATCCAATGTCCGGTCCCCCATGCAGACCATCCGGGACCGTCTTTATGTTCTTTTTTTTAACTCTGCACACACTTGGCTGCACAGATTCTAGGAAGGACAATGGCTGCTTTAATAGCGTTAATGGGGGTGATGGGCGACTCATAATCTTCTGACCAAAATGGCTCACTCATTTGTGCGAGCGACGCAAAGCTGAGGCCGTTGGTAGGTACAGAAGAAAAGGACTTGCAGTTGCTCGCCGCCCACCCACTCCACGGGAGAGCTGTGCGCATCCAAGAGGGAATGCCTTGGCGCTGCGAACCGCCGGGAGAGACGTTGCCAATCCCGAATATTATTACGACTTGCTTGGGCGGAGCTGGAGGAACCTGGGGGTGGGAGGCTGGCTGCTGCATGTGGCGTTTTTCTCTGGGGGCTCCCAAGTTGCTTCAGGAGCAGAACAGCTGCTGAGAAGGCCCCCCCGGAGAACGAATGGAGACACGCTCTGGATTCTTACCCCTTCAAGCCATTGGTCTCCGTAGGGTGCCTTGTTGTGGCTTCATGTGTCCCAGCTGCTGACTTTTATACTTATTTGAGAAAGGACATATAAAGAACTTGCAAATAACTTAGAGCGTGTTGGAAACATGAAACTGAGTAAATACCATTAGAGTAATAATGGAACGAAGGTAGAGCGTAGACACTGTATCCTCATCCTTGCAAAACAGCTTAAAAAGCTTCGGAGGAAAGATTTCACTGCTAGAGAGCTGTGGGTAGAACTATTGAAGTGCAGTTGGGTGGCAGAAAATAATCACAATGATTATGACTGTTTTGCATCTGCAAGGCAGTTTAGAACTCGCAAAGCACATTCCACGCACTTCATCTCCTGTGACCCCGAGACACGGAATGCAGGTGGGTGCTGCAGCAGGCGACCACCCTCCTGATTGTCTCAATTTCAGAGACAGGAGCAATGAGTCTCACCAACTGAGCACAATAACTAGTAGTCGCTGCACCCTCTCAGGTGAACTTGCCGTTCCCCAGCAGCCAGCCAGCTGGGGGGTTGCTTTTCTTTATTTCCGAGATAAAGCATTTTGCGTGTGAAGGTGGGAGAGGGGAAAAGGAGGGAAACTAAGTCCTCTTGACTTAGGAAAATCCTCTCTGGAGGTAGCTAGTTTTAAATCCGTCAATCTATCCATGACAGAATCTAGCAATCACCACGGGGTATTATTTAAAGTTTTGCAAGTTATAACCTGCAATCACCTATTTACTGGGTCGTCTGCCGTGCATATCATTCATGGCTCTTTTTCAACTGATCGGCTCGTGCCGTTGATAATGTCATCGTCTTGGGCAGGGATCAGAAGACAGAGAGTGTCTGTGTGTTTCAGGACTTAAGTAGCACAATATTTCAAAATCGAAGTGAAATGCTAGCTGACACTTCCCGTTTGCTTGTGTGCCATGCAGTGTTATACCTAAGGCTTCACCTGTATCAGCTCATTTACTTCTTACGATCACCTATGTCCAGGCAGTTGTTGTCATTCTCATTTTACAGTTGAAGAAAATGTGGCACACAGGGCCTAAGTCGCTTATCCGAGGTCACTCATGAAGTGTGGGAGTGGTGTCAGGATTCAAACCCGGCCTGGCTTCCGAATTCTTGCTCTGACTGTCCACAGAACATGAGTTTTCGTTTTGTTTTGTATCTTTATGACCCAATTCATACAGGATATGATGCACGGAGCTCCTTCCCCATCTCAACATTTGCAACCAATGTTCACTGGGCAAAGTAACATGCGAGCTGCAGCGCAGGCAGGACGCGAGGCTGAGTGAGACGTAGCCACATCCCCCAGGACGCTCGGATTAGGGAGAAGGCAGGAGAAGGACACAGAATGAAACTTTCTAAATCATGGATCTACACTGGTGGCCAAAGAGCCGAACTGAGCAGGCACACGCGTTTTGTTTGACCGGTATAGTGTGAGTGTGTGTGTGTATGTGAGAGAGAGAGAAAGAGAGGGAGAGAAAACCTTTAAGCATCCTCCACTCTTACCCAGTTCTCACCATTCCCCAAAAGTCTCACCAGGCAGCTTCACACATTCACCCACCTGCCTGGTCCTTGAAGGCATCGGAGTTTGCGTCCCCCTATCTAAGTGGATAAATGCGATTGTTGGGCTTCGTCATTCTTCCATTACGTTCTTACATAACAATTGCTAGCATGAGGGTACTCCTGACTAGATCAAACAAGTTCTTTGCAGAATAACAGGTGCCACCTCCAGGTTTCTCTGCTTTCTCTTTGCTAACACTGTGTTTGCCTCTGTTCCCAGAACTATGCACTAGACTGATGGTTCTAATGATTTTTCAGGAATGATCCCTAAATCCTTTTCTTGATCTGTGTGCTAGAGGATGATTTTCTGCCCACATCACTGGACTGGCCTCCTTGCTCCCCAATTAATTATTAGTTTGTCTACATTAAATTACACTTTCTTTCTGCTGATAAAATCTCAAAAGTCTCAAAGCCCTTCCCATTGCTTTGCCTGTTTGTTGTTGGTCTGTTCTGCCTCCTCTCAGCTGAATCAGCTGAAAGCCGGGAGATTTGGTTTCCAATTCCTTCTCCCAAGCCTCTTCTCTGTAGTGGAACTTCTTTGTGGTGATTTCCTACAGAAAAATGTGTGTGTGTGTGTGTGTGTGTGTGTGTGTGTACACACATATAAGTATATGGTTTTGAACCCTTAAGACAAAAAATCAGTATAACCAAGCTTTCTGGAAAGAATAAAGAAGCGAGAAATATATGTGGTGATTTCGAACAATCTCACAAATGGCTAATAAACTCATAAGATAATGAGTTTCAAGACAGATGCATTAAAAAAAGAAAGAATAACAAACAGTAGAAATAAAAACAGATTCCTCAAAATATAATACAGCAAAGTCAACACGAAACAAAAGGGCCTGGGTAACAAGTTTGAATCATAGGGCACGAATTTAAATGTTATTTCAATTATTAAATTGTTATTTCAATTATGGGAATAATTTAATTCATCATTTTCAATTAAACAATTAAATTTCTATTCCAAGTCCTAATATTACAAGAGATTTCAGCCTCAGTCATCCTGGGATTGTCCACCAAGGGACGTGATAGAGCTCTGGGGTGTCACATAGAACCAATGTCCGTACCTTAGTTTTCTAGGGCCGCCATAACGAAACAGCAGACCGTGTGACGTAAACAACAGAAACTGTCTCACGGTTCTGGAGACGGGAAGTCCAAGATCAGGGTGTCGGCAGAGTTGCTTTCTCTTGTCTTCCTACTGTGTCCTCACGTGCTCGTCCTTCTGTAAGTCTTCATCCTAATCTCCTCTTCGTGTAAGGACACCAGTCAGATCGGATGAGGGCCACCCATATGACCTCTTGTTACCGTAGTCACCTCTTTAATGGCCCTATGTCCAAATAGTGTCACATTCTGAGGTACTGGAGGTTAGGACTTCAACACATGAATTTGGGGAGGACACAACTCGGCCCATGGCAGGCTGGAACAAGGTGGCTCCTTCCGCCCGTCCACCAGAGTCCACACAGATTATCTCTGCAAAGAACTTGTTTGATCTAGTCAGGAGTATCATCACACTAGCAATCGTTATGTAAGAACGTAATGGAAGAATGATGAAACCCAACAATCGCATTTATCCACTTAGACAGGGGGATGCAAACTCCAATGCCTTCAAGGACCAGGCAGGTGGGTGAATGTGTGAAGCTGCCTGGTGAGACTTTTGGGGAATGGTGGGAACTGGGCAAGAGTGGAGGATGCTTAAAGGTTCTCTCTCTCTTTCCCTCTCTCTCTCTCTTTCTCTTTCTCTCTCTCTCACACACACACATACACGCACGCTGTACCAGTTAAACAAAACATGTGCGCCTGCTCAGTTCAGCTCTTTGGCCATCAGTGTAGATCCATGACTTAGAAAGTTTCATTCTGTGTCCTTCTCCTGCCTTCTCCCTAATCTGAGCGTCCTGGAGGATGTGGCTGTATCTTACTCAGCCTCGCATCCTGCCTGCGCTGCAGCTCGCATGTTACTTTGCCCAATGAACGTTGGTTGCAAATGTTGAGATGGGGAAGGAGCTCCGTGCTATATGTCATAGGAATTGGCTACTGGCAATTGCTGTACCTGGTTCTCAGTGGCCAAGAAGTCTGAAGTTGCACGTCAGAAAGAGCTCGTGCGTGGGCCCCAAATGCCAATTCTGTGCTTGTCTCAGCCCCACTGAACCTAATTTGCATGCGGTGTGTAAATTATTTTTGTCCATGTTTTGCATAAGTCTGCATCTTCCCTCTTCCGCCTGCTCCTCCCACCAAGCCCAGCCTCCCCTCATCCCACATCTTTCTATTCCCTTCTTTAGCACTATAAAAAAGGAATTTCTCAGTTGGTTTTTCCTTTGTTGTTTTCTCATCCTGGTTTGTTTTGCTCTTTCCTTTTCCCTTTTTCTCATTATATCTGCTGCAAAATATGGGAGACAAAACAAACTCCATGAGTGGTATCCTCAGGGAGCATGATATTCTCATTAGCAGAGTCTTTGTTTAACTGACATTCTACCCCTTTAAATAGTACAACCTTTTTCTGGTAGGCAATATTTCTAGAATAGATGAATAATTAGGAAGTACTTTAGGTTGATCTTAATGTTTGTTTACATGTTTAAATTCTGCACTATGAGCTCTCTATAAAACAATCTATATAACATATTTGTAAAATATATATAAGTATATAAATTATAAAGCATGATAAAATGAATACCTGTGAAGCCAACTCCCATCTTAAGAACTAGAACATTAAGAATGCTGTTGAAACCCCAGTGTTTCTTTGGTGCCTGCCAATCCCACCTCAGGATGGTCGTGAACATCAGTCATCACTGCACAATACTATGGATGCACAAGGCAATGCTTTTGTCAAAATATACAATAAGCCTTTGAGTTGTTTCTTGCATCTGTCACCTCCTCTCCTTCCTAGGTGCCACTGCTGTGGCACAGGCCTGGGGAGTCCGTCTAGACCATGACAAGAGCCCCTCACTTGTCTCTCTGTCTCTGTTTTCACCCAAAGTTGAACCAAGAGCTGAATGCAGGGTCAGGACTCTGGGAAGCTTGGGGTTGGGCGACTCAGTCTACAGAGACAACGAAATATTTGAATCGATTAGAAATATCACGTCAGTTAGTTCTATTTCTACATGACTCCAAATAACTAGCAAAATGTGAACTGATTCTATTTACTTGCTATTAGTTTCCAATTGCTCTGGAACAAATTACTACAAATTAAGCAGCCAATAAAACAATGCACGTTTACTATCTCACAGTTTCCGTGGGTAGGAGTTCGGGCACAGCTTGGCCAGATCCTCTGCTCAGCCTCTTACGTGGCTACAATAAAGGTGTTGGCTGGGGTTGCGTTCTCATCTGGAGGCATGCCTGGGGAAGAATCCACTTCCAAGCTCATTCGGGTTGTTGGCAGAATGAATTCCTTTCCTAGTCATTATATCACTGAGGGGCCCAGTTTTTTGCTGGATGTTTATTGGGGCCTGCTCCCCAGGCCTGGGTTCCCTGCAGTTTTCCTTGCCATGTGGGCTTCTCTGACAGGGCTGCTTGCTTCATCAAACCCACAGAAAGAGTATCCAGCTCCAGTCTGCTCAGAGGAGTTTTATGTAATGTGACATAATTCAGAAGAATGACATACCATCACCTTGGCCATATTCTGGGGGTCACATGTCCTCCCTCCACTCCAGGGAGGGGATTACATGGAGGCATAAACACCAAGTGGGAATCATTTCGGGTTCATCTTAGTAGTCCGTCTCCCACATATGCCTAAGACAGTGCTTTGGAGCAGGAAAAAACATCCTAGTCAGGCAGATATACCTTGTTAGGGTTTCTTCCCAAAGATTATATGTGACTATAATTAGCTGAAAGTGGGCATTGAGTTGAAATTTTAAAGCCAAATGATGCATTGGGTAGTGCTGACTATTTGGAAGAAGTGACTTATTTTATTATCCCAATTTTAAACCCGTAAATATGCTTCTTCCTTAAAGTGCTTTAGTTTAGAAAATCATAAAACAGAACTGACGAGAGAAAAAGAAGTATCTCATAGAAGGAAGTATTTGCCAATTTTTAAAAAGACAATTGATTCTCTTCAGGCTAGGAAAAATTAGTCTGTTTCTGAAAATGATTTTTATCAAAAGAAAATTAGTCTCTCCCCGTCTCCACTAAATAAATGTTGAACCACAAAAATACTGGTTTACAGAGACACAAGTTAATTAGTCATCCCAATGCACCCACTTATTCTTCCAACTTCCACGCCGTCATCAGAGCTATTTGTCTAAAACAGAAATTTGGTTTTGTTGCTTTTCTAATAAAAGCCTCTGATGAATCCGCAATGCCTATAGGATCCACTTTAAAGTCTTAAGCCTGACATTTATGAATCTTCAAAACTCGGCCCCAGTCCACAATTACCGCCTTCCTCCCCTTCCGTGTTCCTTGCTGCACCCAGTCCTATGGACACACCATGCAGTCCCATGAGCCCCGTTGCTCTTTCCCATGCCTGCCTGTGTACGTGTTACACCCTCCACTTGGAATGTGTCCACTCCTTCTTTCTGGGAGTTCCAGAGACTTTGCTTCTAAGCCCCAAGGGACAGGCATGTATCTGCTCTGTTTACCATTAGATTCCTTGAGTACAGTGTCTGACACATAGTAAGCACTCAGTAAATATTTCTTGAATACATGTCTCAGATTCCTCTTATTTAAAATGAGAGATTGGGCTGGGCATTGGTGGTTCATGCATGTAATCTCAGCACTTTCAAAGGCTGAGACAGGAGGATCGCTCGAGTTCAGGAGTTCAAGACCAGCTTGGGCAACATAGTGAGACTCTGTCTCTACAAAAATATTTTAAAAAAAATCAACCTGGCATAGTGGCATGCACCTGCAGTTCTAGTTACTCAGGAGGCTAAGGTGGGAGGATTGCTTAAGTGTAAGAATTTGAGGCTGTAGTAACCTATGATCATGCCCCTGCACTCCAGCCTGGGTGACAGAAAGAGACACTGTCTAAAAAAATAAAATAATAAAATGAGGGATTGGATGAATGATGGTTCCTTACAGCTTTAAATGAAAAAAAATCACATTAAAAAAGTTGCATATAAATAAATTAAAATTTGTGGTAGAGATTCTAAAAGCTAGAGGGTTTCAGAGAAAGGAAACACTGTTCTGTGCTGGAATAGTCAAGGATGTTTTTGCTGAAGGAGGCGGGATTTGAAACAGATATTGGAAGATGAGGAGGAGTTTGAGTCCTTGCTAGCATGGCGCCTTCTTCATAGTGGGCCTTCATTAA
Source organism: Propithecus coquereli (assembly GCF_000956105.1). Taxonomy (NCBI): domain Eukaryota; kingdom Metazoa; phylum Chordata; class Mammalia; order Primates; family Indriidae; genus Propithecus; species Propithecus coquereli. Next base: position 8,757 of record NW_012137714.1, on the reverse strand, counting down.
AAGTTTATTGATTTGAATTGAAATGTAGACAGAGAGGAGAAGAAAAGACTGTGAATTAATAAAAAGCAAGATCAGAATCTCCAATGCAGGAACGAGCAGGGTATGTGTGGACAAGGAGGACGTTTTCCTGACGAGGGTATATTGTTGCCAAGAGTGAAAACTGACATTGGTTGTGTAGGTTGGAATGAGATTATGGAAGATCTGAAACCAGGAGTGCACTTTGGATTTGGCATGACAGGCAATAGTGAACCATTATATATTGTCACTATAGGATCATGGATTTTTAGGGTCATTAGTCTGATGCTGGTGAGCAGGCAGGATGGGCAGAGAGAATGAAGTCAGGGAGATTAGGTCGGAGACCTCAACTTCGATAAAAATAGTTCCTCATATTTTACATCTCTTTAGGATTTAGAAAGTATCCAATAAGCCTACAGAGAGGTTCTTTCCACAAGTACGGAAGACATTAATACTCTCATTTTACATGAGAACTGGGACTTAATCTGGATTAGTCCAAGTTCATACCACTGGTGAATGGTAGACAGTAAACGCTGTCATTGGAATTCAAACCTACTTTTTTTCTTAATGTCTGTGATGGTGAATTTTATGTGTCAACTTGACTGGACTAAGGGATGCCCAGAGAGCTGGTAAAGTGTTATTTCTGGATGAGTCTGTGAGGGTATTTCTGGAAGAGATTAGCATTTGAATTGGTAGACCCTCATCAGTGTGGGTGGGCATTATCCAATCCACTGAGGGTCTGAATAGAACGAAAAGGCAGAGGAAGGGGGAATTTGCTTCTGTTTGAGCTGGGACATCCATCTTCTCCTGCCCTTGGACATGGGCGCCCTGCATGAGCCAGATCCTACACTCTATTTATCTATCTATGGCATATATATATATATATATATATATATATATATAATAGTTCTGTTTCTCTGGAGAACCCTGACTAATGCAACTTCTAAGCCCATTGTTCCTGCCATTAATAAAGTGAGAAAGAAAAAAAGGACATTTCAAACACTGAAAATGAGTAATCTATGCAACTTTATAAGGTATGCAAATGAGCATAACGTAGTGGAAAGAGCCCTGGCCTGAACACCAGTGTCTTAGTCCATTTGTGTTGCTATAAAGGAATATGTGAAGCTGGGGAACTGATAAAGAAAACAGATTTATTTGGCTCACGGTTCTACAGGCTGTACAAGAAGCATGCCACCAACATCTGTGTCTGGCGAGGGCCTCAGGCTGCTTCCACTCACAGTGGGAGGCAGAGGGGAGCCAGTGTGTGCAGGTCACATGGTGAGAGGAGGCCAGAGAGCACCAAGCCATTCGGGAAGGATCTGCCCCAGTGACCAAAACACCTCTGGTTAGGCCTCACCTCCAACACTGGGGGATCAAATTTCAACATGAGATTTGGAGGGGACAAATATCCAAACTATGTCAATCAGGAAATTTAAACTCTAGTTCTTGTGCTAAGGCAACTAGTGTGACTTTAGATAATTGTCTCCTATGGTCAGGTCAGTGTCTTTTTCCTCATCTGCAATAGGGGAGTTGTACACGAAATGCTCAAGTTCATTCTGGCTCACCAGTCTTGGAAGTAAGTGTCATCAGCTAGAGTTTTGTATGACCCAGTGAGGCTGGCCTCATGGCGGTAAAAACATTGGAAGATTGGGTTGATTTTAGGGCTAAGGATGATGAGTTCAGGTTTGCATGTTAGGAAAAAGCTAAAGGGAGTGGTGGGCAGAATAATGGCCCCCTAAAGACGCCACATCCTAATCCCCAGACTCTGTCCCTTACATGGCTAAAGGAACTTTGCAGATGTGATCGATGTAAGGATTGTGAGATGGGGGGATTATCCTAAATCATCCAGGTGGGTCCTTACAAGGGAAAAGGAGGAGGAAGGAGGGTTGCAGTTAGAAAAGTAGGTGCAGTGATGGAAGCAGAGGCTGCAGTGAAGTGATTGCCGGCTTTGAAGAGGGAAGGGGGACAGGAGCCAAGGAATGCGGGCAGAATCTAGAATCTAGAAAAGACAGGGAGACAGACTCTCCCCGAGAGCCTCCAGCACGAGCCCTGCGGGCCCCTCGATTTTAACTCAGTGAGTTCTGACCTCCAGAACCGTAAGATCAATTTGTGATGTTTTAAGCCACTACATTTGCGGTAATTTCTTACATCAGCCATAGAAAAATACAGGGAGGACTAATATTTATTCAGGACCTACTGTGCGTCGGGCATTGGTGTCACAATAAGCTTGTGGGGGGAGCAGTGTGCTCACTATTTTATACAAAAGAAAAATAAATCTAAGAGCCGAAGTAATTGGCCCAAAGTGACATGGTAAGGAGCTGACCTGGGATTCAGGCTGAGTGTTGTGTGAGCGCTTAGTCATCACACATCTGCGATGAAAGGGCAAAGTCCCTACGAAGCCTACACAGTGACTTACCACACCGTGCTGGGAAACCAGGAAAAAGATCCGTATGGTATAAATCAATGGACCAGGGAGTTGGCAGCAGGGAAAAGCTTCACGAAGACCTGGCACACCAGGTAGGGGAGGGCCAGTGTCAACTGCTTGTCAGTGGCAGGTGCTCTGCACACACTTTTTCATTAAACCCTCACAGCTCACCGTGCGAGGTAAACATTATTCTCCCTATTTTTATGGTTGATGAATGGAGACCGAAGTTAAGAACGTACCTTGCCTAAAATACCATAGCTAGTTAATGTCAGAGCTGGGATTGAAATACAGAGCCTGCCTCCTGTGATTAAAAACAAAAACAAAACCACAAAAGGAAGAGCCAGAGAAAGGCATAATTTCGTCATCACTTGGAAATATATGACCCTACCACACACAGAAGACTGTAACTGGCTTTGGGGCATGAGTACTTATATAATTATGTGTTCTCTAGGGTGCTCAGCACAGTCCTGAGTATATTACAGGCACCCAATATTGCTAACCTCCCTCTCCCCTTCAGGACTGCCACAGCCGCACCTTGCACCCTCGGGACCAAGCGTGCGGCCCTTGACCACACTCGGGTCAGCACATTCCTCCGCCTGCTGTCCCGATGGCAGAGGCTCCCACTGCCTCCGGCGTCAGGACTAACACTCTAGGCTCCCCGTCTGCCCCGCCTTTCCTCTCCAGCCCAACCAACGTCCACGCAAACCCTCGTCCTGCGGCCAGCCTGATGCCCTGACCAGACCCTGGAATCCTGCCTCCCACCCCGCTCCCGGTCTAGATCCCCGCTGTCCACTGCTCCCACACTTTGGTGACCTCTCCCCTCTCCTCCCCACAGTGCCTCTTTAACTCTTCCCGCTCTTCTCCCACGTCCTCCATGGCTTTTGTTATTGTCGCCTGGACCACTCCATTCACACTTGCAGTAAAATAACGGTTCCTCAGCGTGGTTTAGATACCTCTCTCTCTTGCATCTCACCGTCCTCCTTGGATCCACACTCCTGGTTGCCCACGATGCCACATGCGGGCCTTCCACAGGCCAAGGCGCTCACAGCTCAGGCCCTGGCACAGGGGATTCTCTCATCTGGACCCCACAGTCCACCCAGAGCGGCCCCTCCTCATTTCTCAGTGTCAACTTAAATGCCGCCTTAGAGTTGGCTTCCTGATGTCTCATGTTTAAGTAGATCCCTTTTTTTTATTGTTTAAAAAATTTTCTTGGTTTTTAAAGCCTTTTACAAATACCCTCTTGTTTCCTTCATCTTAATAATTATTTGTTTCCTTGCTCACTGTCTGCTACTGCCCCTAGAGAGGAAGCTCCGTGAGGCTCGGAACCCTGTCTGTTTTGTTCCCAGCACCTAGTATGGTGCCTGACCTGTAGTGGGAACTCAAATATTTGTTGATAAATGAATATCCTGTGTTCTACTCTCTAATCACTAATTGTACTAGGCATGTTAATATCACTGACATGTGATGCTATTATGCTATTATGAAGTGATGCTACTTACTTCTAATGCTGTTTGGTTAACTCACGTTTGTGGGTGTCTATTTGCTGTCTTTGATAGGACCATAATTTGCAGAAATTATCTCTTATATTTCTTTGTACCAAAGGAAGTTAAATGCATAGTAGGTTTTTAGCAAATACTTGCTGCATTAAGTTAAACTTAGTGTCTGCCACATTCTGAAATACTAGAGCCAGGAGACAGGTCTAAAACTTGAAGCCGTCACGGCAGGGTTTCATGTGACTTGGGGTGGTGGTGGCGATGGTTAGGATCTGAGGTCAGCAGTGTGTATGCCCCAGATTTTCTTTGCCTTGGAGACATCACTTTGCCAAAAGGCCAACTCAGCCAGTGTCAGATTGGATCTTGTATCTTTGGTTGAGAATTAGAGAACGGGCTTGGCTGGAATTTGGAGGCCACATGGTGGGACAAACACAGATCTTTAAATCCTCATGTCACACTTCGCCTGAACCCAAGGAGCAGCAGAGGGCCACCGTGGAGACAGCGCATTTCCATTCCTCATCTCCCACGCGACCTGGGGGCGTGTGCTCTGTGCCCCTTCTCTGAAGTGGCCTGTGGGCCTCGATTTCTCGCTGCTGCTCATTCTTTCGGTGGAGCATGAGCAGCTGATTTCACGTGAGTGAGGTGCACGCAGGACGACGTCACGCTGCACTCTGCTCTTTGGGAGTTAACTGCTGAGGCTCATCGTCCTTACTTAGACAATACGGGGATAAAAACATAAGGAAGCTCAAGAAGAGTTCAATTCAGTTAACAGATGCCCCAGTTATAACTAGTTCTTACGAGACAAAAACATTTACGAAATGCTCCTCGGGGGTGTCACTTTTAGAGAAGGGGTAGGTTTATCTACCCACTTCATTCCTCCATCTCTGCGATGCCTCACTCCTAAACCTCCCCTAAATATTTACTATCTTTGTCCGATTCCTGCCCTTGCTCACACCATTTTTCCCTACCACTACCACCACCCTACAGGTAATCACTTAAATTTGTTTTTTTTGGTTATCTTTCCAGTGTTGCCTTATGCAAATATGAGCAAATAGATAACCTATTGTTTCCCCTTTCTTACAGAAAATGTAGCATGCTCTATTGTTTTGCACCTTGCTCTTTTGTTTAGCAAAGCATCCTGCAACTCTTGCTATATCATTAAAGTTATCATTTTCCAACATCACTGCATCATATTCTGTTGTGTGCATGCATCACAATTTATTCAGCTAGTTCCCCTATGGGTGGACACTTGGGTTCTTTCCCTCTATTTTCTTTCTTGAGACTATAAACAAGGATACAAGAACTTTATACACAAGTAATTTCTGACATGTGCATGTTTGCAAAGTCCCATAAAAGGGACTGCTGTCTCTGAGGTAGGTGTGAAATACCTAAAACTGCATTTGTAATTTTGAGAGATAGTGCCAAATTCCCTTCCATAGAGATTGTACCATTTGTAGCACCAGCAACAAGGTATGAGAGTGCTTGCTAACACTTCAATTCTTAACATCAAATGTAGAAATGTAGCTTCTAGGGATAATAAGTTCTATCAGACTATTCTGCAGTACTCAAAGAAGTCCTATTTCTACAGAAGTCAGTAAGACACAAGGCACAGAACTGATGAGGATGGCATCCACCTACCATTTGAAGCTTTACATGGGCTTGAAACAGGAAAATTTTGTGAAAAATGTATGAGGAAGCCCCTGTACAATGTTTTTGCTGGGTTCCAACCCCATATTAGAATTTAAATTGCTGTTTTCTAGATGTGTATCAGCGTTATCACGGGGTCCTTCCTGTGGCTAATACAGTAACACTGACTTCATTTAGAGGTGCCAATAGCTGAGTGGCTCAGGGCAATAGTAGGGTAAGTAGCATAGGCTTTGGAATTACACCTGTCTGCATTCTAATCTATAGCCCCCTACTCCCAAGGGTGTGGCTCTGGCTAAGTCATTTGGCAGAACTGAGGCTGTTATCTAGACCGTTAAAATGGGGATACTGGCCAGGTGTGGTGGCTCAGGCCTGTAATCCTAGCACTCTGGGAGGCGGAGGCAGGAGGATTGCTTGAGGTCAGGAGTTTGAGACCAGCCTGAGCAAAAGCGAGACCCCGTCTCTACAAAAAGTAGAAAAATTAGCTGGGTGTGGCGGCGCACACCTGTAGAGACTGAAGCAGGAGGATCCCTTGAGCCTAGGAGTTTGAGGTTGCAGTGAGCTATGATGATGCCACTACACTCTAGCTGGGGAGACAGAGTGAGACTCTTGTCTCAAAAATAAATAAATAAATGATAGAGGATACTAACGCCCACACCTTTTTGGACTGTTGTAAGATTAAAAGGAAAAATGACTGGGAGACTGTTTAGTACATAATAGCATTCAGCACTAACTTTCCCCTTTTGCCTTTCTGAAAATAGTAGAGCATTGGGAAGAAAAACCCTCAAGGCTTCTCATCAACTAAAATTTATCTCACAACTTCCATATGTTAAAGTTTTCTTACTTTATTCATAGGGGAGGTTCTAAACATCTATTCCATATTACTATACCTGCAATTCCAACATGGTTCGTTGTTTGGCTTCTTGATTTATATCAGAGTGGAAGTATGGGGCCAAAGCTGTAACTGACTGAACCACAAAGAGCAGACATTTAAATAAATTGTTATAAGAAACCACCACTGCTACCACCAAGTAGGCCTGGGTAGGCACATAGTCAGAGCCTCTTAGGTAGTGAGTAGACACCTTCACGTCAAGTTGTCAAGAAAAGTTTAACTGTCTGGTGTGCTGGCCAGTGGGCAATGCATTACTGTTTATTTTCCCACCCTGTTTAACTAAGTTTGGAGGTATCTCTGTAACACATAAACAAGTTTTATGAAGATTTACATACCAAAATGTAAAATACAATTTTGGGGGCACTTAAAAGGTTAAATTTCAGTTATCTGGAAGATGAATTTAATTAATTTAAATTTTCACTTGTTTAACCAATATTTATTGAGTGCCCATTATTGTGCTAAATGTTGGACTTCCTTGGAACCCTTAATTGACCCAACAATTTCAGGTAAAAAAAGTACCATTCAAAGCACAGTCCAAGTTTATGTTAACCTTTCAGTGAATCTTCATGATAGGTTTATTACCATTTTAAATGATTTTAATTTTAGAACCTTCTGGGTTCTATAATGTATCCCTCTTCCAAAGAAGGCAGAAGGATAAAATCGTTGAAACAACAAATGTAACGTTGAAATCACTTGACAGTCTGCAAATCTTATAGATCTACTTGAAACTTTAATTGTAGTAAACACTTTTGACTCAGAAGCTCATTTGTCAGTCTTATATAGTGAGTGCAATTTACTTAGCTAATTTCACTGCTAGATTATGTTCTTTCAGGGCACAGAGAAATAGGAATCATAAATATGCCATTAGTACCTGCTTTTGTATCTCATTTCATAGCCTCATAGCTTAAGTAGAGAAAATATATTTAAAAGCACAAATTAATCGCACCTATTTCCTAGAAGTAGTTCAAAATACTTTCCTTTATTAGAGATACCAAGACTACTCAATGGATTTAGATAGATGTATCTTGGTAATATGCAAACATAATAACAATAATGGTAATAAAAAATAATACTAGCAGTTATTGTTTAATTAGTGTTTACTACCTATCGGAAATAATGTTGAGAACTTTGAACGGATTACCACCTTTAATCTGGCAAAGCAACTTTTCAAAGGAGGCACTGGTGTTATTCCCATTATATTAATATAAAGGGGGAAACTGAGGTTCGAAGAGGTTACCTTGCTCACACTACTCATTATTTTAGCAGAACTGGGGCCCAAACCTGGGCAATCCTACCCTACACTTATGCCATCTAAGGTGTTATTCATTCATATTCATTAAAGAAACAGAATTCCCATCTATATGCAGAAATAATCTTTACCTACTGGCCTTATGTTTTACTACCATAGGAAGTAAGAGGCTTAAACTACAGTATGAAATAAACAGATACAGTTATGTGACTTGTTTCCAAAAGGGGTTTTTGGAATCGCTCCCCGCGCCCTACATCTGGGGTAAAAATTCTCTATGAGTACTTTCTCCAAAGTCTTTAGAAGTTTCACCTTGGCATGTATATTCGTGAAAAGTTGTGTCCTAAAATGTAGTATTCCCATCTCATCCTGCCACTCGCAAAACTTAACTAGGTGCTATAGTGTTAAATATCATATACATGAAAGTAACTACTGAAGTTGCCAAAGGTACCTTTCTTCCATAGAATCTCAATGCCATACAAATATTACCTAATTTGTCCCCATAACATTCTCAAGACAGTTATTGGCATTATTAGAAGATTTTATGGAAGGGAGAAGTAGACAGATTCAGAAAAATAAGTTCAAAAATCTGGGGAGGTCAACGAGAGAAAATCCAGGATTTTTCTTTAACCTTCAAAATGTTGGTTTCACCTGACCAGTAATAACTGTATCTTATGTAGTTTTGATCTGGCTTCAAATATACTTTCACTGGAAGATCATTGTAATTCAAATCCATTCAGTGCTGCTTCACTTTTGTAAATTTGTTGGCTAAGTTTAAGTAGTGTATCCCGCACCTATTTTAATGATATAGCACATAGATAACATTTTCACTCATTTAAAGCCATGTTTACTGACAGATCCTTAGCACCAAAAACAATTCTAAAAGGCACACTTTACATATTCATATAGTCCACACGAGTAATTGATATAGGTTAAGTCCTGGCTAGTTCTGAATTTTCCAAATTAAGGTCACAGAATTTTAAAATTGCACACTTTAAAAAAAGTTGGTAGAAATATATTTTGATAGTGCAGAAAAGAAACT
>NW_012137713.1:12355-12778 GCF_000956105.1 Propithecus coquereli | reverse complement strand
AGGGTATGGGGGCACTGGGAAGATATTTGCCAAAGGACACAAAATTCCAGTTAGGAGGAATAAGTTCAAGAGACCTGCTGTATATCATGGTGACTGCAGTTAATAATAATATAATGTATATTTGAAAATTGCTATGAGTTTAAGTGTTCTCATGCTTAAAAATCAAAGTATGTGTGGTGATACATAGTTAGCTTGATTCAGCCATTTCGCAATGTATGCATATATCAAAGCATATCGTACACCATAAATATATATAATCCTTATTAACTTAAAAAAGAAATGTAATTAATGTGAAAAATAATGCCTGACATCAAGTAGCAGTGTCCCAGTGAAACTTTGTTATTAGTAAAACAAAGGCAAGTGACACCCCAGGATGTATAGGCTTTGGGTTCAGGGAGGCCTGGGGACAAATCCTAGCCCTTA
>NW_012137713.1:0-805 GCF_000956105.1 Propithecus coquereli | reverse complement strand
AAAAAAAAAAAAAAACAGTCCACCCTGTAGGGATACAGGTTCTCTCATATGCTATTTTGGGGGTATGAAGTGGTAGGGGTGAGTAATTAGGAAGACAACTTGACAGTGTCTGTTAAAATGAAGGTACAATCACTGTTTCGTAAAAATTACACTTCTGGATACGTTTCCTAAAAAAAGAGTTCAGAAAGAAATCCTAAGCTGTTCCATGCAGCAGTATTTGTAATAGTGAAAGGCTGAATAAAAAGTAAGTATTCCCTGTCTTGGGATGGATTAAATAAGTTTTTATACAGCCATGGAATTCTAACCAGACATTAGTAAGAATTATGATTACAAACTGACTTGAAAAGATCTTCAGGATAGACCAATATGCACAGCATAATTCCACTCATACTTTTTAAAGTTTTCTATTTAAACCCCATTATATACTTCAGCCTGGTACCCAGTGGGTATGTTGGTGGAGAGTGTGGAAGACTGAGTAGATTGGGGATGGGTTAGTAATTGGGGACTTTTTCTTTTTTCTTTATATAATATTTTATTATTTGTATTTTTAGAAGAATTATTTTATCTTAAAAAAATTTTAAATGAAAACACACTCTCATTCACTGCTATTAAACTTTTGTTCACATATTTTTTTACCTGCACAAATGGATGTGTGTATGCATGTCTCTGTTTGTGTATTGTTATATTAGCAAGATAGAATCATGCTCCAAGGAGAGTTTTGTGTTTGATTTTATCACCTAGCATCATGCTGGGAGCATTTTCCTAAGACATTTATATTTCAAAAGTTTATTTTAATGTTTTTTCT
>NW_012137712.1:13997-15101 GCF_000956105.1 Propithecus coquereli | reverse complement strand
CTTTATTGATCTTACATGACGTGAATATTTTTTCTAGTTTTTGTCAATTGCCTTTTTGCTTTTTGTTTTTCCATGTTAACACTTAGTACTTTTTAAAATTTTGTATTTACCATAAAAAAAGAAATAGGGATATTGTTTTATTTTACCCAGTTGACTTGCCAGTTGTCCTTGCAGTGTTTATTAAATTAGCTTTCTGATTTGAAGTGTCATTAACATATATTAAATGCTAATATGTTTTTTAATCTATTTCTTGTCAGATTTTTTTTGGATATTTTCTGATTTTTATTTTTCCATGTGGTCTTTAGAACCAGATTATCTAAATCCCCCACCCCCAATTTTGTTGCTATTTCTGTTGGGGTCACAGTCAATTTATTGTTTAATTTAACCCTTTCTGGAATTGTATTTTTAATTTCCGCCCCTAGACTTTAAATTTTGCTCATTTTCTGAACCTTTGTGGGAAAATGGGAATTAGTTTAATTTAGCAAGACAGTTATTTGACTGTATTACATGCAGTCATATGATCAAAGTCATGTACACAGGATAAGGCAAGAGTCTCTGAACATGTATTCATAGTTCACTACATTGAAAGAAAAATCAGCATTTTGTTTTTGGTAATACTTCAGACTGCCTGAGTTAGGAGTAGAGTAAATGAAGAGAAATGGGAGAATAGCTCTACTCACTTACAAACTAGATATAATGCCACATTCTCTGTTATTTTTTAAAAATACACATATATGAAATAATATTCATATCTCTTAATGTAAGCAAAATATGGTGGGGGTTTTAGAACAGTTTTACATTTACAGAAAATTTGAGAAGATAGTACAGAGTGTTCCACATCCCCCACACTATTCGACCTATCATTGACATTTTACATTACTTAATGGTAGGGTAATTTTGTTATAAATGAACCAGTATTGGTACATTGTTACGATTAACCAAAGTTTATGCTTTATTCAAATTTCTTCAGTTTTTTTACCCAATGTCCTCTTTTTGTACCAGGATACCATATTACATTTAGTTATTCTGTCTCCTTAGGCTCCCCAAGGAATTTGACAGTTTGACTTATGTTTTTTAACTTGGAAAAAAGACCTTAAGATATAA
>NW_012137712.1:0-322 GCF_000956105.1 Propithecus coquereli | reverse complement strand
CAGAGAAAGCTTAGCCCTATGGTAGCAAAAAGATGCTCTAGTACTGCTGTTATATAAGACATCTAAGGGTTTCATTCTTTATGATCAGACTTAAAGCATTAATAAGATTATGTAGGGTCCTTATTACTTCCTAAAAGTGGTTCAGCTTTCATTAGAAGCTAAAAACTATTATATTCTAGGTGAAAATGGACCTACATAATTTATGTCTGATTAGGGAGATTAATATTTACATAGTTTGCTGTTCTTAGTATTTTCCTTAGCTAAGCTGATGACACTATTTCTGTTTTGTTTTATTTATAGCTTTGTGGCTTTAGCTCTTAAT
>NW_012137711.1:2960-5201 GCF_000956105.1 Propithecus coquereli | reverse complement strand
ATAAAGGTTTTGAAAAATCCTCTTCCTAATTCAAAGATGAGATTAGTACTATTGCTGGAAAATGAATTGGTCTATTCTGGCCATAAACACTTTACCATTTATGACAATAACTCTAGCATTAATACTAAACACTGTGCATCTATTAATAGCAGTTTTCATCTTCATAGTGCTTTACCAACAACTAATTAATTAAAAAAAACTTATTTTAATTCGTTGCCATGGTAGTCAACAGATACTCAGAAATGCTTGCATCCATCAGATTTGTTCTTAGCTCCTGAAACATAATTCAGTTTGGGCCATAAATCATTATTATGTAGTGTTATAATGTGTTTAGAATGATAATTACTTTGTTAATAATGAAAAGATTTGCAAGTATACATAGACACATGTGATATCAAATATTTATAATGAAAATTTTTATGTTTGTTACCCATGAAAGATTTTTCTTTACTGAATCTGACAGCCAAAAATGAAAATCTCATCTGTCATTATTGCTCTGGTTATATCTTCTCTATCGTGTTTGCTTCTGTGCACCGAGAAGAAGGTCTTCAGAACGAAAGAGGCCTCAAAAAATTTTGCCACTGAATTAACAGAGGGATCTATTAATGTTTAGCCAGTGAGGAGAGGAGTCTTAGGGACAGCACAGGGAGATGATGCAGTTGCTATTTTCAAATGTCTGGGGGGGGGGGCCGTTGGAGTGGAAGAGAGGTGGGAATTACGGTGTGTACTCTGGAGTCCAGACCAAGGGTAAATATGAGGAAGCTACAGGGAGGCCAGTGTGATTTAGTGTGATGCGAAGGTATAAACCTTCAGAGTCAATGCTAGAATAGTTGTTACAGCGGATGCTCCGGAGTCAAAAAGACTGGGCCTAAATCCACACTCTGTCCCTTCCTTCTGTAAGTCTGGCTACCTAACTGTTCTAAGCTGTGAGTCTGCTGCATGGAGTTGTGTGGGAACTGCAAAAATAACACACCCAGCAAAGCACTAAGGTGCACACTTAGTACCTAGTAAGCAATGCAGGAGTGTTAGCTCTTTATTAAGGTAGCATTTGTCCTTAAAAAAAAAAAAAATTGTTTAAAATGGAATGGCTGCTTTGGAAGGCAATGACTCACTTCTCTGGCACCGGAAGTAATGAAGCAGAAACTGCATGGCCACCTGTTAAAAATATTATATAAGGGCTTCCTGCTTTGAGGGTGAGGTTGAAACAGATGATTTCCAGGTCCACATGATTCCATGAATGTTGCAGGGGGAAGGGAGCTTCTATTTAAATCCTTCAACATTTTCTCCACTGGATTCTTGCTCTAATGTGAGACCGGGGGGACATAGGTTGTAGCACAGTATTATTGGTTAAATGATATATGGAGAAAATTTTCTCTTTTAGACTTTTGCCCTGAACAAGCCTTAACTCTGGGGAAAATATCCATTAATATTGACTACTTAGTCTCTGCCAGGGTTTCCTCTAAGACCCCTCATATCTTTTTCAAACGGAGATTTTTTTTTTTTTTCCAACTAGCTTTCCTAAGTTTGTGGCTCATTGTGTTCTAAACTGACAAATTATTTCCCTTCATATCCAGAATGTTCTCTGTTTATAGTCACATTTCCCTAGATATTTATTTATCTTTACCTTGTCATTTAACTGTTCTATCAGTGAGTAGGCAATGAACCGATCTAGGTTTTAAACAACATGGCATCATTTTTCTCTTTGTATTTATTGTTCTCTAACACTGTATGAGGATCAGCTTCTGCCCAGCCGCTGGACATTAGCACAGAAACTGCTGAAATCCATAGTTACAGGCTTGTCTGGAGGACTGTGGGGTCAGGTCCATCCCAACCACTTATGAGCTGTCTGCTCCTAGGAGTGCTGCTCTCACTGTGATAATTGGCTAAGAATAGCAGGGAATCAACGATGACTTAATGCCTTTTGCAACAATCTGGATGGAACTGGAGACCATTATCCTAAGTGAAGTATCTAAAGAATGGAAAAACAAACACCACATATACTCACTATTAAATTGGTACTAACTGATGAGAGCACATATACATAGCGGGAAGTAAATCTCAATGGAAATCAATCAGGGGGAAGGGGGAGGAAGGGATGGGCGAAAATGTACCTAACGGGTACAATGAACACTATCTGGGTGACCGGCACACTTATAACCCTGACTCGAGCATTACAAAAGCAATCCTTGTAACCAAAAAAATTTGTACCCCCATAATACTTTGAAATAAGGAAAAAGAATA
>NW_012137711.1:0-2910 GCF_000956105.1 Propithecus coquereli | reverse complement strand
CCCTATCTCAAAAAAATAAATGAAACAAAAAGTTGGTTTTTTTAAGATCAATAAAATTGATAAGCTTCTTGCTAAACTGATCAGGAAAAAATACACAGAAAACACAAATGACCAATATCAGCATCACACGGACATTAAGAAATATGGAAATACTATAAAAAACTTTGTGCCATTAATTTTGACAATGTAGATAAAATGGACAAATTATTCAGAACCACACTCAAATAGAAAGAAATTACCTGCATATGTATGTGGGTATGTATATGTAGATATATATGCACACACATACTTTTTTTAAGAAATTGAATTTGTAATAAAAAAATTCTCATAAGAAAACTCCAAGTCCAGATGGCATTACAGGTAGATTCTACCAAACACTTAAGACAGAAATAATATTGATTCTACACATACCGTTAGATAGTAAAAGAGGAGAAAACACTTCCCAACTCATTTGATGAAGCCAGCATTTTGAGTTTGATGCCCAAACCAGAAAGATTTAAGAAAAGACCAATATTCTTCATAAACATAGGTGCAATAATAGCAAAGATAATTAGCTAATTAAAACCAGCAACATGTAAGATGGATAATTGTTAAAGACTGAATTGTGCCCCTGCCCTTGCGAAATTTATATGTCGAAGCCCTAACCCCCAGGGACTTTATTTGGAGATAGGGTGCTTAAGGAGGTAGTTAAGGTTAAATCAGGTCATAAGGGTGAGTCCCTAATCCAATAAGATTGATGTCCTTATAAGATGAGGAAGAGACTCCAGGAAGAAGAAAGAAGAAAGGCAATGTAAAGACACGGCAGGAAAGTGGTTGTTCGTAAGCCAGGGAGGGAACTCTCACCAGAAACCAACCCTGACAACACCTTGACCTTGGACTTCTAGCCTTCAGGACTGTGAGAAAATAAATTTCTATCATATAAGCAATAATGAATATTGTGGTATTCTGTAATGGCTGACTGAACAGACTAATCCAACAATATATCATGACCAAATAGGGTTTATCTCAGGAATGTAAGGTTGATTTAACATTTGAAAATCAATCAGTGTAATATAGCAAAATTACAGCATAAAAAAGAAAAATCATATGAATATATCAATAGATGCAGAAAAAGAATTTGATGAAATTCAACACCCACTCATGATAAACAACTTTCAGCAAACTGGGCGCGAACAGGAACTTCCTCAATCTGATAAAAGGCATGTACCAAAAGCTAACGTTGTCCTTAATAGGGAAAGACTAAATGCTTCCCCCTAAGTTAGAAACTAGGCAATGATATCTGTTCTTATCACTTCTATTCAATATCATACTAGAGTTCATGACCAGTGCAAAAAGGCTCTTTAAAGACAATAAAACTGGGCTGGGCTCAGTGGCTCATGCCTGTAATCCTAGCACTTTGGGAGGGTTAGGCGGGAGGATCACTTGAGCTCAGGAGTTCCATACCAGCCTGAGCAAGAGCAAGACTCCGAGGAGATCATTTTTTCAAAATAGAACAGATCGTGGGACATGTGCAATTAAGACATTTTTAAAGTAAAATATTATGATGTTTCTACCCAAACAATTGTTTCACCACCTGTGCCACAAGTCTTTAAAAGAGTTGTCTCATCTGCAAAATAGAGATTCAGTTAGATAATGTCTAGTGTCCCCCTTTTAGTTCTGTTTTCGTTCAGGTCTATGAATTTGAGTCTTTTGCTTGTGGTTTTATTTCCCACCCCTATCTAGTCGGTATACAGAAACCAATTTATCAACAGAATGTCACCCACTTGCCGCACAAATAGCACCCAACTGCGCTGTGACGAGTCTAACGTATTTGTCGTTAATGGACTTTCATCCTGGATTTCCTTATTAGAAAGCTTTTTAGTCCATTTATTGGGAAGGAAGGAGATACCCACGCCTACGTATGTGTTTAATATTTTTTTCAGATTGTTCTTGACTTTGTTGTGTCAAAAAACAAAGGTCAGCTCAGCAGAGTAGATAACACAAAGACTTTAAATTTATTATAGTACTACTCTGTTCTCTGCGGTGATTTTTCTCCACTCCACTTTTAAGTGTGGCAGATATTATAAAACTTGTAATTGTTTTCAGGATATTCAATCCACATTTCTTTGAACAACAGAATTCTATGACAGCTTGCACAATATGTAATGATATGCTTATTATTGGTGCTTGATTGAGTGTAGTTTGGGCTAGGTATTAGTCGATGTAAGTGAAGTTCTGGGTGTAATGGAAACCCTTCCGTTTTCGGAGCTTCACAAATTGGAGATTTATTTCTTGCTTTCTTCACAGAATGTGTGTTGATGAATGCTCTGGTTCCTGGGAGCACTGACAGCCCTGCAGCACACAGGGAAGAGAACATGGAGGATCTCTGGCAGGTTGCAGGTGTCCGGTCTTGAAGTGGTATATATTACTTCCGGTACATATTCCATGAACCGGAACTAGTAACGTAATTGGACTAAGAAATGTAGTCTTCCTTTGTGCTTCGGAGGAAATTGAAACGGTTTCGTAAACACAAAGGATTGTTTCTGCTGTGATCTTCTATAGCAATGAGTTATATTCAGCAAAGAGTTGAAGAAGAAGGACATGAAGGAGAAAGTAGCTTATCGTAGTATATTTTCCATGACCAAAATTAGGGTGGCTCTCAAATGCTGTGACGACGATCATGTTGCATTCCTTTTGTTTGGAAGATTTAGAAATGAAGGAGTGGTAGATGGTTAGAAACTAAATTGATGTGGAGATGGAGAAGATAAATGCTGCATAGGGAGAAAGTGCATTTTTTTGCAGTGTATGTGTGTGTGCATGTATGCGTATGTTGGGGGATTATTTACAGAATCTGGAGATACTCTCTGTCAGACATTGGCTCCGTATTTTTGCCTAGATGTCCCACCTTCCACTCTTCTGTGATATAAGCTT
>NW_012137710.1:13505-22797 GCF_000956105.1 Propithecus coquereli | reverse complement strand
TATTCCTTCATTATAGTCACATTTTTCTTTCTATACTTGAGCTTACATACATAACAAATATTTTACAGTCCTTGGCTGATAATTCATTTATCTTTAAAATATATAAATGTTTCTATTGATTGATTTCCCTCCTTTTATGAATCATATTTTCTTGTCATATTTACTATTTTATTGGATGCTGGGTATTGCACACTTTTTATTAATTATTGTCGGATTTTGTTATATCCCTTTAAAGAGTGTTAGGCTTTGTATTTGTAGGTAGTTGAGTACTTGCTTGATTCTTTTGAGGTTTGATTTTGACATTTTTAGAGGCTAATTTAACCCTTTTACTCAAGGGCTAATTTAGTCTCACTACTAAGGCATAAACCTCCGGAGATGTTACTGAATTCCTTGTGCATTCAGCAATGTCTCTGTGTTCTGGCTGCTGGGAACTAAATACTTCCAGCCCTGGGTGAGCCCTGCAAATTGTTTGACTTGTAGCTCCCTAGTGATTGTTGCCCCTGTTATTTTTCTTTGCCCAGCCTCATGGAGTTTCCATAAGTATTCAGCTAAAGACCCAGAGTGCTGCTATGGAGATTTCTTGAGTTCTTTCTTTATGTAGATCTCTCCTCTGCGGTACTCTGTGCCCCCAAATCTAGCTTCCCTGGCCTCCCTAATCTCTGTCACTTGCTCTGTTTGGGTTCATCCTCCTGATGACCAGTCCAGAAATTGCTCCCATGTTAAGCTGGGGCAATTGTAGCATTTATCTTATTTTTTTTCCTTTTACTGGGGATCATGGTCCTTTGTTGCACGTTGTCTAATGTCTGAAAACAGTTGTTTAATATATTTTGTTCTGTTTTGTAGTTTTGTTTATTTTCGGTGTGTCAAGGGGATGTCCCATGGGAGTGTCTCCTTCATGGGTAGAAACAAAAGTTGAGGTTAAGTCTTTTGCCCAATCACAAATAGTTATTGGGAGAACTGTGTCTAAAACCCAGATATGAGAGACTTCAAAGCCTATGCCCTTCACCATTATCAAGGTCCCATTCTCGTCTTTTCTGGATCACATTCCAGAAAGAAAGCAGGTAAGAATCCAGTCAGTGAAAAGCAAATTGGTTATTCTGCTTGCTGGCAATTCCCGTAGAAAGGATTAGCCAGGGAGTTTGCTGTTATAGTTGGCTACTTCTCAGACTTAGCTGCCAAAGTTAGCTCTCATTTATTTTCTACCTTGTGAGTGAATGGAGGAAGTATAGGGCAGTTCTTTATTTATTTGTTCACTCATTTATTAATTCTATCATTTATTCATTCATTCAGGATTATTTATGGAACACCTACTGCGTTCCAGGCACTGAGATTTTCTTTCTGTTGGAAGGGAAACGTAGCTCCCAACAGGTTTTCCTTTGCTTTCTTCTTCCTTCCTTTACTCACTCTCCCAAACCTTCAATGTGATCTTATGGAAAGACCCAGATGGTTCCATTTTAGGGATGGCTCCCTGGACCCTGCTGGAGCTTCTAGGTGGTCAGGAGACAAGTTAGGGTCTCCTTCCCTATTAATATAAATGCTAATACCCCTGGGAGGACATTAAACCACTGTCTGCTAAACCTTGGCCGGCCATTAATGTTTCAGGAGAGATTTACTAAGTGTTAATGAAGACTAAGAATGGTGAATAACATAGGCCTCTTGAGAAACGGGACAGAATGAGAAAGCAGAGGAGTTCTCGCAGGAAAGGTGGCAAGGATAGACTCTAAAATTTTGCTCAAGCTGAGCCATTTAAATATACGTCCCTTGCCTTCTTTGGCTGGGTGAGTGATGTTTTGTAGGTTACAGGTCCCCCCACACTCTTTTTTCCTTGGACCCACCTCTCAGTAGCCCTTGGAGGTAAACATTAATATGGCTGAGGGAATGGAAACGGGGAGAAGGAAAGTCACGGGCTCAAGTTATCTAGCTGGTAAGCGAGTGCAAGGTCTGAATTTGAATCCTGGCTGTCTAAGTCCAGAGCTTCTTGTTCTAATTCTGCTCTGTCATCTAAGCATGCAAAGTTGCTTGCTATGACCAAGTAATCTCTGTCTTCATTACTGGGGCCATCGATTAATTAAGCATTTTGCATGTGCAACGTCCCCTCCACAGAGCACCAAGTTTTGCATCCACAGTCAGTTGGGCTCTTTGCATGTCATCCAGATGTTTGTTGCCAACCTTGAGAACAATTTCTTCCCCTTTGTGGCTGGTTGATTGGGACGGAAGTGAAAAAGCATGTCTGTTCAGCTACTGCCCGGAAGACCAGGAAATGACAAAGAAAAGGACACAAAGATGTTCTCTCCTAAAGCTCTGTACAACATTTGAGCAACTAAATCGGAATGAAAGGGCTTTTGAGGAGAAGTAGGAATTAAACGATAGTCTCTTGTCAGGTTTACTGCTGCCAGAAAACAGAACGCAATGTATTTGTAGGGTGAGATTGTAAAGCTATTCTTAAGAGAGGCACCACCCGCAGGCTCTAAATGCAGGCTAGATGGGTTAATGAAATAAATGCATTTCCTGCTTCTCCATGATTTATATTTCTAAGGCTGCACTACATAGTAATTCAATAAAGCTGAAATGGCAGGAATGTCTGGCAGATTTTTTTGGAATATGATACTTGGCTCATTATGGTCGTTCAATTTCAGTATCTGGATAAGGGTGAGATACAAAGAGACGTCAGAAACAATCTTTTTTTATTCTCTTTTGGTCTCTGCTGCCTTAGCATAGCCTACTCCATTTCAGTTTTACTCACGTCCATGTAATAGGTTATTTATTGAAGACTTCCTGAAGCTTATGGTCTATTTGAGAATGATGAAGTATTCACTGCCTGCCAATCATGGTCTTCACAATTAGGACGTTTATGCCTCAGTTAATGATTTTTCTTTTCCTCTTGCGTAACAAGAGACTTTATCATTATCCTGTTAGTAATACTGGGATTGAGCCTCACGGCCATTTTCCTCTGTTGGGGCCCTGGAGACCTATTTAAAACCACTTCCTTGTGTGTGTGCATGTGAATATGTATGTGAAAAAGAGAGACTGGAGAGGGAGCGGGGGAGAGAGAGAGAGAGAGAGAGAGAGAGAACTCTTTTAGTTTCCATTCTGACAGTATTTACTGAATACACAGTCTGTGCCAATTATGGTTCTTTGGTGGAAATCTGCTCTTTTTGTCAGTTCTGCATCACTTCTTTTGGGGGTACTGTCTCTCACCTGGTTGTAATTACCTTCTACACTACAGGGGCAAGCTCTTCACCCACTCTAGTTGGATTTTTCTTTCTCCTGGACCTAATAATTGGTCCAAGGTTCATTCCAAAAGCCAAACAGGGCCAATAAGTGCCATTTGGGTGGTCGGGTATCGATGGTGAAGGAGAGGGATTTGTGATAGTTGTCTTCTTTTTCTTTTCTTTCTTTCATCATATTACCATGAAGATGATGCAACTTAGAGATACTATTAGTGGCAAATTTTATCACCAAGTGATAAAAGAGGTGGTCTGAGAATGAAGCCAAGAAGGGGGAAAACAGAACTAAGAATGTAAGTGAAATGTGCACCGTTTGGTCCTCTGAATCGGGCTGTCCTTAAAGCAAACACTAACCTGAGACTTCACAGTGATGACAGTTATTCCCTCTTTGGGGCTTAATTAGTTTGATTGGGGTTCCTGTCACTTATAACTGAAGGATTCTTGACTAATGCAGGTTCTAAGCATAACGTGGGATAAAAAAAAGGCCAGGGAAATGCTTAGTGGTGCAGTGATCAGGCCAAACGTGGCCTCCACTCTCACGTTGTGCATGGTTCAAGGGGACATCGTTTCAATGGCTGTATCAGCTAGAGTTCTCAGCTTCGAACACTAGAGACAAATTCTTGTTCTTTTAAGCAGACATAGATATTATTAAAGGCTATTCAGTAAACGCAGAACCCTCAGGGAATCCAGACTTTGAGACTGCATGGGCCGAAACAAAATTCCGTCATAGAACTGATTGTCCGGAGACCCAATGCTAGCCTTAATGGTCACAGACATTGCCCCATGCTCTGCCAACATCTGACGGGATGACGCTGAGGGCAGGACATTAATGATGCAATATTGGTCATAGCTGCCTCTGAAAATTAGAGGGAGCTGCCACTACCTTTCCCAGAATGGGCTCCATGTGGGATCTGCATCTGGGTCAAAGTTAGACATAGGTTTATCCAGTTGGGAGAGACTGGATCACATACCTGCACCCAAGTGGCAAGGGAAGTGAATATCTGGTTTCTATAGCTGAGCAACTAATGCTTCTCCATTTCTTCTTTGATTGCAAGTTACCTTTTAGTAGAATAATAATAAAAAAATGGTATAAAATCAACTTCTGGTTTGGGATTGATAAGGTAATGAATAATCTCACTTTTCTCTGCTCCAGGCTCTGAATCAATTCAGAGACTAAGCCAAAGGTAAACTTTATTATTAGCTGTATTGCTAATAAGGCAACATTAGAGAGTATGGCTTGGACCCTACACCTAACATGGGCTTTTTGCTCCTTCTTTTTTCAAGTGAACTCATTTAGCAATAGCAGGTAGAGATAGATGATCCAAATCTCCCCAACACAGGGTACCTCACTTGGCACCAGGGGAAGAAAATGGGCAGGTGGAGAGCAACAGAGTGACCCAAATGGTCTTGGGTGAGCTTATTCTGTGCCCCTTTTCTGGTCCTAGCCAGATAATTGCTCATTCCATAGGAAGAGAGGGGTAAAGACAAGGACAAGATGTGTTCCTTTTATCAATATTTCCTCCTGTCACATAGAAAAGGAGTTCCCTATTCTTTCTCGAAACAGGAGGAATAAATACTCACCTAATAGTATCATCAGTTGAGGTCTTATTTGAGGTCTTACTCTGCGTCAGACAAGGTGCTAAGCGCTTCATAAAAATGATCTTGTTTAATTTTCATGAAAATCCTATAAATTAATGTAATAAGAGCTAATATTTATTTAATGTTACTCTAGGGCAGAAAATTTTCTAAGCCCTTGACATGTATTAATTTGTTCATTGTTTACCAGCTTTTTTCATGAAATAGGATAATTTGAGGAGATTTTAATAAAAGACAGTTTAAGACTGCTGGGGCAGTGAGAAGGGCAGGCACCAGGGTCTGCAGCACTCAGGGATGGAAAGGAAGGTGTGAGGAAGGCAGTGGTTACTGGACTCTAGCGGGAGAGAGCTGTGTCAAGAGGGCCTCCTTGACAGGAGCTGTCGCCAGGGGAAGCAGCCAGCCTGAGGTGACCCTGTAGGGAGGGAACGTGGGAAATGACCACCTTGGCCTCTGTCTTGTCCCTTCTTTCCTTCCTCTGCCAGAGGGCAGGTATCTGTTAACATAGTTGACACAGGTCAGCTTCCAAGGCCCAGAGCAGGTGCGGAAGGGGGAAGAAGGTGTCCTTAAGGGGCAAACCCAAGGTACTCAGCAGAGCTACTTGCTATTTCTGTCCCTATTTTATAGATGAGGAAACAGAGCTCAGAGAGGTCACACTGATAATGGGGTTAAGATTATATCAGTAAGTGGCAAAGACAGACAGAAATTCGGTCCCCTTGACTATAAAACTCTCACTCACCATACTCATCCTGGCCCTGGGGGCTGTGGTTGAAACTGTGTCACTGAAAAGAGGCCCACGTGCCTGCGTGCCAGCCTGGGGGATGGTGTCTGACATCGACTGGGCTTCCCCATGCTGGGCACTGTGCTGAGCGTTTTACTGACACCAGGCCTACTGAGATAGCTACAACGGATTCTCTTCTACATGTGAATCATCTAAGCCTCGGAGAGGTTAACTGACTTGCTCAAGGCCACACAGCTGGGTAAGATACTGACCTAGGTCTGTGGGATTCCAGAGCCCATGATCTTTTCACCACCTCCCAGGGCAGGGGCCTGAGGGTGGAGCGCAAGGGGGAAAGGAGAGGGAATGAAGAGGAGGCGGCTGTGTGAGACGTTTGGAAAGGGTAGGCAGGAACGGAGGAGAATTCAGGTGGCGGCACCCTCCTTGGGCCTGGGAAGCATAAGGCATGTGGGCAGGAATCCCAGAGTGCCATCTGGAGTTCCAGAACATCCCCAAGCAGCCTTCGTCTCTGCAAAATTAGGCAAGCAGGCCTGTGCCGGGCTGCAGACTCACATGGGAGCGTACAAGCCTCGTGCTTCGGAAGCAGAAACCAGCGTGGATGATTATGCAGCAGATGGGAATTTGGAGTCACATGTTCGGAGCGGGCACAGCCAGGGGACTCTGACTCCCGGGCAGCGCTGTCCTTGCATCTGAGATGCTGCTTCCTCCCCTGCCTGTTCTTGCCACTCTCTTTCTCCTCCCTCTCTCTCCTCCGCTTTCACTGTTAAAAAGATCTTAAAACATTTTTTTTAGTTTAAGTTTTCTCAAGTTTCCTCTGCTCCTTGCTGGGCATGGGGACACATCAAAGTGTTCAAATCGAAATCCCTTTCTCCCCACCCATCAAACCCTCTTCTCTTCCTCGTCGGTTGCCCACTTGGCTTACTGGCATGGGCTGCCCGGATGGAAAGCTGGGAAGAGCCAGCTCTACTTTCCGCCTGGCCCCCGCTTCCCTCCCTCCATCTCTGGTCAGTTTCCTCCTCTGCTTCCCTGCCCTCAACCTCTCTCACTGGGGCTATTCAGGTATTTTCCGAGTGGATTGCCTGACTGTTTTTTCTATTCTTGCTTCCTCCAGCACTTTGCCACAGTTTGGACCTCTCTTCAAAACATTTTCTAGGTGTTACTGACAGTCTTAGTAAGGAGAGAAAATCGAGGCATTGCAGAGAGCCTTTGGAAGGAGGGTGGGGTGGGCAGACTGACAGTCCCGCAAGACTCCAGCCCCAATGCCCGGGCTAATGTTATCATCCTTCCATGGCCGAAGGAACTTTAGAGATGTGATTGAGGTTAGTAATTAGTTGACTTTAAGATAGGAAGACTGTCCTGGATTAGCTGGGCGGGCCCTTATGTGCAGAAGAGGAAGGCTGAAGGGAAAGTCAGAGAGATCTGAAGTATGAGCAGGATTCAAAGCTGTGCTGCTGGCTTGACAATGGAGGGAGGTCACAGGTCAGGGACATGGGAACCTCAGTCCTACAACTGCAAGAAACTGTCAATCACTGTCAACAGCTCCAGTGAATTTGGAGGTGGGTTCTGCCCTGGAGCTTCCAGAAGGGAGTGCAGCTCTGCACACACCTTCTCAGCCTCCTTAGACCCTGAGCAGGGAGTTTAGCCATGTCATGCCAGACTTCTGAACTACAGAACCGTAAAGTAACAAATGGTTGTTGGTTTTAAGCCCCTAAATCTGTGGTACTTCATTATGGGAGCCCTGACACAAACCAGCACAAATAGAAAACCAATACTGATGGAATATTAGCATGCACTGCATGCTCGCTGCTGACCAGACACCATAGCAAGTCTCCTTGACTGCTGTGCCAGATGGGGCTCTGAATCGCAAGCAACAGAAAGTGACCTCGGCCGACGGAAGAAGGGAAGGAATTTATGAGAGAATATGGAGCAATTCCCAGAATCTCAGGAAGGCAGGAAATAAGGCCTGAGAAATAGTTGGGAATATAAAGAAAGAAAGGTGGCCAGAACTCAGCCAAAGTCAGGCCACAGAGCCAGTTTGCTGAGCAGGCCACAGCGACCCTGGCTGGCCACTGGCATTACGGCTGCTTTGCTACCATGGCCAGGTCTCGCCGCTGGGCATGGTGAGGGGCACTGCTGCCCTAGGAAACGAGATGGTCCTGGTCAGTACAGTGTGGCCAAAATGAATTCTCTCTCATCAAGGCTTCTGTGGATCGTTCATTTCAGATTCGAATTCCTAGGCAGGTGTGTCTGACTGCTCTGGCCCGTGTCACAGGCCCAGAAGGTTCAAATGCTGGTCATCCAAGAAAATGACTCACAACAAATGACAAATCATCCTACACCATCACATTTAATCCACATAACCCAGCAAGGAACTACTTCTCTCCAACCTACTTCTCTTCTCCCATTTAATATTATCCCCATTTATTATTTATTTATTTTAGAGTGAGGGTCTTGCTCTGTTGACCAGGCTGGAATGTAGTGGTGCGATCACAGCTCACTGTAGCCTCAAACCCCTGGGCTCAAGCGATCCTCCCACCTTGGCCTCCAAAGTGCTGGGATTATAGGCATGAGCCACCGCACCTGGCCATTGTCTCCATTTGATAGATGAGGAAACTGAGGCCCCAGCAGGTGAAGCTACTTTCCTGAGATCCTGAGCTTGCACAGGGCAGAGCTGAAACTTGAATCAGGTCATCTAAGACTTGAATGCGTCACATGCCCTCTCCTCACAGGTGGTGACTTCAGCTGGGTGAAAGTCCAGGTTCAGATCCCTTCTAAGGAAAGAAGAGGCAGGTAGCTCCCATTTAGTCCTTGGTTCAGAGGACTCTGGGGAGGCAGGCTGAATGGGAGCAGCAGCCAGCCAGACACGCTCTGACCCACTTGCTCCTGAGGCCTCGGCGTAGCAGAACTGAATTTTTTTCCTATTTGGTGAAATATGCCTTCTAATGCCTGTGCTGAGTCGGTCCCTTTGGTTACTATACATTGTGTGACACAGCCAAGCCTCCCTCAACCTGAAATTTATTTTTTTCTCTTTCTTCTTCTTTTCTTTTTAAACATGCCTTTACATCCTCAGATCAACCTGGAATTTCAACATGGGATGTTGAAACCCCGCTGATGAGACCAGCCCTGGGCAACCTCATCCTTCTCCCTGTCCCGCCTGTTCTCTGCCTTTGTTGTCCTTCTCCACCAAGCATGCAGAGGGACTGGGAGGACTCCCACTCACCCAGGAATCTGCCTGGGTACGACAAACGCTAATCACTGTGGTCCGTGCGCAGTCAGGGGATCCACCTGGCGCACTCAGTACTCGGGGCCCATCGAGCATCCTTGCTACAGGTCCCTTCTCTGCCCAGTGTCCTCCAGCTGAGAGCCAGGCCCATGACAGAGAGAACAACAAAAAAAAAGCCTCATTTGGAGCCTCACTTCCTAACTTGGGATTTCTGGAGCATTCCAGTCATAGGCCAGTGGTTAAAAGAGGTTTGAGTTACCGTAACTGGTGTGAGGCCCAGGCTAAAGGGAGGGAAGCCGAGCTCAGACCCCGTAGCAAGCAAACCCAATTCAACGGTGTCTCGGGATGGCCCTCAATAAAAGCCACCTGCGAGGGTGCCTTATTGGCACTGACAAGAACGAGTTCATTTTGGCATTATTTATGATAAATGTTCAATATATACATTCAATATAGATACAAATATACATTCAGTATTCAAATATAGAGCATAACTATTCACTATATAAATAT
>NW_012137710.1:0-340 GCF_000956105.1 Propithecus coquereli | reverse complement strand
TAGTGGCTGACATGGGCCTCTTCAAAAGATACTTAAAATAGTAATTGTTTCTCTCTACACTTGCCACTGCAGGCAGCTACCATTTATTTGAGCACCGAGGAAGTCTCAGGCATCTTAGAGACATTATTCCTAATCTTCACAACAATCACGGTCAGTAAAATTACAATTTACAGCTAAGGCAACTGAGACCTGAGAGATGAGTAAACTTACCATCCCAGGCCATGTGGAAGTGAGATTTGACTCCCAGCTGCTTGGTTGCAAAACTCATTCTTTGACCCCTGCTCCAGGCTGCCTTAAAACTCCCGAGGCGAGCTGTTGATAGAGGCTGCATTCCAGGTGA
>NW_012137709.1:13006-13530 GCF_000956105.1 Propithecus coquereli | reverse complement strand
ATAAGTGAAAAGACAGATGATGTCAAGCACTCAAATTATCAGATCTCTAAAGGGCTAGATATGGAAAGACATGATTTTCCAGACATCTCCAACATTATAGCCTCCAGTGTTTCTGATAAAATTAATATAAATTATAAAATTCCATATTGAGATGCTAACAAAATAGTCTCTAAGATAGTACGAACTATTCCTATACACCTTTCCCTCAACTTTTCCTAATGTTAGCATGTTACGTAGTCATGTTCCATTTGCCACAGCTAAGAAGTTAACATCAGCACAACATGATGAACTAAAATACAGACTTGATTGATTTGGGTTTTGTTAGTTACTCCATCAATGTCTTTTTATTCCTGTTCCGGGTCCTATGCAGTATACCCCATTGCATCTAACCTTCACGGCTCCTTGGTTCCCTGCAACCTGTGACAGTTTCTTGGTTTTACCTTGCTTTTCGTGACTGACATTTTTGCAGAGCACTGATCAGGTATTTTGTAAAATATCCTTATTTTGTCTTGAATGATGTTTAC
>NW_012137709.1:0-841 GCF_000956105.1 Propithecus coquereli | reverse complement strand
AATTAACTTCCAAACCTCAATTTTTTGGTGTAGGCCATAAGACTGGCATTTTAATTATTTATTTTCAATACATTTTCTGTTCTATTAACAAAAGTTGCTTTGAAGAGGAGGGGGGGAATCGATAATATTTAAAGAAGAAGAAAAATATGAAATTTAGGCTTAAACATTTATTTTTTCCTCTTCTTCCCACCTATTTATCTGACTTTATCTTCATATGACCTGTAGCCCTATGCTGCAGGGCAACCTTTAATAATTTTTCAAAGTTATCCAATTCATGAAGCATTCTGCATACTCACATTTCCCTCAGACATATCCCTCCTACACACACACACACACACACACACACACACATATTGAGGAAAGAGTGAGAAAGAGAAATATTTTCTTTTTCTAAATTCCTCATGATATTGGATTGATCTTTTCTTATGACTTATCACTGTCTTCCTTATTTATTAATTGTGTGCTACTATTATTGAGTACATGCTGTGTATCAAGCTCTGTGTTATGTATTTTAAGCATTTGAAATAATTTAGTTAATTTTACTTGTGTAACACTCTTTTCTATGAAGGCATGAAGACATAATTTATATCTGATTTTTTGAACATGATATACATACATCCTTTCAGAGAGCTCATATATAATTAAATATTTGATGAGTGCATAAGAATGAACAAGAATATAAATGTTTCTAAAATATCACTGGGTTATTACTCTTATAGTAAATATTTTGTAAACTTTAAATTGCAGTTATGTGAAAAGAATTACAAATTCTCCATTGGCACACATGTTGCTGCATTTACTATCTTTTTTCATTGTACCACATGCTAAAATGACATTTTCG
>NW_012137708.1:2648-3694 GCF_000956105.1 Propithecus coquereli | reverse complement strand
AATTTTTTCTTATTTCAAAATATTGAGGGGATGCAAATGTTTTTGTTATAATACATGGATGGTTTTGTAATGCTTCAGCCAGGGCTATAAGTGTGCCCTTCACCCAAATAGTGTTCATTGTACCATTAGGTAAGTTTTTGCTCCTCCTCACATTCTCCCACCCCTAGCTTGATTTCCAATGATTTTTACTTCCCTCCGTGAACATGTGTGGCTCATTGATAAGTTACAATTTGTTAACATTAGAGAGTACATGTGGTATTTGTTATTCCATTCTTGCAATACTTCACTTAGAATAATGGTCTCCAGTTCCATCCAAATTGCTGCAAAAGGCATTAATTCATACTTTTTTATGGCTCAGTAGTACTCCTTGGTATACATATACCACATTTTGTTAATTCACTCATGAATTCATGGGCACTTGGATTGATTCCACATCTTTGCAATTGAAAAATTGTGCTGTGATAAACATTTGAACGCAAGTATCTTTTTGATAAAATGACTTCTTTTTCTTTGGGTAAATAGCCAGTAGTGAGATTGATCAACGGGTAGGTCTACTTTTAGTTCTTTGAGGAATCTCCATACTGTTTTCCATGAAGGTTGTGATAATTTGCAGTCCCACCAACAATGTAGGAGCATTCCTTTCTCTCTATGTCCAAGCCAGAATGTATGGTTTTGGACTTTTTAATAAAAGAAACTGCAACAGGTGTATGATAATATCTTATTGTGGTTTAATTTTCATTTCCCTGATGATTAGCGACATTGAACATTTTCCACGTGTTTTTGGCTCTTTGTCTATCTTCTTTAGAAAAGCTTCTGTTTATGAATTTTGCCCACTTTTTAATGGGCTTGTTTGTGCTTTTCTTGTTGATATGTTTGAGTTCTTCGTAGATTCTGGATATTAGCCTTTATTGGATGTATAGTTTGCAAATATTTTCTCCCATACTGAGGCCGGGCGCAGTGGCTCACACCTGTAATCCTAGCACTCTGGGAGGCCGAGGCGGGCTGATTGTTTGAGCTCAGGAGTTCGAAACCAGCCTGAGCAAGAG
>NW_012137708.1:0-768 GCF_000956105.1 Propithecus coquereli | reverse complement strand
TGGTGCGCCTTAACAGGGTCTTTTTAAGCAAAAGTTTTTTATTTCTCTTGTTTGTTTTTTGTTTTGTTTTCTTTCTAATTTTTACTTTTAGAGACAAGGTGTCACTCTCTTGCCCAGGCTGAACCGTAACCTCACTGTAACCTCAAACTTCTAGGCTCAAGTAATTTTCCCACCTTGGCCTTCCAGAGTTCTGGGATTACAGGTATGGGTCACAGGCCTAAGTGTCAATTTTGATGAAATATATTTTATCAGTATTTTTTCTCAAGATATCCCAAGTATATGACAGTTTTTGGATTCTTGATTGAAGGTACAAAAACTGGAATTATCCCACTGGGAAAAAAAGAGACCCAAAGAATGGAATTTATGGAGAGTGTCATCTTGCCAACAGGTATGAATTATACCCAATACATGTAAAGACGTTACTGTCTTCTATGTAGTCACAGTTATGGAATATTTTCAGACTATGTATTTATAAATATATCCATAGTATGAAACTTTAATTCTTGTTATTTTTCAGGATATTCTTGAGTTTCCAATTATAGAAACATAAGAATTTTTGTGCATGTTTTACATATTTATACATTTTTAAATATTTTACTGTATAATGTCTCAAAACACAGTCTCAGGAGTCAAAGAGCTTCAATTCAGACCTTCAACACTTCATTTGCAAGATGCATAACTTTGGAAAATTTACTTAATTTCTGGGTGTCTTTATTGAGATAGCTTCTAAATCAGAGGCTTTTAAACTTTCTACATCCTTAGTGACCA
>NW_012137707.1:2772-4444 GCF_000956105.1 Propithecus coquereli | reverse complement strand
GGTAAAAACAAAAAAGAAGAAAAAACAGTGAGCAGAAGGCGATATTCTGAGCAAATAGAACTATGTTTATTATCCTACAATACAATGTAATTAATAAGATAGTATTAAAACTCTGCAATAGGTAATTGGGCAAAATACTTAATCACATCAGCCACAAAAAAGTAAATATAACTAGTGAACCAAACTTATGGTAATATTTTAATATGGTAAATATTAAAATGCACATTATTTTGATCATAACATGCTATCCTGCTATATGTATGGTGATACTGATGAACTCTTGTTGCTGATGGCAAAAATTTGTATTAATACATCCTATTCAGAAAGACACATCTGAAGTATGAAAGTATTCCCTTCTCTGGTCATTTTTACCCTGTATTATTTCAAGTAAAGGAAAACGATATTTACATAAAGATATTCATTGTATCATTATTTATAGCAGTGCAAAAGTGAAATTAACTTGAATGTTAACTCTTCTACGGGATAGAATAGTATGCAGTCATAATTTTAATTATACAAACTACAAAACAGCATGGGAAGCAACCGTTATGATCTTAAGTGAAACAAGCATAATACAAGATTATAAACATATTATCTACTCAGCTGTGTTTTAAAGAGTCACGTGTAGAGAAAAAAGACAGAAAATACTGCTTAAGAATAACAGCAAACATTTACGTGGCTCACACTGTGCCACACACTGTTCCAAGACTAATAGCTCATTGAATCCTCACAGCGTCTGGGCTTCCATTTTGTCAATTAGGAATTTAAGCTACAAGGAAGTTAGGTAACTTGCCCAGGGTCACACAGTGAAACTGCTGGTCTTCCAGTGCAGCAGTCTCTTACCTGTTTTCCTATATTGCCTCAGTATGCTGTACTCTGTGAGGCGGAGAAGTGGATGCAATTATATTAGGCTGCAGTTGTGTTAATACTGCCTGTGACTTTTATTTTCCAATCTTTCTGTAATACTCTTAATTAAATATGCACTTTAAAATTGTTTGAGTGGAAGGCATTTATAAAGCCCTCAGAGTAAGGGATGCAAAGTGTGAAGGAGAATGAAGGAACCACAACCGCCATTCTATGCCAAAGGGAGAGTTGCCCACAGACTACAAAACCGTATGATCCGCTAGTCCTGTCCTGACCAGCTGGGAAGTTGGTGTGTGCTCTGTGTGAGTACGTGTGGGATGAGGAAACCAGAAGGGCTATCCTATTTTTTGCTTGGGTCTCCCCCTGTAGTTAAGATTCAGAAGAAGAATCAAATTTAGCTTCTGGAATCACACAGTGGGTTCTCGTGCAGTTGAGTCAAATGTTTGCTCCTCCCTGTGTCGCCTGGGCTCACCTATACCAACACAATAGGCGGCAAGAATTCTGAGTTACTAGTCCCAGCGTGTGGTCATTATTTTGCATCATATAGAAAAATAGAAAGAATACTGGATGTGGCTCTGTTTTCTCAATGAACTCAATAAAAGAAAATATTGCCCCAGGTCCATATGAAGCAGTTATACCAGCTGTACAAATAGCTATATAGCTATAGGCTAAATTAGTTTTTAAAGTCCATTAGAAAAGTATCGACTAAGATTGTGTAATTTATCTGCAGTTTTTGAAAAAGAGGAGACAATTTGCTGTCAATGCTTTAGGCTGCAATTGGGGAAAAATAAGAATTATAAAAATAGCC
>NW_012137707.1:0-457 GCF_000956105.1 Propithecus coquereli | reverse complement strand
AAATACTATTGAGCCATAAGGCAGAAATGAAGTACTGATACATACTACAACATGGATGAATCTTGAAAACATTATGCTAAGTCAAAGAATCTGGACACAGAGGACTGCACATTATATGATTCCATTTATATGAAATTTCCAAAATAGGCAAATCTGTAGAGACAGAAGGTAGATCAGTGGTTGCCAGGAGCTGGGGAGAAGGAGAAATGGGAAGTGATTGCAAACGGGTACCAGGTTTTTGAGGGGGAGTGAAGAAAATGTTCTGGAATTGGTGGTGATGGTTGTACAACTCTGTCACTATACTAAACATTACTGAATTGTAAACTTTAAAAGGGGGAGTGAAGAAAATGTTCTGGAATTGGTGGTGATGGTTGTACAACTCTGTCAATATACTAAAAACTGTATGTAGGGAAAAAACAATTTGATTAATTGTTTTAGAAAGAGTCAAAAAGGATAT
>NW_012137706.1:1348-1966 GCF_000956105.1 Propithecus coquereli | reverse complement strand
AACTATAGAGAGACAATAGAATACTTATGTAGATAGAAAACTACACTGTTCCTAGCTGATAAAATTCAATATTTTAAACATGTCCCTTTCCAAATTAGTTCATTAATTGAATGTAAGTCCAACAATATTCTTAAAAGAGTTGATAAAATTATTCTAAATTTCATCTGAAAGAAAAATGTGCAAAAATAGGAATATTTTGAAAGAGGAAAGTAATGAAGTCTTGAAATATTAATACTAGATTTTAAAGCTAAAACATGTTGAAAATATAGTTTACGTTTGAGCTCAGGTTAATGCAGTAGTAGCCCAGAAATAGATGTTAATATAAACAAATATTACAAAAGAATCTAGGAACATAGGGAATGGTAAACCTTTGGAGAATATTAGATTATAGCTTCATAATATACACCAAAATCCAGATGGATTAAAAATGAAAATAAGCTGGCTAGAAAAACATATTAGTAACTATCTCTGGATGTGACAAAATTTTCCAAATAAAAACAATGGAAGGAAACCAGGCGTGGTAGCTCACGCCTATAATCCTAGCACTCTGGGAGGCCGAGGCGGGAAGATCGCTTGAGGTTAGGAGTTGGAGACCAGCCTGAACAAGAGCAAGACCAG
>NW_012137706.1:0-908 GCF_000956105.1 Propithecus coquereli | reverse complement strand
AGGCGTGAGCCACCGCACCCGGCCAGTGCATGTTACCTCCGTTTGTGCCACAACCACCTTGGAGTGGGCGCTACTATTGGCTCAATTTACATAAGAGTCACAGAAAGGCATGAATCTATAACAAATGGCATCTTTTTTTAAAAAAAGAAATGTCTTTTTCTTATCTGTTCTTCTCCATTTTACTGTTTTAACTACACATCTCCTTTCTCAGACCCTGCCCTGCTATGAGTGCAGCACATCTTTTAAACAGCAAATTTACTGAGAAGTACAAAGGTTAGAAACAAAAAAAATTAATCCACAAGTCCTACTGAAATCACTTCCAAAGAGTGAGAGAGAGAGCAGGGAAAGCAGGAGAGCAGTGAGCGCTGATTCAATGGGAGCAGGCGGGAGAGGAGGGGCTCAAAGGTAGAAGGAAAAGCAGGAGAGAGGGGTCTAGAAGCCATCAGGGGAAGCTTCAAAAAGTCCTGTCAGTCTTAATGCTTGTTGAAGGCCTGGGAGGTTTGAGAGGGAAGCGTTTTGGCATAAAATATATGGCAAGTGTCAACTCCCAATTTCGTGTTATAGACCATTGCTTCTCTAACACACACACACAGACACATGTGTGCTTTTGCAAAGAAGGGTGGCCCCAGAAACATGAGGAGCCATAGGTGGTCTTTGTCAGGCTGAACCTTGGTGGGCTGGCTTTTGTGTTGCTGAGTGAATTATATAAACTGATTTTGCAAAGGAATATGATGGGAGGAGGTACCAGCTGGAAAGACCAGCAAGGGCTCTGTTGGAGGCAGAGAGGCAGGTAAGCCCACAGTTTATGGAGTAGAACTTGAAGGAAAGAGGGGAGATTTCCCCCCACCAGGATTATTGAAATATAATTGACAAATAAAAGTGTATAATTAAGGTGTACATGATGTTCT
>NW_012137705.1:2789-3583 GCF_000956105.1 Propithecus coquereli | reverse complement strand
AAAAAAAAAAAAAAAAAAGAAGGAATATTGTGTTTTGTCAAATGCTTTTTCTGCATCTATTGAGGTGATTATTTGATTTTTTATTCCATTAATGTGGTGAATTACATTGATTGATTTTTTAGATATGGAGTCTCACTATGTTTCCAGGCTGGAGTGTTAGTGGCTATTCACAGGTGTGATCACTGCACACTGAAGACTTGAACTCCTGTGCTCAAGCGATCCTCGTGTTTCAACCTCATGAGTATTGGGACTACAGGCATTGCTTGATTTTTTTTTTTCCTTGAGACAGTGTCTTGCTCTGTTGCCTGGGCTAGAGTGCAGTGGTGTCACCATAGCTCACTGCAACTTCAAGCTCCTGGGTTCAAGCAATCCTCCTGCCTCAGCCTCCTAGTAGTTGTGACTACAAGCACACACCAGCTAATTTTTGTATTCTTTGTAGAGATGGGGTCTTGCTATGTTGCCCAGGCTTGTCTTGAACTCCTGGCCTCAATCGATCCTCCCACCTTGGCCTCCCAAAGTGCTAGGATTACAGGTGTGAGCCATTGTCCCCAGTCCATGATTGATTTGAATGCTGAATCAACCTTTCGTCTGGTCGTGTATTATTCTTTTAGACTAAGAAAAAGAAATAAAGGCATAAAATTTGGAAAGAAAAAAGTAGAACTTTCTCTAATTATAGGCAACATAGAAAATCCTCTGGAATCTTAAAAACAAAATTCAACTTGTCAATAATTTCCCAAGAATGTTTGCACCTATGTTCATGAGGGATATTGGTCTGCAATGTTTTTCTTAAACTG
>NW_012137705.1:0-1076 GCF_000956105.1 Propithecus coquereli | reverse complement strand
TCCCTCGTGGATCAGGAGGGAGGACAATACTTGCTTTCTCACACAGTACATCTCGGATACCACTTCCTGTTCACTCATCGAGACAGATTTCATTCTTTTCAACTACTGCCTAACATTCCATGGCATGG
The DNA here is from genome assembly GCF_000956105.1 of Propithecus coquereli. NCBI lineage: Eukaryota > Metazoa > Chordata > Mammalia > Primates > Indriidae > Propithecus > Propithecus coquereli. The sequence goes on along the minus strand of NW_012137705.1, from coordinate 948 downwards.
ATGTTCTATAATTTATGGAACCAATATTGATAACCACTTCGGGTTTCCCCAGTTTTTTTCCTTAGTACATACGTTACAAGATATAACGTTGAAGTTTCGACTCAGCTACCAAGTTATACTAGAGGCTGCATTCCAAAGGAAGTGCTAGACTGTATGCAAAAGTTACCACAAAAGAAGCTTAAAGCTGTAACATGACTAATAAAACCTCAGTTACACTGAGGATATAAAAGGGTGAAGACAGAGAAGGTTGTGAAAGGGTTTGTGAGACCTTCCTCCTTCCCCTAAAGTCGAGAAAGAGGAATTCAACAGGTAACTCAAGAAATGCCCTCGTTGCTGGCCCGATGTAGAGGCCAGCTGCCAAGGTCATGGTGTGTACAAGCCACCCACTCGATCTGTCCTTGCGGGCCTCAGCTTGTTGCCTCTCTGCTTCACCCAGGCCCAACAAGGTCCAGGACTGGGTGTCCCCAGAGCATGGTCACTTACCCAGAGGGAACCAGCACCTGTTAGCATCATTGAGAGCAAAACAAAAACTGAAAGGAAAGTCATCGCCCACGAAGACAATGTGCAACAAGCTGCTTCTCAACCTTCAACATGCATTGGAAACACCCGGAGATCTTGCTAAACTGCAGCTCCTGGTCCAGGAGATCCGGGAGTGGAAGACACCGCATGTCTCTCAAGCTCCCAGGTGATGCCAACGCTGCTGGTCTGTAGACCAGACTTCGGGTGGAGAGGACTTAACACCTTCCAAAGCCAATGTCATTTTTAAAAAGCACTCATTCTTTTGGGTTATCATTGATTCAGAACAATTGCAATAGGGAAGACAGTCTAAACTTTTTTTTTTTGAGACAGAGTCTCGCTTTTTTTGCCCGGACTAGAGTGAGTGCCGTGGTGTCAGCCTAGCTCACAGCAACCTCAAACTCCTGGGCTCAAGCGATCCTGCCTCAGCCT
>NW_012137704.1:2653-4197 GCF_000956105.1 Propithecus coquereli | reverse complement strand
TATTTCTTTGGTCTTACTTTCCTTCTATCTAAAATGACTTTTTAAAATTTCTAATTTGTTCTTGAATTCTGTCACTTGTTTTCTAAGTTTTTTCTAATTCTTAGATTCTTTCATGTCTTGTACTTATATCATTTTCTTAATGCCTTTTAGCTTGTTTTGTGATAGTAACAGTTTTGATCTTTTTTTTTTCTGAGCACTCTTTCTGGCATGCTTTCATGGTACGGATGTTATTCTTCTACTCATTATCTTTCGTGGTGGCTTTGCAGTTTTCATTTGCTCGTTTTTATGTGAAATCATTCTTTTTGAGTTTTTAGAAATTGACTTTGTTTTCTCTTGTGTGTGTGCACCTGCATGTTCATGTACTAAACATGTCTCATAGCTGGCTCTTTATCCCTCTTGTTTGCCTTTTGCACTTTGATGGGGATACATTGGTCCCCTGGTTTTGTTCTAAGCGTTGTCTGTGGATTTTGGTTTATTATGTAGTTGCCTCCCCTGTTTTTATTTGGGAATTCAGGAAGATTCACTCATGCCTACTATCATTCTGCTAATTTTTCCAGAATTCTGAGTTTTTAGTGCCCAAATTAGTTCTAGTTTAGAAAAAGACAGTCCTTATAGAGGGGAATAGAATTAAAATTAAATTGAATAATCAGTCAAGTACTTGTTTAGGTTCACTAACCTGATGAACCACTTTATGTCAGGCTCCTGCAAGGTTGCATTGAGCTGAAATGTGAATCCCTTCCAAATGGGGCCTTGTAACCCAGGCTACTTACAGTGCCATGTGTTAAGTAGCAGAAGTATGTACACGTGCTCTGGGAGGATACAGGATGGACCACTTCTACCTCTGAAAAGCATGGACAATTTTATGAATGAGATGACATTGAATCTGCATTTTGAAGGGTGAGCTGAAGCTTGAAATCAGATTGATGAGGTGCTAAAGGAATCCTAGGCCAGAGAGGTGTGAAAGCATAGATAATGCATGACATGCTTAAGCAGGGATCAGTAGTTAAGCGAGTTTAGAGCAAAGACTGGGGTGCTGGGAAGCAAGTCAGAGTTATATGCAAGGCTATTGAGTGCTAACAAATTTGGACCTATAGGCAGACCTATTGGATTAGGTCATTTTAGAGTGACAGCTCTGCCAACATGATGAAGGATAAATTGTGGTGCAGTGGGGGCAAGAAATCTATTGACAAGGCCAAATAAGAGTGGTGAAGGTAGAGGGAAGGAAAGTGTGGAATAGTTGAACCCTTTGAACAAATTTCTAATGACCTGGTCTGATCACAAAAACATTCAAAGCTACAGTTCTCATGTCCCTGGCTGCTGATTAGAATAACTTGGGGGCTATTTTTAAAAATGTCTGCCAACTGCTCTCCTCCATTTTTACTTAATTGGTATGGGTTGAGTTATTTGGGCTTCAGCAAGCGTTTTGAAACTTTTCCCAAATGACTCTTCTCATTTGCAGCCAGGGTAAAAAAAATCACAGACTCCTGGGTAGTCATTAAATGCACTGTAGGAAGCATCGGTCTAGCAGAATTAACATGCCCCTA
>NW_012137704.1:0-1328 GCF_000956105.1 Propithecus coquereli | reverse complement strand
TTTTTTTTATACAGATGGGGTCTCGCTTTGTTTCTCAGGCTGATCTTAAACTTCTGGGCTCAAGTGATCCTCCTGCCTCAGTCTCCCAAAGTACAGGAATTACAGGCATGAGCCTTCATGCTCAGCCTGAAAATTGAATTTTAAAACAAAAATTAAAACTTGGAAAACTTTTACCTGCCACCATGAGCTCAACACCTTTTCAGTACTTTAAAGACTTTTCTGATGAGATTGATGGTGATATTAACACATGATTTTTAAAAATATTGTATGGTGAAATGTGTCATCATTTGAAAGATTTGCCTAATTTAGGGAACCAGTATTTTCCAAAAGACCAAGGCACAATATTATAAATCATGCATGGATTAAATACCCAATCAGAGTGCACAATAGGCCAATAGATGTCCATGCAACAGCACAAACAGTTCATTGATATGGTTTCAGATTGCACATTGCTACTATCCTTTAGGAAACTATCATTTATCAAGTTTTTGGTATAAAACCAAACATGAATATCCATAATTACCTAAAAAGGCTACTAAAGTAACACCTCTCTTTTTCAGCTACTGTACATGTGTGTGTGAACCTGGATTTTCTTTGTGTACTTTGTGTCCTCAGGCAGTTTGGATTGTGCAACTTTATACGAAAACACACTTTTCTGGTTTAGTGATTCTGATTCTGGAGCCCTAAGAAAGTATATGATGTACTCTTGTACTTCATTTCCTTTTTAGGGAGTGGTGTGAATTTCTTTGAGATTCAGTAATTATTTCAGTAACTTGGTAATATTTTGAATTTTTTCTATGCTAGCCTGTCCATAGTCATTGTGGTAAAGATTCTTAGCTCTTTCAGAAGTATGTAGCTTAATATAATTTACTTTAGTTAAAAATATAAGTAATTTTAAAATGTTAGATATGACTAACGTACACTTTCTATTACATACAGTGGTAGAGTGTACAAGATTTGATACTGTATTACTTCTACAAAGATGTTTAGAACTGAAGGAAGTTGAAGTAACTAATAACTAATACTTGATTTTCAAAGCTCTTGATAGTTTATTATGTAAAATGGCAAATGGTATATACGCTCGTTAAGTCTATTGTTTCCTAAATCAGTTGCCAGTGTTCGTGGTGATCACACTGGGCACTACCAGTCCCTTCAGGGCCCCTTCTGATAATCAGACATAAATTCAGAATTTTTAAATGTTTTAGTTCTCATAGAGCAATGACGTACTTGGGATTTTAATATATTCAGTTTTGTCCAATCTTTAATTGATTACAGTGTGCATTCTTGTACAAGTTAGATAATTCCTGTACATGACCATACAAGGAGGT
>NW_012137703.1:54024-54395 GCF_000956105.1 Propithecus coquereli | reverse complement strand
TATCAGATAGACTCTTTGCCCCTCAGATTGTTAAGTGAGAAAAATGTGCCATCTCCTGGTCAAAAGCAACCAACCATGAAGTTAAATTTAAACACGTCATCTCCTAACATGAATCCAGCACTAAGCAAGGCAGGGGAGGATGCAGCCGGGTTCTCTCTGCACCTGAGAACTGCCAGCCTTCTGAAGACTCCCAGATATGGGATTTTAAAGGAGCAAGACAGTACAGGAAAGAATCAGGCACCTACCATGTGATTCTATTTTATAGATCATTGGGGCACTTTTGTAGAGGAACTCATATTGTCTGTGAAAAAGATCAGTTTTATTTCTTCCTTTCTAATCTGCATGACTTTTATCTCTTTTTCTTGCCTACT
>NW_012137703.1:40334-42034 GCF_000956105.1 Propithecus coquereli | reverse complement strand
CTATTAAGAAGACCACAGGGCTGGGGAAACATAAAAGATTTCAAAGATTTCTCCCCTTCTTGACAAGAGGTAAGGAATCTGCCCATGCATATAGTACACCACTGCTCAGCCTACAAATAACTAACAATTGAGAAAACCACCACACTGAGGATATCTATAGCCAAAGTATTCATTCAGAACCTAGATAGTCATTGAAGTTACAACAAGCAAGGCAAAATGTCCTTAACCAACATAAGTTATAGGCACATCCTTAAGAGGGAGTGGGAAAAAGTCCCATCTAAACAAAAGCAATCTAAAAACAAGAAATGATTGCTGCTCCAGATGAGAAAGATTCAGCACAAGAACTCCAGAAGTATGAAAAATCAGAGTGAAAGGACACCCCTAAAGGAGAACACCAGCTCTTTATCAATGTATTCCAACAAAAATGAAAATACCAAAATGACAGGTAAAGAATTCCAAATATAGATTCTAAGGAAGCTCAATGAGATCCAAGAGAAAATGCAAAGCCAACTCAAAGAAACCAGAAAAATAATTTAGGAAATAAATGAAAAATTTACTTTCAGAGCTTGAAGACAACTCTTTCAAATTAGCTCAGTCAATCAAAAATAAAGAACAAGGAATCAAGAGGAATGAGCAAAGTCTATGAGAAATATGGGATAATGTAAAATGGCCAAACGTAAGAATCATAGGTAACCCTGAGGGAGAAGAAGAAAAAGCAAAAGGCCTGGATAACGTATTTGAGGGAATAACTGTGGAAAACTTCCCTGGTCTTGCTAGAGATTTAGGAGGAGGATGAAGTACAGCAGCAGTGCCCAATCTTTTTTGCACCAGGGACCAGTTTCATGAAAGACAATTTTTCTATGGACTGGGGGCATGGGGGGTGGTTTCAGGATTATTCAAGCATATTACATTTATTGTGCAGTCAAACCTTTCTGCTAATGATAATCTATATTTGCAGCTGCTCCCCAGCACTAGCATCACTGCCTCAGCTCCACCTCAGATCATCAGGCATTAGATTCTCATAAGGAGTGCACAACGTAGATCTCTCACATGTGCCGTTTACAGTAGGGTTTGCGCTTCTGTGAGATCAAATGCTGCCATTGATCTGGCAGGAGGTGGAGCTTATGTGGTGATACAAGCAATGAGGAGTGGCTGTAAATACAGATGAAGCTTCGCTCGCTTGCCTGCCACTCACCTCCTGCTGTGTAGCCTGATTCCTAATAGGCCATGGACCAGTACTGGGCCACAGCCCAGGGGTTAGGGAACATGGAAGTAGAGGACAAAGAAGAGAACTCCATACTGTTTGAAAATTTCATGATATTTTCCTAACAGTCTCTGTAGTTTTTTTTTCCTTTTATTTCAGCATATTATGGGGGTACAGATGTTTAGGTTACGTATGTTGCCCTTGGTCACCCCCCGCAAGTCCATGTTTCAAATATGTCCATCCTTCGGGTGGTGCGCATTGCACTCCTTGTGTATACAAATACCCATCCCTGTAGTTTTTTGACCATATATGAAAGCCAAAATATTAAAACTAGTTTTTTTAATGAAATAAAGAGTGGTATCATAACGAGTACTTTAAACACAAATGCCATGCTCCCTCCTCACCTTCGTTTGTCTCTTTAGGACCAGTATAATAGGACTAAATTAGAAAAATTAGCCCCATCTAACTAGTTACCTGCTCTTCAAAAAGAAAAGAA
>NW_012137703.1:38569-38954 GCF_000956105.1 Propithecus coquereli | reverse complement strand
ATTATATTTTAATTATGTTGCTATTTTTATCTGTGGTTCTTAATGTGCATCTGTCACTATCACAGAACACTGGGGAATCCCCGTTGCATCTAACATAGTAACAATTAATTCCCTTACTCAGTAGCCTGCAACTATAGGACCTAATGTCACAAGGTGAGGATTATCAGCTTTTTGCAGGGTAAATCATTTTATTGGTTTCATTAAAATTGTTTTGTTACCTTGCTGCAAAAAGTAACAGTATTATGGCATCACTGAGGAAACAGTTCATAAACTTGCATGAAGCTAATCTGCTCTTTGCTACATAACCACAGCAGTTTAGGGTAAAAATCCAATTGTGTTTAGTGTAAACCAAACAGCATTTTTATGACTCCAGTTCTCTCAGATT
>NW_012137703.1:36569-37099 GCF_000956105.1 Propithecus coquereli | reverse complement strand
ACATAAATCATGATATATCAAATAAGACAAGATTCCTAAACAAGGTAAGCATCAAGATCTTCTTCTCTAGCCTCTTTTGTTATGTGTGTGTTACTGATGATGGGAAGTAGATGAAACCGAGAAGGGATGAAAGAAGATATTCTACCATTGGGGCTAATAAGATCTTGTGAGATTTGTGAGCCGGGCTTTAAACCAGGACCCTGACTAGCCTGTGGAGGATGGTAGGTACTGTGTGATTCAAAAAAGCACCTAATATGATAGACATGGAGGTCATTGTGTCCCTTAAATTGTCCCAGAATCCCTATATTTGCCTGGTGCCAGTAACATAATGTGTTCTACCAGATTAAAAAGTGGAAAATCACATCAAAATAGCACAGTTATGATTGCAAAGTTGTGCTAATTCTATAAAAATAATCTGTATTTAATTTAAAACATTAAAATGATATTTCTTCAAAAAGCAAAATCTTTGACACTCTTCTTGTCAAGAGGCCTTGGAGTGAACAATAGAACAGGCTGAGTTTGAACTTCAC
>NW_012137703.1:26031-27764 GCF_000956105.1 Propithecus coquereli | reverse complement strand
AATCCTAGTGAAAATTATATTGCTAAGTTAAAGAGATCTGTTATAAATACATAAAGAATGAGACCCACTGTTTTAGCTAATTATTGCTGCATAACAAAATCATCTCAAAACTTAGTGGCTTAAAACAACAAACACTTATTATCTCAGTTTCTGTGAGTCAGGAATCCGGATGCCTCCTCACTGAGTCCTCGGGCTCAGGGTGTCTCACAAGGCTTCAGTCAAGGGGATAACTTGGGCTGTCTTCTACTCATGGCTTGACTGGGTAAGGAACTACTTTCAAGTTCACTCCTGATTGTTGTCAGGATTCATTTCTTCCTGGGTTATTGAACTGAAACCTTCAGTTCTTTGCTGGCAGTTTGTCAGAGATCACCCTAAGTTCCTTGCCATGAGGCATCTCCAACATGGCAATTTGCTTCATTAATGTGTCTAAGCAGCCAGGCATGATGGTTTATACCTGTAATCCAGCAATTTGGAAGGTCAAGGCAGGAGAATAGCTTGAGGTTAGGAGCTCAAAGTCAACCTGGGTAGCATAGTGAGACACCATCTTTACAAAAAAATCGAAAAATTAGCTGGACATGGTGGCATATGCCTTTAGTCCTAGCTACTTGGGAGGCTGGGGCAGGAGGATCACTTGAACCCAGGAGTTGGAGGCTGCAGTGAGCTATGATCATGCCACTGCACTCTAGCCTGAGCAACAGAGTGAGACCTTGTCTCTGAAAATAGAAAAAGAAAAAGAAAAAAATGTGCCAGTAAGCAAGCAAAAGCAGAGAAAAAAGTATAAGAGCCAAGATGGAAGTCAGAGTTTTTTAAAACCTAATCTCAGAAGTGACATCCTGCCATTTTTGTCATAGTCTATTCATTAGAAGCAAGTCCCTAGGTCCAGCTATTCTCAGGGGGAGGGGATAGATAACACAAGGGCCTGAGTACCAGGAGGTGAGGATCACTGGGAGCCATTGTATAAGCTGCCTGCCACAACCCACTGGAATCCCAGTAGACTCGGTTGCAAAAGCTAAAGCCTAAACAAAGCATCCAAACAGCAAAGAAGCTAGATGTTCCAAGGCCTTTGCCCTTTTTCACAAACAGATGAAGTTTCCCTCAAATCTATTTTTTAAAAGCCAAATTAACTCAAAATGTGGTAAAAATCAAGCTTATATATTTTACATGTTTATGTAGGCTTTTCAAGAAAAATTTAGTTCTGGTTATTAGAGATGACAAATTAAAGATGATAGGGAGAAAGGGATGCTCAAAGCTGATATATTGGAAAATGTTAGCTGGTGACAATCGAAGAAACAGCAGAAATTCCTTCAATTACCATTGATATTTCTACCTGGGTCATTTAATGTAAAGACAAATACAAAAATTATCAGAGGGCATGAGGTCTGGGGATCAAACCTTGGTACTGTAAGATGAAGAAACTCCTTTGCCTGTCCTCCTGAATGGTAGGACAACAAATCAGATGGTGAATAAGAGTACCTACCCAGGAAGGCATATGCTGTCTGCACTATTAGAGAGTTTTCTCCCATCAAGGATATGGGAAATAAAGTTGCAGATAAGCCATAATCTTGATCTTAATTTGGAGTTTCATTTCAGTTGTTTCATTGACTAAATGAAGCTTTCACCAGAATTTCCAGCAAGGCACCAGACTGGGAAGTGTGTGAGGTACAGGTATAACCAAGGGCCAACCCTGAGAGAGTGCGTTCTTTATGGGGAGAAAGCTGTGTTTCCAGCAAACT
>NW_012137703.1:24380-25981 GCF_000956105.1 Propithecus coquereli | reverse complement strand
TAGTGGAAGCCAATCCATCTCAACTTATGCATGAATTAGCAGCAAGGTTTGATGTTAACTATTCCAACAATATTGGACCAGCTGAAGCAAATCGGCAAGTTAAAGAAGCTGGATAGATGGGTAGCGCGTGAATTAAATGAATGTCAGAAGAGAAATAGTCTTGAAGCTTGCCTTTCTTTGCTGTCATGACATAAAAACAAACTATTTCTACATGATCTTGTTACATGTGATGGCAAATGGATTCTTTTTGACAATTGCAAGCATTTAGCATAATGATTGGATAAAGACGATGTGCTAAAATACAGTCCAATACCAAATATTCATCAAAAAAAGCTAATGGTGTCTGTTTGGTGGTCCAGTGCTGGTATTATCCACTACAGCTTCGTAAAACCTGGTCAGTTGATTACACCAGATGTCTCCTGCAATCAGTTGGATGAAATGATGACGATGCTTGGGATTCAGCAGCCAAGATTGGCCAATAGAGACAGGCCAATCCTCTTGAAAGACAATATTTGACCACATGTCGCACAAACAATGCTGCTCAAACTATAGCAGCTGGACTTGGAAACTCTGTCATCCACCATATACCAGACCTTGCACCGACTGACTACCACTTCTTGCTGGCTTTGGACCACTTCTTGCAAGGAAAAATATTCAATTCTCAACAAGCTGCGGAAAATGCCTTTTGCAATTTCATCGCCACTAGTTTTCCAGGCTTCTTCACTGCTGACATAAACAAGCTACCCTAAGATGGCAAAACGGTGTTGATAGTTTACATGCATACTTTGATTAATTGTACTGCTTCTCGTTTGAAATATAATAAACTAAACTTTTGATTTGAAATCGGACACTTCATATTTAATGAATGTGAACCAATACTGCTTTTCAATCACATACCCACATAAGCATTGTCTTCTTAGGAAATCCCTAAGCGTATGAAGCCAGGAGAAGCACTAGGTCTATTTTTTTAATTATAACATCTGCATTTCTTCCAAGAGTTTGACCTTGCTCCATGATTGGTGAAATACTGCTTCTCTTTAGCTGTACTCTTCTCCATACACATCTTATTCTGGTGATCATGCCAAGGTTTGGTACCATGATTGCCAGAGATGCAAAAAACCCATAATCAGAAGCACACCTCAGTTCCAGGTGTGATTCACATTTGTTAGACCACGACAATGGTATCTTCCAATGAAATAAAAATGTGAAAGAGACAAGGAATATATTGCAGCAAAGATGTGAGATCTATGACACCTAAATCAAGGCTTACAAGAAATATTCTAAGCAAGTACAAACTGAACAATAAATACCATGAATAGTTAACAAATAAATAAAAAAGGGACACTGATGCCCTTTGTGTGACTCATTCTAGCAAACTGAGAAGTGGCCCAGAGCCTGAGACACTACTTCTATAAACCCAGATTTTCAGTTTTTACCAGCAAATGGATCACTCTACAGTTGACATAAGTGACCCTAAGTATACCTCTAATTGCCTTTTTCTCCCTATCCAAGAGAAGATTAATGCCAGTTAAGCAGTTTTGAGACTCATCACCCGAAGCATAAAGATGATTATTTGTTTAAATGATATTTTAGCATTCTTG
>NW_012137703.1:20168-20781 GCF_000956105.1 Propithecus coquereli | reverse complement strand
CTGACACATTTTGATGCCTGGATCCATTTGTGACATTCAAAATACACCAATCCAAATGTAAAGAGACATACACCAGTAAATATCTTACACAGTAATTAAAAATAAATATAGAAATAATACCCCAAAAGCTCTAACTTGACCACTATGCAATCTATGCTGGTAACAAAATTGCACATGTACCGCATACATTTATACAAATAAAAAATAAACGTAGAAAAACAACCAGAAGTCTACAAATCATCATAGTGGACGGACAGGTGAAGTGCCAGCTATCGTTTCAGCCTACAGACAAATGTTTGGGCTTAATCAGCAGCTATCATAGTTAAAAGTGTGAGAAACAGTATCAAAAGAAGATAAAGGGTAACAGAGGCTTGTGGTGTGGCCACGGTGACGGCACGAGTAAAGCAGCCGTCCTGGAGGAGAGGAATGCTGAGAAAAGTCAGTGAGAACCACAAGCGGGCGGTGATAACTAGACCAAGAGGGAAGAGTTTCTAAGTGGAGAACGTGAACAAAAGTCAAGATAATTTAAGACTGTGAAGCGGAGCGTGGTGGCTCACGCCTGTAATCCTAGCACTCTGGGAGGCTGAGGCAGGTGGATCGTTTGAGCTCAGGA
>NW_012137703.1:16998-18254 GCF_000956105.1 Propithecus coquereli | reverse complement strand
GGAGTTCTCAAAATTGGGCTTAAAATATTTAGTAAACTATGCTGTAAGTAGATGTACTGTAGATGTACTCATCTAGGCTTTGTTTTTCAATTTACAGAGCACAGAGAGAGTAGATTTAGCATAATTTTTAAAAGGCCTAATTCATTTGGAATAGCAAATGAGCATTGGCTTCAACTTAAAGTCATCGGCTGCATTTGCCCCTCACAAGAGAGTCAGCAGTCTGTCCTTTAAAGGTTTGAAACCAGGCATTGACTTCTCTGTAACTATGAAAGCCCCAGGTGGCATCTTCTTCCAACATACGGTGCTTTCTTTTTTGTCTCCATTAAAAAAAATCTGTTGTTTAGTGTAGCCACCTTCATCAGGAATCTCAGCTAGATCTTCTGGATTACTTGCTGCAGCTTCCACATCAGCACTTGCTGCTTCACCTTGCACTTTTGTGTTATGGAGATGGCTTCTTTCCTTAAACCTCATGCACCAACCTCTGCCAGCTTCCACCTTTTCTTCTACAGCTTCGTCTTCTCTCTTAGCCTTCACAGAATTGCTGTGGAATAGACTTTGGCTTAGGGGAATGTTGTGGCTATTTTGGTCTTTTATCCAGACCACTGAAACTTTCTCAATATCAGCAATAAGGCTGTTCACTTTCTTATCATTCATATGGTCACTGGAGTAGCACTTCTTATTTTCCTCAAGAATTTTCCTTTGTATTCACACCTTGCCTAGTTGTTTGCTCCAAGAAGCCTGGCTTTCAGCCTAACTTGGCTTTCAACATGCCTTCATTACTAAGCTTAACTATTTCTAGCTTTTGATTTAAAATGAGTGACATACAACTCTTCCTTTCAGTTAAACACTTACAGGCCATTGCAGGGTTATTAATAGCCTAATTTCAATATTGTTGTGTCTTAGGGAATAGGGAGGCCCAAGGGGAGGGAGAGAGACTGGGGAATGGCCAGTTGGTGGTGCAGTCAGAAGACACAAAACATTTATTAAGCTTGCTGTCTTATGTGGGTGTGGTTTGTAACGCCCCAAAACAATTACAATAGTAACATCAAAGATCACTGATCACAGATCAATGTAACAGAAATAATAATAATGAACAATTTTAGAATATTGTGAGAATTACCAAGCTGTGACACAGAGACACAAAGTGAGTGCATGCTGTTGGAAAAATGGCACTGATAGACTTCCTTGACACAGGATTGCCACAAAATTTCTCTCTCTCTCTCTCTCTCTCTCTCTCTATATATATAGAGAGAGAG
>NW_012137703.1:14525-15108 GCF_000956105.1 Propithecus coquereli | reverse complement strand
GGCATACAATGTGAATTAATAAAATCAGGGTAATTGGAGTATCCACCATCTCAGTAATTTATCATTTCTCTATATTAGAAACATTCCAATTCCACTCTTCTAGTATTTTAAAGTATACCTTAACTTATTGTTGGTTGTAGTCACTTTGTTGTGCTATCAAATATCATTCATCCTGTTTATCTAACTATATTTTTGCACCCATGAACCATCCCCACTTTATCCTCCCTCCCTGTTACCCTTCCCAGCCTCTGGTAACCATCATTCTACTCTCTGTCTCCATGAGATCAATTGTTTTTAATATTTAGCTCCCACATACAAGTGTGAATATGTGGAATATTTCTTTCTGTGCTTGGCTTATTTCACTTAACATAAATTCTCCAGTTCCATCTATGTTGTTGCAAACGGCAGGATTTCATTTCTTTTTGTGGCTATATAATATTCCATTGTGTATATGTACCACAATTTCTTTATCCATTCATCCATTTACGGACTCTTAGGTTGATTCTGTATCTTGGCTATTGTGAATAGTGCTGCAATAAACATGGGAGTGCAGATATCTTTTTAATAGACTGATTTCCCTTCC
>NW_012137703.1:2705-3495 GCF_000956105.1 Propithecus coquereli | reverse complement strand
GTGCCCTAGGAGGCTCTTTTGGGGGTGAGGGGTAGTTAAAGCAGTGGTACAGAGAGAGCAGAGTGACCCCAATTTGTTCTTCAAAAACAGCCCTTCTGCTCTTATATATTGGGCTTCTGAATATAGTTTTTGAAGACAAGGCTCCATAAAACATGACTAAAGCTTTGAAATCCACTTAAGAAAGAAACACCAAAAAATCTTAGCAACCTATATAAATAAAAATCCTCAGCCGTATAGAAACTGTCAACAAATGTGAACCTCAGTCAATCCTTCAAAATGGATCCCAAGTGACCATTTGCTGACGAGATCACACGTGTACTCTCGAAATGCTGATTTCATTTTAAACCTCATGGAAATACTTGGCTTTTAAAATTGTGTATGTATATATAACTGATTCAAAAAGATTTTAAAGGATTATAAAGCAATAAAAAGTGCTTCAGTAAGTATAGCTGTAAGAATGTCAGAAAAGCTTTAAACATAGCGGCTCAGTCAAACCCACCAATGGTTTTACTTTCGGCCTGTGAGTGCCTCTAAGGGCAAGTGAAAGTACACTCTCCCACGTCACTTTCCGTTCTCTCTTCCTAGAATCTTCTGGAGGTTTTATGAATGACTACATTTTGTTCATGAACGATTCTTATCTTTGATGATTGTCTAAACCAAAATGGAAGAGGACATTCATTACAATGGAAATCTAGCAATTCTGAGAAAAGTGGCTATGTATTTTAAGAAATAAAGATGACCTTTCAACCATGCAAGCTGCACACAGTCATTACAGGGCTTTTGAAAAGCC
>NW_012137703.1:0-329 GCF_000956105.1 Propithecus coquereli | reverse complement strand
TAAATAAATAAAAAATACAATGAGATGAAATCAGTCGTGAGATATAAGGATTGCAAGGAAGCAAAATGACAATAGTAAAATTAAAAATTTTCATTGAAAGCAAGAAAAGAGATTTGACAGTTGAATAAAAGCAAAATCTTAGCTAATGAAGACAAACTCGAGAAGCTTTTCAAGAATGTGGAGGAAAAGGACAAAGATATTCAAATAATGACAGAGAAGAAAAAGATAAAAGACAGAGAAGATAAGTCTCACGTGAGAATTACAAGCACATCTAAAGAAAAACAATCCCTACAGTTGGAACCAAAGTGAAATGCAAGGACATGTATTTA
>NW_012137702.1:2074-2351 GCF_000956105.1 Propithecus coquereli | reverse complement strand
CTCCATTGGTGAATTCTACCAAACATTTAAAGAAAAGTCAATCCTTCAAAGAAATTTATAAGAAATAAAGGAGGAGAGAGCTTTCTCAACTAATTGTATGAAGACAATATTACCCTGATAATAAAACTAAAAAGAAATCAGAAGAAAAAATACTACAAATCAATATGACTAATGAATATAGATGTAAAAATTATCAATGAAATACTAATAAATCTAATTCAGTAAAATATATTTAAACAGGATTATATACCATAACCAAAGGAATTTATCACAAGGT
>NW_012137702.1:0-724 GCF_000956105.1 Propithecus coquereli | reverse complement strand
GGGTCTCGCTCTTGCTCAGGCTGGTTTCGAACTCCTGAGCTGAAACAATCCGTCCGCCTCGGCCTCCCAGAGTGCTAGGATTACAGGCGTGAGCCAGCACACCCGGCCTATTTATATTCTTTCTTTGTTGACAAATTGCTCTCCTAGTTTCTTTTAGTTCTTTATCTATTGTTTCCTTTAGATCTTTGATCAAAAAAGAAAGATCTCAAATCGATAACGGTATCTTCCACCTGAAGAAACCAGGAAAAAAAAAAGCTAACTAAACCCAAAGCAAGCAGAAGGAAGGAAAGAATAAAGATTAGAACTAAAATAAACAAAATAGGAAACAATAAATAAAATTAAAAAAAGTTGCTTTTTGAATAAATCAACAAAATTGACAAACTTTTAGTTAAACTAAGAAAAGAGAGAGAGAAATATAAAATAACTAAAATTGGACATGAAAAGGGGTATATTACTACTAGCCTTACAGAAATAAAAAGGACTATGAGGGAATATTATCAACAATTGTATGCAAACAATAGAGATAACCTAGGTGAAATGAACAGGTTCCTAGAAAGATAAACTACCACTGACTCAAGAAGAAATATAAAATCTGAATAGATCTATAATAAGTAAAGAGATTTAATTAGCAATCAAAAAACTTTCTACAAAGACAAGTCCAGGCACTGATGACTCCATTGGTGAATTCTACCAAACATTTAAAGAAAAGTCAATCCTTCAAAGA
>NW_012137701.1:2618-5402 GCF_000956105.1 Propithecus coquereli | reverse complement strand
GACATGTACCCAACTACCTATAATGTGGGCCAGACCACAGAAATGCTAAGCGATGCTTTAAAGTCTTCTGGAAAATAATGCTTAACTAAATAAAGTCACCCTACATCCAGAGTATGAATGATGCTGTTATTACTTATTTCTACTGTCTTCCATCTATTTTATAGTGTTCTTTGATCCATTCTTGCATTCTTCTTGTCTGAAAGTAATATTCTTGATATGTTTAATAATGAGACCCCTCCTTTGTTCCGAGATGCCTTGGCTGCTGATCAACAAAAGCCACTGAGACTTAATCCTCTGCGCTTGGCACCACATCAGTCTGGAAGTAGTTTACATGCGGAGTCCTTTGCAGTAAATACTCATTAGAGGTTCCGTTGGCTCATTTGGTCACCCGCATTTTGCAGTGGGTGGCCCAGTTGGCATCCTCATTATTTTATTTTCCACCCCTGAAAATAATCCAGATGTAGCAACCTGACACTACTTTCTTTGGTACCGTAGGCGATTGTGACGGAGCATCCACTTATTTGTGATGCTAGTTAATGAGTCCAGGTAAGTAAGGGGCTCAGGCTGGTAATGCGATAATGAATTCTTGCTAGTGTACCTTTTTCATTGCAACCCATTGAAATGCAATCTGACCACTCCAAGGAAAATTTACTGGTAATTTCTTGTGCCTGAAACTTAGAGAATCGTGTCATCTCCTTCCTTTTTTTCCCTTCCCCCTTTCTCTCCTCCCCCTCCTTCCCACCCACATCTTTATGCAAATGAACAAATCAATTTACAGAAGCAAATTGATTATGATTGTTCACCAATCGCAAAGCAAAACTCTTGTTTCTTCATTTATTACCTAGCTAGATCTTCACTACTCAGCTTCTCGATTAGTACTTGCATCCAAGAAGCAGAGAGTATCTAGGATGTCATTGTCTTTGTAGATATAACAATCAAAGTCTCAAGAAAAAAAATCAACTAATATTTCTTGACTACTTATTATTAAAGTTTTGTTAAAAATACAAGGAGGCTACGACATGTCTTATTCTTGTAGAACTTGCATTCTTGTTATAAAGCCAATATACGTTGTTACTTTTTTCTTCATCATTATTATAAGCATATGCAAAATGCTTGTAATCACATCTACCAGATAGAATATATATTAATGTAAGGATTAAGAACATATGTAAAGTTCTTAGAATCGTAGCTGGTTTTCCCCCACAGGAACCAATATATGAGAAGCTATCGCATTCTTGTCATATGAATTAGCATTAATCTTCAATAAGAAAACACTGAAAGTGTTTATAAAGAATTTATAAAACTCTGAAATTCTCTTATTAATTTCTTGATGGGTGACGGGGACTGAGAGGAAATTTGGTGTTGGAGGATGAGGGAACGTGGTTGTCTAACAGCTGTGGGATGTTATATTAGTATATTTGCATCTATTATTTTATTTACTACTCATGATGATCACACAAGGTACATATTGCTTTGTCTGTGGGGCAAAAGAACTAAACGTAGGCTAACGAAGGCTAAATAAAGATACAGGATTTGAAGGCAAGTTCATTTGACTCGAAACTCAGATTTTTTAAGCACATTGTTTCCATTCCCTGAGTTCTAATCAGACTACTTAATATAATTTTTTTCAAAGACAGGAAGAGTGTAGGAAGCATCCTGTCGTCTTGTGCAAAGTCATGCTGTATCTTGGATTTTAACTGTCGCTGAGATTTAATACCTGTGGGGAGCAAATGCAGCAAGGTATCCTCCTGTGTCCCATAAATAGGCCACTCCACGGTAATTACACACTCATGACTCTTCCTGGAAAGGGCCCACATCACTGCTGGACAGGGTAGCTAACCACGGCCAAGCCACGAGGGCTTGCACATGTTCCGGACGGGCTCTGCTAAGCGTGTCACACACACGCAGAAGCTCCGCCATTGCCAGCCTTCCTACCGGCTCACCCAGCCTCGCTGCACCCAGGCACAGATGCGGTTCCTGCCTTTTTCATACATCGCAGTATCCAGGTGTTTGTTTGTTCAGCCATGATACTGAACCACATATGACTTTTATCAGTGTTCAAGTAGAGTCATAAGGGGACAATTAATAAAACTAGTCACTTTAAATGGTTTACATAAGTCTTAAATTACTCATCCGCAAACCTGCACGTGAAACTTCATTTCGGTGTGTGTATTACAGTTACTGCTACACCAATCTACGGTGCAGAAAGCGTCTCCCAGACAGGATGCTCTCAGAGCTCTGAAATAATGTTTTAATTTGAACAAGGCAATTGCTGTATAGCTAGATGTGTTTATGTTGTTTCAGTATGTTTTTTCTCTGTCAGTATGAATTGAAACTCAGTATGTTCTGAGGCACTAGTATTACTAATTTCAACTTAGAATATATGGTTATGATCTATAATATCTATGCCTTTATATATTTACATATATTGATATATACCCATAGATATATGTGTGTACATATATGCATGTCTGCTATCGACTCTGCTATTTAATTCTCAGAGTTCAGCCTATATCGCAAAAAAAAAGGATGGACTCAGAGTAAAGCAAACTGTGTCCCAGGGATACTTAAAGAAGTAGTCTGAATTGAAGAAAGAAGAATTAACAATAAAATTATTGTGATTTCATATTGACACATCATGCAAATAAATATTGCTAGCCTTTAATTGGGAAAATAAAGACTTTTTATCATAAAATATTACATTTTATCCTTTCTTCAGTCTAACATCTTAAAAAGCAACTACGCAAATGAAAACATTGCCCCATGCTAGTTAAAGCCTCTGTC
>NW_012137701.1:0-373 GCF_000956105.1 Propithecus coquereli | reverse complement strand
TGAATAAACAAATCAGAGAGCTCAATGTAAACATAAAACTATGAAACTTTTAGAAAAAATAGGAAAGGCTTTGGGATCTAAGGCCAGGCAAAGAGCTCTTTGACTTGATACCCAAAGCATAATCCAAAAAAAAAAAAAGAGAGAAAAAATGATAAATTGGACTTCACCGAAAGTAAACACTTTTGCTGTGTTAAAGACCCACTTAAAAAAAGATTAAAAGACAGGTGGCAGAGTGACAGAAAATGTTTGCGAACCACAATGTGACAGTATCTAGACAGTATCTAATATCTAGAATATAATGAAGAAATCTCACAACTCAATAGTAAAAAGACAAATAATCCAATGAGAAAATAGGTCAAAGACATGAAGAGAC
>NW_012137700.1:1872-3361 GCF_000956105.1 Propithecus coquereli | reverse complement strand
AGTACCCTGAGGAATTGTAGACCAGAAAGAGTGAATGGATCTGCCAAAGGTGCACATTTTACAACTGTCGAGTAATTTAAATTCTGAGAGAATCTGACTCATGTTACTCACAGTTTTTTCCATTGGCATTCCACCTAATAGAGAGACCATATGTCTTAAGCTTTTATAGGGACAGCACTGATTTTATGTCACTTTTTTCAATAATGGAAATTTGCTAAATGTATTACCTAAATATGATTTCATACCCATGCACAACTTTTTATGTAAATAAATACCCAGATGTTTTTTAAAAACCTTTTTATTTCACATATCCTAATTTTTAGATCAGAAAATGTAATTACTATTCATTTATTGCCTCTTATTTTAAAGAAATTCCTTCACGAATCAGTGATGAGCTGGAAAACACAAAATTCAGGGGAATGAGCCTTGGGATTATGGGAAAATTTCTATCATAGCTCCTTTTTTTTTTTTCTTTTTTTATCCACGTGCTCTCGTTGGATGATCACTCCCAGGGTTTGAGTACCAGCTATGCGTTATTTAACCTAATGGATCCTCAGTTTCCTTATTTTTAAAATGGGAATAATAATAACAATAATAATATTTACCTCATAGGTTTCTGTTATGAGCATTAAATGAGATAACGCATATGGAGTGCTGAGCACAGTGGCTGGCAGGGTACATCTTTTCATTAGGTTTTTCTGAAAGAAAATCTTTAATATAGGGATATAATTTCTTCAACTACTTATGCCATAAATATTTTTAATTGAGGCACTTTCTATGTGTTAAGCATCTAGACACAGAGATAGGCAAGACAGAGATATTATAGTTTGGGTGTAAGGGATGACAGAGTAAATAGTCTTGTCTCTCTCTCCAAAGGATGATGGGAAGATCAAGTGGGCAAACATGCATGAAGTACTTTAAAAAAGACACATGCAAAACAACAGTAAGAGATTCCTGGTCATTTATACTTACTCACTTTCTTTTTTTAAAGAAGAGTTGATGAGACAAAATTCATATACCATAAAATCCACCCACTTAAAGTGTGTAACTCAATGGTTTTTAGTGTATCAGAGTTGGGCAACCACCACTGTAAATATAGTACATTTTCATCACCCCAAAAAAGAAACTCTATGCACATTAGCAGTCATTCTTCATTTTCCCCCAAACGCTACTCCCCACCCCCGCCCTAAGCAACCATCAATCTACTTTTTGGCTATGGATTTTCCTCTTGTAGACATTTCATTATAAATACAATACGTAATCCTTTGTGACTGGCTTTCCTTCACTTAGCATATGTTGTCAAGGGTAATCCATTTTGTGGCATGTATCAGTATTTCATTCCTTTTTATTACCACCTAGTATTTCATTGTATGAATCTATCACATTTTATTTATGCATTAACCAGTGGATAGATATTAGGAATGTTTCTGCTTTTTGGCTATTACGCATAATACTGCTATAAACATTCATGAACAAGATTTGATTGGAC
>NW_012137700.1:0-312 GCF_000956105.1 Propithecus coquereli | reverse complement strand
TTTTTCTTTTACAAACCTTTTTATTACAGAAAATTTCAAACACATACAAAAGTAGAGAGAATGGGATAATAAATCCCCATGAACCCATCATACACCTTCAACAATTATAAAATCAAAAACAATCTTGTATCACCTCTACTTTCCCTCGTTACTCCTCCAATATTGTGAGGCAAACCTCAGATATCATTTAATCTGTAAATATTTCTCTAAAAGACATTCTCTTGTATACTCCTGGATAGAGCTGGAACGCATTCTACTAAGTGAGGTATCCCAAGAATGGAAAGACAAGCACCACATGTACTCACCATCAAA
>NW_012137699.1:2169-3515 GCF_000956105.1 Propithecus coquereli | reverse complement strand
AGAGAAGGAAAACAAATTGAATTTTAAAAATAATGGCCCTTGCAATTACAGCACAGAACATAGTGTTACTGCATTCTTGGCCGGAATAAACATATCAGTTTAGTAATTAGAACCATTTTTAACTTTGTTTCCACTGATAGTCTAAGAAAATAGCAGTCAGATTCCAAAGCACAGCATGCAGGACTTGCAAAAGAAGACACCACAGGTGGGTTATGATGCCCCACTTTCTTGACAGCTCCTTCACCCATATTTCAGAATATAAATGTTTAGGAGTTGAAATTGGAGAAAAGTATTTCTCAGTAAATAAAAAAAGAGTCTTGTGTACCTTTCATTACCTTCTCCAGTATGGGAGGGGAAGCTATATTATCGTATTAATTTCAAGTCAGGAGATCGGGATTTTCCAGAGGAAACGAAGAATGTATATGTCACATGATGTTTTAGGGACACAGTGTCCTGGGTTTTGTCTTACTCTTGATAAATCAAGAGGGCGCAAACCTGGCTCTGCAGTTTCTCTTAGGTGAAGTAAAGGTAGGTTGCCACATCCAAGTTTATATGTGTTTACAGCTTTTGTTGGAGCAAATAGTGCGCGCAACATATCCTGTGCGTGAATGGAAAAGAGTTGGCACAGGGTGGACTGATGCGTCACTCAACAGGACCACCTGGATGGGCAGGCTGATCCCCAACTCTTATGGCCTGGAGAAGTAGCTATTAAGGACTAGCCAGACATACATTTTTTTCATGCCCAGAAAATTGTAAATCAGAAATGCCAATGTTTGGGGGATAAAATGTCTGAATACTTCACAAATGTACAACGTAGGTATAAGGATTAGTTTTAAACTCCTGAAACTTCCAGATAATATAATGACAATAGCAATGAACTAAGAAATGTCTTTCCTCTTCTACCTGTATAGTATCTCTCTGGCCCTGGAATGGTCAGAAATCAGAATTTGCAAGGTGGGGGAAAATGAGGACAGCAAAAGGTAGAGAAAGCGAGCCAAATCTATTGTTATGTACGAGCAGATAAGGAACTGGGAAGTATCTGAGATTCATGGATGCTGTCAGAAGACACAAGATTCCAGGCTGGGAGAAAAACAACTTTATTACTTATGGCCCAGAAGGCATCAGGGATTTCATGTTTGTGCCAGTCCGCGCACTCACGTGGACCAAGATGGATGCTGAAAAGGCAGTAAGTTTGCATCACATGTGGGGAGGAATCCTGGGCTAGGAAACCTCTCTTTTACAGTGAGCTACAAAAACCCTCTCCAAATAAACACCTTAAAACTACCTTTTCTTTGCCCCAGAGGGAAATATTATATGTATTATACTGGAAAAAAAATATCTACTCA
>NW_012137699.1:0-269 GCF_000956105.1 Propithecus coquereli | reverse complement strand
TTTTGGGACTTTTTGATAAAGGCCAGTCTCACTGGAGATAAGTGATATCTCATTGTGGTTTTGATTTGCATTTCCCTGATGATTAGAGATTTTGAGCACTTTTTCATATGTTTCTTGACCATTATTCTGTCTTCTTTTGAGAAGTTTCTATTCATGTCCTTTGCCCACTTTTTGAAAGGGTTGTTTGATTTTTTCTTGCTGATTTTTCTGAGTTCTTAATAGATTCTGATTATCAGCCCTTTATCAGATGTGTAACATGCGAAAATTTT
>NW_012137698.1:10808-11943 GCF_000956105.1 Propithecus coquereli | reverse complement strand
TCCCTCAAACAAACTCATCACAGGAAAATCGGAAGATGCAAATCAGCAAAGTACCAAGTAAGAACACCACAAATCACAGGCACGCAGACAAAATCTTTGTTAATATTTAGGGCTGTATTATTCCTGACTTACTTCTCCTTGGAGGGGGTTGTACACACAATATGCTCACAACAGGGGTCCAAGCTCTTGGCCACTGACTATATATGTATCTCACCATACACACTGTTTGCAATGTACTTTTGTAACCACATTATAGCGTGGATATCTTTTATTGGATATATTTTTCAAAATCATTTTAGATGAATGCAGTGCTTTTGATTATATGATGCTGTGGTTTTAAAATATTTCCTCAAATTGTTTGACATGTCTCCCTTTTAAGATGATCCAAATTCTCCTTCCCTTGGTTGTGGGTTAGACTAAGTGAATCACCTTCAAGGAATAGAGTCTGTTAGAAATGCAGGTGTTGACGTTCAAGACTGGGCCGTAAAGGGCCGTAAAAGGCCGTAAAAGTCTTTCTTCTGGTGCTCACTCGTGCTCTCTCTCTCTCTCTCTCTCTCTCTCTCTCTCTCTCCCCCTCCCTCTCTCTATCTCTCTCCCCCCACCCCCCCTTCCTGAGGACACCCATGAAGCCCTGTGGAGAAGTCCACGTGACACCTGACAGCCATCAGCACCAGCTCCTCAGGTGTGGGTGAGCCACTGTGTTAGTCGCTCCACCTGCCCCAGGCAAGCCTTCCGGTGACGCAGCCCAGGCTGGCGTTTTGGTGGCAACTTCACAAGGGGACCTGAGCTCAAACCACACAGGTAAACTTACCCTCAAAAACTGCGTGCAGGCCAGGCATGGTGGCTCACGCCTATAATCCTAGCACTCTGGGAGGCCGAGGAGGGAGGATCATTTGAGCTCAGGAGTTCGAGACTGGCCTGAGCAAGAGCGAGACCCTGTCTCTACTAAAAATAGGACAACTAAAAACATGTATAGAAAAAATTAGCCGGGCATGGTGGTGTGTGCCTGTAGTCTCAGCTACTCGGGAGGCTGAGGCAGGAGGGTCGCTTGAGCCCAGGAGTTTGAGGTTGCTGTGAGCTAGGCTGACGCCATGGCACTCTAGCCTGGGCAACAGAGTGAGACTCTGTCTCAAAA
>NW_012137698.1:0-382 GCF_000956105.1 Propithecus coquereli | reverse complement strand
AGACCTGCCACGAGACTTGCCTCCACTAGACCTACCTCCACTAGACCTACCTCTGCCAGACGCACCTTTACCAGCTCTGCCCGCACTGGGCCTATCTCGGCTAAGACCAGCTCTGCTACTATTCTCACTGCTACCACACCTGTCCTGAACAGACCAACCTCTATCAACGCTTTTCCCAGACCTACCTCTACTAGCACTACCGCTACTAAGCCTGCTTCTGCTAGGTCCGCTGGCACCAGGTCTACCTCTGCCGAGCCTCCCCTTACCAGGCCTACTAGCGGTACGGACAGGTGTTCCCGGGCGCGGGGCGGGAACGGAAGAGGCAGCAGGTGTGCTGTGAGTCGGACGTTTTGCAGGTGAGCGCCGTCCTTCCCCTCACTTG
>NW_012137697.1:12881-15799 GCF_000956105.1 Propithecus coquereli | reverse complement strand
CCTGAGGTTGAAAGGCCTATGAACAAATGAAAACATACACATACATATACATACACACACACACACACACACACACCCCTCAAGATGAAGGAAAAAAAGAATGACATAATTTTGACAAAATTTAATGTAAATTTAGTATAAATTTAAGGTATGTTCAGGTAATCATGAGAACAAAGGAAGCAGTCATTAGAAGATTACAAATTGAGTGGGGAATATAGTAGGCACTCAATAAATGTTACTGAATGAAAATCATTTTTTTTCCTCTTACAGTATCTAGTAATGTTCAAGGTCTAAATTCCTATAAACACTATATTCAATGAATTTAAAATTATTTAATTTTGATATGTTTTTGAAGATTAAACTTTATACTAAAGAAAATCTTTACCATGATAAAAAATCACTATTTAGGAACTAAGAAAGAACCCCAGATACAATTTAATTCAAGCTGCTCATTCTAAATATCAAGATAAACAGGCCCAGAGTAATAAAGAACACATATCTATTTATAGTCAAAACATTTACTCACTTCATAAGACTCGAATTCTTCTTACTAAATGGTCCAATGATTTTAAACATCAGCTCCACAACTCCATTTTTCCCTAAGGATACTGAATTCACAGCTGGGAAGGGGAGAAAAAGATGCAAAATGATTTTACAACTTCAATAACTAAAAATGTGTACATTTAGCGATACAAAGCCAAAATCATATACAAACTGTTTAGTAAATGTGAACTCAAATCACTCTGAAAGTCCACCTTAGCTCAACACTTAAAGAGAAGATTTTTTTTTGCTTTGTTTTTTATTAGAAGTAAAGGGAAATTCTGAAACAAGTTATATGCAAAAAAATGCTATTATAAAAAAATACTTCCATTGCTCCATTTGTTTCTTCAATAAATTTAGTGAACTTCACTAAATATCAGGTTATGAGGACTCAGAGACAAGAATAAATAGTCTCTGCTCTCAGAGAACATAGTGTAGAGAGAATGACAGAAATAATAAACAAATAATTACTAAATTACTTTCCAAATAGATTAAGAATTGTAAACTATTTGAGTTACACCACTGAGAAGTTCCTAATTCAGAGTGAAACAGAGGCATTTCTGGAAAAAATGATGCCTAGGTTCACACTTTAAAAATGAGTACGGGCCGGGCACAATGGCTCACGTCTGTAATCCTAGCACTCTGGGAGGCCGAGGCGGGTGGATCGCTCAAGGTCAGGAGTTCAAGACCAGCCTGAGCAAGAGCGAGATACCATCACATAGGCATTATGCCAAACAGGAATTAGCTCATTAAATCCCCACAATAACCTCCTAATGAATGTATAAACAATATTACCATTTTACAAACAGGAAACTGGGGCATAATAGGTTGAATAACTTATTTCGTATCACAGGATGAGTAAGTAACTGAGCTAACATGCAAATCCAGGCCTGTCTACCTCCAGAGCCCACTCTAAACCACTATACCACACCAATCCTGGAAATTCATTCTACTGATTGTGACACAAACATTTTTTGTTTGTTTTGTTACGTTTCATCAGATGCTGTAGGACTGTGTATAATCTCTGCATAAGTAAATATGTTGAGTCATCCACTAAATTACATTTAGTAAATAATTATATGTGCAAGTAAGCTCCCAAAGAGTTTAAAAATATTTTGACCTTTATTAAGAAAGGGTAAAAAAAACTAGAAATGCTCTGAGTCCTATCTAAGAGTAAAATTTAATCAAATAGTTCATGTGGACAAATTCTTCTTTATAAAAGACTCATAACTAATAAATACAGAAAAAATAAAAAACTAAAGAAGTCATTATTTTGCAACCACTAACAGATATAAGCAATGTCATGAACGACTGCTAAATCATTAAGTGAAAAGTCGATGGGGACATTTCTGATGGGCGGATCACCTCAAATCAATGATCTTAAGTGATGTAAAACAAAGTACCTGGTACTACCTATGAAATGTTTTGGACCAAAAAAAAAAAAAAAAAAAGAACTCAAATCTAATCAAGCCACTAGCACTATCAGTCTACAGAAAATGTGAGGGATAAACCTATATGGTAAATGACCCCAGTATACAGTCCTTCTAATCCAGAATGTAGGACAATCTAAAAGACATATCACCCAAGTCCTTCAACAAATAGAACAAAAAAATAAGGGGACTTTTATGCATTTTAAAAGATTATGAAACACAGCCATCAAATAGAATGTATAAACTTTATTTGGACTCTGATTTGAATAAGCCAATTTTAAAAAAGGCATTTCTTAGATAATCAGAAAATATCGAATGATATTAAGAAATTATTATGAATAATGTTGGGCACAGAAATAATATGTGGTAACACTAAAAGAAAAAAGGTCTGTAGCTGATAGTGATCATACTAAAGAATTTACAGATCAAATGTAATGGCTGATACCTGCTTTAAAATACTACAGGGAAAAATAAGAACAGAGAAAAGAAAGATGAAAGAAAAATGACAAAATTTTGATTGTTGTTGAAATTGGGTGACAAGTACATCAGAGTTCATTATACTATTCTCTCTACTTTTGTATAGGCTTGGAAATGTCCTAAATATAATGAGGAATAATGTGTGTATCTTGTTTGGATTCTGATTCAAACAAACCAACTGTAAAAGAGCAATTTTGAGATAACTGAAGAAAACTAAACCCAGAGTAGATTTTACATTAAGAAATTAACACTTTTGTTGGATATGATTATAGTATTGTGGGTTTTTTTTAAGTCCTTATTTAGTAGAGTTATATACTGAAGTATTTAGGAAAGAAATGATAATAATCAAAGAAAATTGACTATTTCTGAGATTTCTGAAAAGTACCCTAGAAAAACAAACAAAAGTGTGGAGGAGAAATAAATGAAGCAAAAATGGCAGAATGATGATACTTGTTGAATACAATAAATAAT
>NW_012137697.1:0-496 GCF_000956105.1 Propithecus coquereli | reverse complement strand
GCCTCGGCCTCCCAGAGAGCTAGGATTACAGGCGTGAGCCACCGCGCCCGGCCAGGGATATAATTCTTAACATAGAAAAGGAAGAGAAGAGTTCTTGATTTTTATTCTCACAAAGAGATTAAAACAGAAAAAAAAATTTAAATGAGAAGAACTTAAAAATGTTAAGATTTAAACAAAGAAAGTAATAAGAACTAACAAACAGAGAGAATTTTAAGTCAAAAGAACAAAATATTCCTGAAGGAAAATTACTCTCATCTCACAAGAAAAAAAAGAAAATCACTCAAGAAACTACTGTATTATATCCCTGAATGACATAAAAATGGAAAACTAGGACAAATAGTAATGGAAACAGCACAAATTTAAAAGAATATATAAGAGAAAATAAAGATGACATAACTTAAAGAGAGAATTTTAAGTCAAAAGAACAAAATATTCCTGAAGGAAAATTACTCTCATCTCACAAGAAAAAAAAGATAGAAAATCACTCAAGAAACTA
>NW_012137696.1:951-2484 GCF_000956105.1 Propithecus coquereli | reverse complement strand
TGAGACAGGGTCTTGCTCTGTCACCCAGGCTGGAGTACAATGGCATCATCTTAGCTCACTGCAACCTCAAACTCCTGGGCTCAAGCAATCTACCTTCCTCAGCCTCCCAAGTAGCTGGGACTACAGGTACTGTGCCCCCACACCTGGCTAATTTTTTAAAAAAATTTTTTTGTAGAGATGAGATCTTGCTATGTTGCCCAGGCTGGTCTGTAATTCCTGGCCTCAAGTGATCCTCCTGCCTTGGCCTTCCAAAGTGCTAGGATTATAGGCGTGAACCACTGTGCCTAGCCCCCAATTTCCTTTTCTTTTCATCCTCCCATTTCCTCCTACCAGTGCTTCTCAATGGCCTAATGCAACTGGAATTACGAAGAGATCTTGGGTAGTGTAATCCTACAGCTCAGCCTCAAAGGGTGCAAAGCAGAGCATGGAAGAGTAGAGAATAGATTTGGTTTGGGGAGGTTGGGGGCAAATGGAGAATGCCTAGCCCAGGACCCATTTTAAATTATTGTAAATTTGTAACATAGGAGAGTGTTATAATGAAAATGCTCTTGTAGAAAGATTTGGTTCAGTGGATTTTGAGTCTTCTTAAAAAAAAAAAAATCTCTCTCTTCAGGCAAAGTTCCAACTTACAAAAAAAAAAAGGCAGAATGCAATCTCTTATCTGATTTATCCTTATAGTTCTTGCTGTGGCTAATTTTATTATTTCTCTGTAGACTAGTTAGACCAGAATTAGTTCATCTTCCACGGAGTTTCTAAGCCCTTGCAGTGCAAAAGGTAGGGTGCTAGTGGCTGAAAGGGACAAAAGAGTAGGACAGAGTACCAGCCTTGAAAAGCTTTAATCTGGTTGTTGGGTGAGCAGGGAAGTGGTGATGTGGACAAGTACACAAATAATAACAAATCAGGCAGAATCTGATAAATGTCGTATGTGTGTGAGCAAAAGTGTTAAGAGAATTAGAGGAGGAAGTGATCAAATCTGTATTGGTGAGTGCAGGGTGATTACAAGATGAAAGGCTTCATGGAGAAAGTCACCTTTGAGATAGGTCTTTGAAGGAGAAATATGGATGTTGACAGGTAAAGATTAGGTAGATGAGGACTTCTCAGTGACAGGGAATAGCATGAACAAAGGCACAGAGGCGGAGTGTTTGATTTGTTAAAGATTAGGACATATTTAGGATAGCTGTAGAAGATGAAGTTGAAGGGCAAATGTGACTCCCTTTGGATAGACTTACATCCACAATAATGGCTTGTGTTCAATTTTATAGGAAATGGAGAGTCATTGACTTTTTTATAGGTGGACAATGGTGTAATTGGTTAGAACTAAGCTTTAAGAAGATTAGTCTACAGAAGTAAGTAGAATGCATTGGATTGGGGAGACTCCTTAGGAGCCCATTGTAGTTTCCCAGAGCAGGTTATGAGTGCTAAAGAATATTGGGGCCAGTGGGAATGTGTAAAAGAGGCTGGAATATAAAGAAAAGGCCTGAGTCAAAGAAGACTCTACAGTTTTTTGTTTTTTTTTTTTTTTTGAGACTGAGT
>NW_012137696.1:0-901 GCF_000956105.1 Propithecus coquereli | reverse complement strand
TATTTTTGATGAAGAGATTAAAAGGTAACTTTGAAACTAGTTAGTGGTTGATACCATTATGTCCCCCCCATTTCTTTTGATAATATTTTCTCTTTCAGATAATCTTTTGAATTTTATTTTTTTTCCCCCAAATCATATTCACACATTCATATCCTGTGATTGATTGAGGAAGTAGCCATGGTACCTACTTCCTACATTTTTGCTATTTCTCCATTTTTTATTTCAGGGAGCCTCATAAGAATGAGTTCTTTAAGTATAAATTGGATATATCATTGGGAGTTCAGTGAGAATAAATTTACTAAAAATGTTATGAAAGTCATGATGTAGCCTGTCCTCTACAGATGCTAGCAGATTGATGGTTCTAAAGAAGTGGGAGGAGATTTTTTCTACAAACAATATGATGAGGACCCTTGGCTTCTTCACTCCTCTAGAAAATCTGCTTTTCCTGAAATCTAGTGCCTGGTTCATGGCCACTCGTCTGCTGCAAATTAAGGTATCCTACATGTGCTGACATTTCTGTTAGCTTTTCTGGATTAATTGCATCTATTAGAATAACAGATTGTTAAATTTGACAAATGGATAACTTGCTTTATTCTTTTTTCCCAAAGATTCTTTCATTAAAAAGTAAATTGATGTTCCGAGAAAACCCAAGTTTGATAGCAGCCATTATTTGGAATCATTACATTGAAAACAGAATCATTAAAAATATAGTGAATTTAGGCTGGGCGCCGTGGCTCACGCCTGTAATCCTAGCACTCTGGGAGGCGAAGGCGGGCTCAAGAGCGAGACCCTGTCTCTACTAAAAATAGAAAGAATTAGCTGGCCATGGTGGTGAGCGCCTGTAGTCCCAGCTACTTGGGAGGCTGAGGCCAGAGGATCGCTTGAGCCCAGGAGTTTGAGG
>NW_012137695.1:3296-4012 GCF_000956105.1 Propithecus coquereli | reverse complement strand
GCTCTTGCTCAGGCTGGTCTCGAACTCCTGACCTTGAGCGATCCACCCGCCTCAGCCTCCCAGAGTGCTAGGATTACAGGCATGAGCCACCACACCTGGCCTCCCTTGAAAATTCTAAGACCTTCTTTCACATACCTCAGCAAAACAAACTTCTCTTTCAAGGTTTCATCACATTGATCCCAAACATTTAATTGTTCTTTTCTAAAAAAAAAAACACAGCAACATACTTACAAAATGCGGAATTGTGAACACATGGCTATTGATGTTGAAAACAGTGAAAGACAGTAAGCTGTAGAAATAAGCTCTGAGGAAATTTTTCATCGTGAATACATGGGCTCTGTTGGAACAATGTTCCATGTCAATCCAGCCCATCCTTCAACATTGGCAGAGAACAGAACAGATAAGAGGGACCTGAGGGGAACACCTATGTAGCAGCTCACAGCTCAGTTTTAACAAATGACATAAGGAAGAAAACAAAAATAGAGTGGTTCGACTAGGTTCTGCTGTTAAAGTAAAAGGTCACTGATATCTTTACCAACTACACATTTAAACAATCCAAAATTATCTACCATCTACCAAAAAATGTTTCCAGTATACGATAAAGAGTAGAAAGCACGCACACCTCAATCTGAAATGGACAAAATTTCAAAGGAAAATGATTTTGAAACTGTTAAAAAATAACAGTGAATTCTGTAGTCAAAGGGAAAAAATTTTCA
>NW_012137695.1:0-371 GCF_000956105.1 Propithecus coquereli | reverse complement strand
CACAAAGCGTCCTGTGGAACAGCGTGAAGGTTTCAGTATCAAGTTAAAAGCACAGTTGTGTTGGCCACTGATGTTGGAAACCAAACTGGTTTTCAGCTAAGTTAGAAACAGTTTATGTTAAAACTGGTTTTTGCTAGCGGGTTGACCCAATAATGTTAGTGAGGCTGACGCCGCTCAGCAGTCTGGGACGTGGGATCTCCGCAGGGGGTGGATGTGGGGAGGTGTCAGGATCCTGGGAGGTTCTGCAAGTAAAATTAATCTAAGCAATTTCATTTGAAAGTCCTGAAATCACGTGTGAAGGGGATGCAAACTAGAATGCGCAATGCAAAACTGCCTGCAGGGAATTTGCAGTTTAATACTATGGCCCCCCA
>NW_012137694.1:1746-2066 GCF_000956105.1 Propithecus coquereli | reverse complement strand
GGATCAAATTTCAACATGAGGCTTGGATGGAACAAACATCCAAACAATAGCAGTAAGACTTAACATATTCAAGCCTCGAATATATTTCAACAAGGATAAACAACATTCCATTGTGAATGCTATGCTAGACTTTTATATGACATTAATGTTATTAAAAATATATTAAATAAATCCACTGCCCAAAGATATAAAGTAAATAAACCAACTAGTTCATATGGGAGACGAAAGTATTGATTCTCAGAAAGATCCAATATGGTTTTTTTTACCTATTTCTTGTGATTTGTCCGTCAAGACCTCAATAATTTAAAAGTAAATAATTC
>NW_012137694.1:0-376 GCF_000956105.1 Propithecus coquereli | reverse complement strand
TAACAAACTCAGAAATATTCAGCAACTAGGGAAGCCTTGTTTATTCACTCAGCAGCATTCCAGATTTGGGGTTTGTTGTGAGCATTTATCATATTGCAAATCCTAAATTCATTTAGAATGCTTTCCCATACTCCATAGAAGAGTAGAGCTACAAATTTGCAATGTGATTAATTAGGCCCAAGGTGGCCCAATAAAGTAACACTTTATATAATAAAATCATATGTATTAGCATTGCCTTTGAAGTAAAAAGAGATGGATTCTTTTCCCAGACTCTTTCACTTATTCTTTTATTCTTTCATTCAATATTAATGAATATCGCATCTGAGATGTAAGCACATTCCTTCTTACCTCAAGGACAAAACAAATATTTATTTAG
>NW_012137693.1:3540-5240 GCF_000956105.1 Propithecus coquereli | reverse complement strand
CAGGGATGAGAGAGCATCGTCACCTGTGCATGCCCAGCACTGGCAGTAACTATGTTAGCGACCTGTAATGCCACTGCCCAGACAGGACCCGAGGGGTCTGCATCCCACGGGGACTAGAGATGGGGCAGGGAAGGAGGTGGGGGAGGCCTGAGGAATGAGGGAGGGGGAGAAATATCCGAAGCAGGAGCTGTAACTGGCCCCAGCCAGGTCTCTGGTTAATCCAACAAGGCTCTGTGGAATCGACAGGGAATTCCAGCTGGTGGAGAGGAGGGCGGCCGAGAGAGGTAGAAACTGTTCTCAAGGGCTGGCGTTTTAAATGTGTCAGAGGGTGTGGTCAAGAACAGAGACTTGTGAACGATGCATAATGTGTCTCCTTGGGCAGTTTTATTTTCAATTTCATTTCGCTGCATTTTAATTTTTGAGTAGCTAATACATTCACATGCTTCAAAAACCAAAAGACTTAAAAATATACGTAGTGATGATTCTCCTTCCACCTCTGTCCCTCATCTACCCAGTTCTGCAAGCACTGATCCCATTAGGTCACCACTATTCGTAATTTCTTTTTTCTTTTGGAGACAGCGTCTCGCTCTGTCACCCCAGCTAGAGTGCAGTGGTATCATCATAGCTCACTGCAACCTCAAACTCCTGGGCTCCAGCGATCCTCCCGCCTCAGCCTCCCGGGTAGCTGAAACTACAGGTGTGCACCACCACACCCAGCTAATTTTTCTATTTCTTTAGTAGACATGGGGTCTCACTCTTGCTCAGGCTAATCTCGAACTCCTGTCCTCAAGCGATCCTCCTGCCTTGGCCTCCCAGAGTGCTAGGATTACAGGTGTGAGCCACCGCGCCCGGACTCATAATTCTTCATATATCTTCTCAGCGTTTCTTCTGCATATCCATGCAAATAAAAATATAGGTTCTTGGCCAGCCCCCTTTTGACACAAAATTTAAAATAGTAAACACACTTTCTTCTTATTTTTTTTTTCTTAACCGTGGTATTCTGTTGTGTAGATGAACCATAATTTAATTAACTAGTCCTTTATTGCTGGGCATGGGTTTTTCTAAGCATCTGCTATTATAAGCAATGCTATGATGAATAACCTTGCATACAGTTGTCATTTCACACGTGTGCAAGTATCTCTGTGGGATAAATTCCCGAGGGGAATTGCCGAGTCAGAGAGAACATGCATTTGAAATGTTGATGGATATCGCCAAGATACCCTCAGACATTGTCCAAGCCGCAAAATAGGAGAATGTCTATTTCTTCCCCTGGCTTATGACCGGAGGTGTCATCTTACATGCAGATTTTTGCCAGTCGGGTTAAGAAAATGACATGTGGCTGTAGTTCCAGGGAGTGTTGATATTACTATGAGTGAGCTGAACTTTTTCCCCTATGTCTAAGCATATTTGGCGTTCTTTTCTGTAAATTGCCTATTTTTATCTTTTGCCCATTTTTCTGTTGGGTGGTTTGACTTTCTCATCAGACTCCATAGGTTCTTGAGGACGGAGATTAGTTAGCCCTTTGCTCGGATATGAGTTGCAAGTATTTTCTCCTAGTTTGTCATTGTGTTTTGACTTTGCTCCTGATGGGATTTTTTTCTTTTTTTGGCATGTAGAATATCTTTTGTTCTAGAGAAGCAAATATATCAGCCAGGCACCCTGGCGCATGCCTGTAGTCCCAGCTACTCGGGAGGCTGAGG
>NW_012137693.1:0-340 GCF_000956105.1 Propithecus coquereli | reverse complement strand
CATTTATTGACATTTGTAATATCTGTATTCTGTCATTTTATATAATTTTTCCCTTTTATGGGTTTTTTAAAAAGTCTTTTATTATGTGGTTTGTTCTCTTCTTCAGTGGTTCTGCTACATAAGGAGTTTGAGAGTTTCGTTTATTATCATAATCACATAATATTCTTAGTCCACCCTCTCTCAGAAAATGAGAACACCGCGGTGTTCCTTTTTCTTCTCGCCCCTCTCCCCCTCCAACACACCTGATTAGGCGCTAAAGTTTCCTTTCTAGTGGTTTCCTGTGTTCTGCTGCCTCTGTGTGGATACGACTTGTTTTGATCTGTCGGCTTTGAATGCTGTT
>NW_012137692.1:37224-37787 GCF_000956105.1 Propithecus coquereli | reverse complement strand
TTGGATCAAGAGATTAGTCTGAATGGAACACATTATTAATTAAAAGTAAAGAAGGCCACATGGGGAACACAGGTTTGCTGAAAACCTCTTACCTCGGCTTATAAATTCTGTGTTTTGACCCTGAGTATAATTCACGATGCTTTGTTGGAGGCATCATGACCTCACACTATTGAAATGAGTAGAGGTCGGGAGACACAGATTCCAGTCTCACTTTCACTGCCTGGCTGTGTGACGTTAAGCTGGACATTGTTTCCTTATCTCTCTCATAGAAATATTCGTAACTTTGCTAGGACTTCCTGTTGCATTAGCATGTTGAAGACGTGATTAAATAAGCCATTTTTTTCCTTTGAAAATTTAAAACTATGCCATCAGTAAATGATAGAAGTATTTTACTCTCTTTTTGTCTTACATGTGCACATCCATTGCCCAGTTTATAACTTTCTGCTCTCTCCTTTTTTTAACTATCACTTCATTCATTGGTCTATATTCTATTTAAATTACTCAACTCTGCAAAATGCAAACACAAAATAGTTAATAATAAAGACTCCATAGACAGAAAGTTC
>NW_012137692.1:25519-25999 GCF_000956105.1 Propithecus coquereli | reverse complement strand
TTTATGGGTTTCTGGAAGTAGAATTTTACTTATACTACCAACCTTTCCTCTAAAATGATTTTCCAAGTAAACTTGCATTAAGAAATGAGTGTGCAGTGTTCTTATTCCTGAACTATCAATGCAGATATTGATCCTTTTAAGTATTTTGCCAATATGATCTGTGAAAAGTGATAGATCATTGTGACAAATTCCATTTACTAGTAATATTTAATATCTTTTCATTTCTTTATTGGACATTCATATTTCCTTTTTACAAATCTTCCTTTTGTCCTATTGAGTTACTTTTCTCTCATTGTGGTATTTGTTTTACTTTACTACAAACACATCCTCTATATGTAGTCTTATATCTAGAAAACAATTCAATTTTCTATCATAATAAAGTATTGCTATTGTCTAATTTGGGTTTCTTTTTTAATTGCATATGACAAATACGTACTACCCATTTTCTAAATTAAATAAATAAAAACCTGTATAACAAAT
>NW_012137692.1:23558-23980 GCF_000956105.1 Propithecus coquereli | reverse complement strand
CCTATGACCTAAACAAGTGAACAACTTAACAACCTGTCTGTTTTAATTTCCTCATAGGCAGATAGAAAATAAAAGTATCTGCATGGATGTTGGGAGGATTAAATTTGGTAATCCATTTAAAATACTTAGCCTAATGCCTGATATATCATAAATATCCCATACATGTTCCTTGGTATTTTTTGGACAATATTTACCTTATAGAAAAATGAATTCTATATGATCTAAAGACCTAAACTTAAATCTATATAAGCATCATAAAATAATACATAATTGTAGGATTACAGACTTGGGGTAGAAGAGACCTTCCTAAGAAAAGATGGCAAACCCAGAACCCACAAAGGAAAATATTGAGAAATTTGCTTATTTAGAAATTTAAATTTTCTCAACACAGGGACACAAATAAAAGTAAAACAAATACGACA
>NW_012137692.1:20884-21273 GCF_000956105.1 Propithecus coquereli | reverse complement strand
TGATTTTGCTTTAAACTCTTTTGTTTCATGACTTTTTATAATGTCCCTCAAATTTAAATCCTGTAAAGAAAGGACAAATTATTATATTAACTATATTAATTAGAAACGTTTCATAGAATATAATGATGTCAACATTTAAAATACAGGTATTGAAAAGTATCTATGATTATTCATTTATTTATTCATTCACCAAATATATTCAGAACAATTACCATCCTAGAAATCTATTCTAGTGGAGAGGATCAAATCAAACAAGTACACAAAATATATAAAGACATACACATTCAAATATTGATCGATACTTTTAAAAAAAAGAAAAAAGGCAAATAATTGTATGGAAAGTGACCACAGGCACTATTTAGATAAAATAGTCAAGAAATGCCTTGTGA
>NW_012137692.1:16088-17390 GCF_000956105.1 Propithecus coquereli | reverse complement strand
AAGCATCCATAATTTGCTACCTTAACTTTAATATTTTCTTTTTAGCATATTTCCTAGTATTTTTTGTGAATAGATTTACATTTTTACATGTTGTAACCATAATGTTCATAAGCACACCTATTAGCACAAGGTATATGCATAATAAAGGAAATTCACTGAGTCATACTTTCTTAGGTTAAGAAAATACATAAAAGGTCATTAAGTTTAACTCCATCAGATGGACACTTGAGTTTTCTTTATAGCTTCACCTTGACAATGTCTAGTGATGGGAAATTCACTATTTCTTCATGAAACCTATTTTATTATCTGCCACCTCTCAAGTTAGCTTTATATTTCATATATACAGCTTCCTGTAATTTCTACACGTTTATCTTTTTTCTGGACTTGAGCCATATAGACATACTTATTGCTTTTCCACATGATGGCTTTTCCACCTCATATATCTTTCCTCTCCCAGGTTTCTTTCCAGGTTCAATATCTTCATTTTTTATGGTTGCCTCACGCTTAATGTTTTCAAGCCCACTCATCAGTCTGGATTCTTTCCATGAAATGTCTTCCAATTTGTCAGTTTGATGCTGACTGAACATACTACTCCAGAATGGTTTAACCAGCACTGAATACAATAGAATTAGCACTTTATCATTCTGTGTATAATAATATAGCAAAAGATCTAATTTTTTCTTTTTTTCCATCAACTACATCACACCATGGCTTATGTCAATCTTATTCAACTAATATCTTCTTACATTTCCCACAACTCTTTTCCGTTCCTAATTGTCCTATATCACATATTCAATTAAAATTTCACCTTGTTAGATTTAACCCCTCTTTCCAACCTATACATACTTTAGATCCCCTTCTGCGGATCCCTTTCTTGACTAGCTTTGTTCCTTCCATTACCTGGGGAGTTGTCCTCAGTGTCCCACCCAGCCATGGATGAACTGACCAGGACAGGGTTGAGATTAAAGCACCGTGGCATGCCACAAATAGTAGTTCAGTTACCCCTGCATCACCTGGGATTCAGTAATCAGTGTCATATAGATAAAATCCTCCTAACTCTTTTCCTTTCCTCCTGTCAGCATTAGTCCATGTTATTTTACATTTTTCCATAATTGCCTATCAATGCAAAGAATAGTGATAGGTGCTATGGGCTATTCCAGTGATTTGTGAATAGATTGATTTGATCCTATTAAACACCATAATAGACCCATTTTTCTACTGTTTATGCTACAATTACATAAAACTACTGATTAAGAATTTCTTTTTAAATTAGTTGATGTATAAAGACCTAAAATCCAATAC
>NW_012137692.1:15665-16038 GCF_000956105.1 Propithecus coquereli | reverse complement strand
CAGCATTTCATTAAATAATTGGTATTTTCACACTCTAAATAGTGGCTGCATTTCACATTTTGAGAAACATTATATGTCCTCATTTTTCAAAAGTTCTGTGTCATACTAATGAAAACTCCAGCATGAATCTATAACAAGCTGCAGCCCTGAGTTAACGAACTGAATTGGCTGACCTCTGAGCCTTTTCAAATGTGATATTCTGTAATAATATAATTTAGTGGTATTATGCATAATTATGTGTTTGGTTCTTTATTATTCAGTTGACTTTATTAAGCCCACTTACAGCTTCCATAAAATTTCCAAAAATGATATTAAAATCTATTTCTAGATGTTTCCGTACGTATCTACTTTGCTGTGGTATTATCAAACATTG
>NW_012137692.1:12246-13960 GCF_000956105.1 Propithecus coquereli | reverse complement strand
AGTTTTAATTTAGATTTTATGCATGTACACATATAAGGATGAGGAAAGTTCTATTCCTACCCTTGAAGAACTTACAGATGCTCTGTCAGGCTTCGGGAAATTCAGAAGAATTTAATCCACTGTGTTTTCCCATCTAGTGATATTAAGAAATGAAGCCAGTTTGCATTAATTTTTCCTTGGCAAACACTTCTTTTTCCTCATGATCATCTCTTCCGTGATGAAGTTTCATAAAGTATCAATTTGATCATGATCATGAGATTGTAGTCTGCTTTAGAATCACTAGTGGTCACAGGAGTGGTATTTTGACCACTTCTGTCTAACATATCAAAAATAATCTGTTATTGATTACAGTGTCACATATATTTGTTATTTATGTTGTAAGTAGCTTACATGTATTATATTACTTAAACGACATGACAACACTTTATAATTACTCTCATTTTATAAGTAATAAAACTGAAACTCAGAATGGCTAAGTATTCCAAGACCATATAGCTACCAAGTAATGGAGCCAGGACTCAAACCTAGGCTGAGTCCAGATTCTAAATTTTTAAAAATATATCTTCC
Source organism: Propithecus coquereli (assembly GCF_000956105.1). Classification (NCBI taxonomy): domain Eukaryota; kingdom Metazoa; phylum Chordata; class Mammalia; order Primates; family Indriidae; genus Propithecus; species Propithecus coquereli. Next base: position 13,393 of record NW_012137692.1, on the reverse strand, counting down.
TGTCAATACAAAGTCCCAGAAATTTCAAGAAATTCAGAGCCATAAACAATCACATGGACAATACATAATTTCCTCCCCAAATATAATAATAATAAAAGATACTCTGAGGAAGTTATCTTTTTTGTGGACAGCTGACCAAATATGTGTAAAATAACATAAATTTCCAAAGACAACTGAAAGTCCATACAAGATTGTTAGTTAGCATGTTGTATTTGTTCTTGGCTAGGAAAGCTGTCTGCAAAAGTACTCTATCTGCCTTATAGATTAATACCACCTACACCTGTTACACCTCTCATGGATGTGAAACAGCATGACAACATTATCTAAATGGAGAACTGAGCATACTGCCTGTTGCTCAGTGCTGTAGCTACCTGCTCATCTCAGTAATATAATAGAGTATATTAAAGCACCTTGCACAATTCCTTAGCATAGCAAGCCCTGAATAAGCATTTATTAACTCAACCATAATATCAGTGAAAATGTGGATAACAGATGACAACAAAAATCCCACAAAATGAAAATATTGCACAAATACTGCTTGCATGCACACACATACACACACACAAAGAAACCCTTGGAATCTAATGTTTGATTCACTGAAAGTGTTCTTCAAACTTATGGCAGGGCCAGTAGACATCTGGGAACCCATAAAAGTTAGAAAAATTAGCCTGAGATACAGCAGTCAGGATAGAAAGGTGTGAAGGAAGGAGGCTCTTTTTGCAGAAAATTTCAAGACCCGCCGTTAACTTCAAGAGGTGGTTACAAAGAGTGACAACTGTGAAGGCAAGAAATTCTCTCTCGTAAAAAGTCAGTTAGTTTGTGTGAGTACAGGAAAATATTAATTGTATAAAATGGAAGTAAGAGTGCTTCCTCAGTGAGAAGATTGTGCAGATTAGTGTTTTCTAGCCACCGACCACACGGAAACCATCATCCATCACATCAAAACGTACAAGGACAAGCGGTGGGGAGGGGGGAGGTCAAGCCTGGGATTTTTTCATGTAAATTATGCTACACTCTGGTTTTGTCTTAATTTAAAAATACCTAATGTATCACTCTGCACTGTTACATATTACCTGTTGTAAGTCTGTGATTAAATAGAATATATCTTATGACCATAGAAACTCTTGAAGCCTACTGACATAACTGA
>NW_012137692.1:7551-8649 GCF_000956105.1 Propithecus coquereli | reverse complement strand
TGCAAGAGTGCCTGGATTATCAGTGCTGTTTATGTTGCTTTGTCCTATAGTTACATTCTACTTGTAATTCAGACCCGACTCAGACAGTACAAAAGCCTTTTGTTTTAGCTATCCTATCTTATTTCGCAATTACAAGCTTTAATTGTAATTTATTTCCTTGCCTTTTGCTGATTTTTTTCTCCTTTGCTTCTCTGAGCATTATTTTAGAGCCAGAATAGATAAGATCCTTTATTATCTGTAGCCACTACTGGCTTTTATTACTAATGATAATAACCGTAGTTATTTCGAAAGTTAGTCTTTCAAAGGATTCTCCCAAAGGGTAACTTTGAAACTGATCTGGTGATTTGTATATTTGGCAGATGAATCAAAGTTTGAAATTAGAAGAATGAATTTGTCTTGATGAACTTTGGCCATTAAAAAAAGATTTAGAGTAACTATTATCTGATTTCAAATGTCTTCTTTTGCATCTTAGGTAACTTATTAAAGACATGATTCTCATCAGACTCTCTGCCTTAAAATCCCAAATTGTTCCCTGGGGGAAGATAGGTAAACAACTTCAGACAGCTTCTATTAATAATAGTGATACTTTATCCCTTTTCTGTTATCCTAGGGTACAACTTCAGTTGAATTAGGCTAATTGTATGAAATTCTGAAAAAGAAATTTACTGTCTTCATTGTTGTGGAGATTAGTGGAAAATTAAAGAGTCATATAAACATAGCTAAATTCACACAACTAGAAGGTTGTATGAACAGGCAGGGCGAGGGTGGAGTTTTTCAGCAACCCACAGTGAGCATTTCTTGTATACTGTTTTGCAAGGGATTAGTGAGCGGAGAGAGCTGCCGTGCCCATGACAAGGTGAGTGTGACAATGCTAAACTGGATCCTTCTTGCTCAGCCAAAGCAAGTAACAATAGACACTGGATTATCAGAAAAGAGTCCAAGTATCAGTTTAATATCTGTGTCACATCAGGGTGGTGAGCAGGTGATGGACATATTTGTAAACGCAGTTTCAAAAATTCTCTAGTTAAAATCTTAGGTGCTTTTTAAGTGTGAGAATTGCCATTTGAGGTTTGAGTAGTTTTAATACATAATCCAAAT
>NW_012137692.1:5117-5706 GCF_000956105.1 Propithecus coquereli | reverse complement strand
TAGAGTGGTCAGGAAAGGTCTCTTTGTCATAAGGTGACATTTCAGCAGGGACCTAAATGAAATTGAGGGCCAAGCCATGCAGATATCTAGGGGAAACAGAGGGAGGAGTAAGGGCAAATGTCCTGTGCCATATTGAAGAACAACAAGGGGCTTAGGGAGGAAGGAGGCAGAACTAGGAGATAAGATCAGTGCTGGGGTTGTTCAAGTATGACCATTGATGGAGATCGCTGACAGACTCTGACCACAGCAAACTCCATGCGCTTGTAACACATGGCCACCCTTGACCCACTGGAACATGGCAACAGTGTCACCAGTAGAAGCAAGCTGTATGGTGAAATTTAATTGAAAATGTTATTTTATGACTTTAAGTTCTAGTAAGAATAATACATATGTGTTACCTATAAAGCCTGATTTCTCTAGTTGACTCTAGAAAGGCAGAGAGAATGAAGAGGTATGGTGAAATTTAATTGAAAATGTTATTTTATGACTTTAAGTTCTAGTAAGAATAATACATATGTGATACCTATAAAGCCTGATTTCTCTAGTTGACTCTAGAAAGGCAGAGAGAATGAAGAGAAAGTAAAGATAA
>NW_012137692.1:3136-3521 GCF_000956105.1 Propithecus coquereli | reverse complement strand
GGGACCTGGTCAAATTAAAAAGCTTCTGCCCAGCCAAGGAACTATCATGAGAGTAAACAGACAACCTACAGAATTGGAGAAAATATTCACATGCTACACATCTGATAATGGACTGATAACTAGAATCTATATAGAACTAAGAAAAATCAGCAAGAAAAAAATCAAATAACCCCATTAAAAAATGGGCAAAGGACATAAACAGAAACTTTTCAAAAGAAGATAGACTAATGGCCAACAAACATATGAAAAAATGCTCAACATCATCAGGGAAATGCAAATCAAAGCCACAATGAGATATCACTTAACTCCAGTGAAAATGGCCTTTATCAAAAATTCCCAAAACAATAAATGTATGCGGAGAGATAGGAGCACTCATACACTGCTG
>NW_012137692.1:0-2023 GCF_000956105.1 Propithecus coquereli | reverse complement strand
TTGCATGTTTCTTTTTCCACTCTCCAATTATCTTTACTTGTATTTAAAAGTATTAAAATCACTTCCTTTTTTGCATATACTAGAGCCTTTGAAAAAGTTATATGGTGTTTTCTGTAAAACGAGTTTAGAGCCATTAACTGTTGCTTCACTGCTGAAGGACATTCCTTTATTCACACTGTTTCTTAAAATAAAAACTCACAACAACAATCAATTTATCTAAAAGCTTTTTTTAAAAGACTACACACACACACACACACACACACACACCCCTCTCTAAATAAATAAGAGAAACTAAACCATATCCATGGTTTCACCACACTGATTGCTTTCCATTGAAGTTGCCTTAAATGCACCAAAATTTAGATACTACACTTGATCTTAGCCAAAAGGCCGAGAAGCAATCGAAGTTTAGAGACATTAAACTACATTCAGAAAATATGGGGGAAAAAAACCTTCTTCTGTTTTTCAAATATGAATTATAGCTCTGCAAGGACCCCAAACTAAGGAAAGGTCAGTGTAGTCATTCCACTTCATTCTATTTTTAGACTTCTTCATCAGTCAGAAATTAATAATAGACATATTATGCCACTGGAAGTGGCATCTCCTTCCTCTTCTTTCTTCACTATTGCATTCTACTTTTCTTTCCATTAATAACAATTGTAGGAATGAGCTTGATAATGAGGGAAACATCTTCCTTCCTGTGAGTAATGATCATCACTTTCCTGATGATCACTTAGGGCAGTGGCTCTCAAAGTGTGATCCCCAGGGAAGGCATCATCAGGGGCTTGTTAGATACACAACTGTCTAACTCTGAGGGTGAAACCCAGCAAATCTGGATTTTAACAAGCCTTCAGGTGATTATGAAGCACACTCAAGTTAGAGGACCACTGATTTAGGGAATGGGGAATTTAACATGACAATCACATGTTAATCACCCATTAGAGAGTGCACAGAAAATACCATGATATTCTTGAAGATCTCCAAATTTATTGTTTAAATGCAGGGGAAAATGATGTAGTGAGGTACTGTGCCTTTCGACAAATTGCAAATTAAGCGGATGTTGGTACTGTGAGACGGGAGTCTGCCAACCTCCTCATTTGCCAGCAAATTAATAAACTTCTCTTTCCTCCTCCTCAAAAAAAAAAAAAATTGCAAATTAAGAAAATTTATCCCTGAACAATGACTATTGTGACTATTCTGACTATGGAGAATTTATCTCATGAGTTGCATCATGAGTTTTGAGAACTTGAAAGACAGGGTTTTTACTGGATTGAATAACTTCCCCCACAAAATTTATGTCCACCCAGAACCACTGAATGTGACCTTATTTAGAAAGAAAGTCTTTCTCAGATGTAATAGTAAAGATGAGGTCATACTGGGTTAGAGTGGTCCCTAAATCCAATGCCTGGTTTCCAAATCAGCAGAAGGTCATGTAGAAGGACACACAGAGAGGAAGGTTGTGTGGAGATGAAGGCAGAAGTTGAAGTAATGCTGCCACAAGTCAAGGAGTGCAAGGATTTCTGGCAACCACCTTTGCTAGGAGAGAGGCACAGATGGCTTCTCCTCCAGAGCCTCCGGAAGGAACCAACCCTGCTGACACCTTGACTGTGGACTTCTGGCCTCCTGAACTATGAGGGAATACATTTCTGTTGTTTTAAGCCAACAAGTTTTTGCTTAAGTGTTATAGAAGCCCAGGGAAACTAACAGAGGTCTTCAGAGGGTTTATATTTTATGAGTATTCTTTGCCTTGCTCTTGGTCTATAAAGACCTTCTCTTTAAAATGTACTCTGTAAAGAAGTATGCCTCCACCCACCTCCCCACCTCATCAGTTCCACCTTCCTCCTCTGCCCCACTCACCCCAAGCTTTTTGTTTGTTTATTGTTTTTAAGTTTTATTGGGGTATAATTGACAAAAATTTCATGTATTCAAGGTGTACAAAATGATATGATTACCACAGTCAAGGTAATTAACATATCCGTCACCTCACATAGTTACGTGTGTGTGTGTGTGTGTGTGTGTGTGT
>NW_012137691.1:2587-3587 GCF_000956105.1 Propithecus coquereli | reverse complement strand
TCATTTTCAAAGAGGCATTAGCTCTGCTGTCTCACTCTCAAGCCTCTCCCTTGGCGTAATTTGTCCTCTTCCCACTTGAGATTTTCACAACCTACAAAACAGCTACTTTCCAACGTCTTCTCTCAGAATTAAGATGTGTTAAAAATGGTTAATATATTTAAATACTGATTGAGCTAAATTGTTCTGTCTTATGTAGGATGGGCATTTACTTCTGAGAAATTCAAGAGATGTTGTTGGATTAAATATTCCCCACAGCAAACTTAAAATATGGAAAAACAGAAACCCTTTTGATTTGTTTGGCTAAACATAGTCTATATTCTCATGGTGTTAGGTGAGAATGGAATCTCTACTTCATTTTTGTACAACATCATGTGAACTCTTTATTGGTGGTAGTGGCTTAAGAATGCCAGTTGTTAGAGTGGCAGGAGCTACAGAGCTACAAGCATTTGGATACAATAGCAGGATGGCTCAAAGCACAGTTCTTGTGTAAGAAAAAATCTATACAATCACTTGTTAGTTGTAGCAGGAGCTATGAGCCCTGCCCCTCCCCTTATCACTTCTTTGCCTATGGGCTTTCTCTTGCTGTCAAAGACTACTTTGCCCACCCATCCGGCATGCTAGAAGTTCCATCCCCCAGATATTATCCCTCAATATATGACTGACATGAGTTGGTATATAAATACCCCAACTCCATTTACCCTCAAATGAGAAAACTAAGATGTGTTTCCATATCAGCTTCCTGAATTTCCCCAGCAAGATTAAACTCTAATTGCCTGCAATGGGACTAGCTTAATAATTCATTCTTTATTGGTTGCCTTTCCTTCCTTAGCTCACTTTCCTTCCAATAGAGTATAGTATTTTCTGTACCTCCTATTTAATTATTTAATCTTGAATCCTTGTCTAATAATCTGCTTCTGATGAAATCCTACTAAAATGATGGCTGTGTGAATTTACAAAACTTACTTAATTTCTCTCTACTTCAGTTCTACATCCCCAAAAT
>NW_012137691.1:0-606 GCF_000956105.1 Propithecus coquereli | reverse complement strand
TAAAATTATCAAGTTGGTTATCAAGAAACTTAACTGCCTGTCAAAATGAACTTCTGTACTCCTTAAATATAGTCTAACAATTTAAACACTCATATAACCATAACATCACAATGTTAACCAAAAATTATTAATACCAGACATGCAAAGAAGCAGGAAATTGTGAATCATAACTAGAATAATACCCAGCCAACAGGAAAAGATCAAGAAACAACAGGGATAATGAAATTATTGCATCAAAACTTTAAACAGTAAATATAAATAGCTTCAAGTTTTTTAAGGAGACATGAATATAATGACAGGAAAAATGAAACATATAAAAAGAACTAAATAGAACTTCTAAAGCTGAAAAAAATGTAGTATCTGTGATGAAAAAGTCACTGGATGTGATTAACAGCAGTAGAGATAACGGAGAGGGGAAAAAAAAAAATCATTGCACCTGAAGACCCAACAATAGGATCTCTAAACTGAAGCCCAGAGAGTAAAAACTGAAAAGAAAAAAAAAAATCCTCAATGACCAGTGAGACAACATTAGCTGGTTTAACATGTACATGATTGGAGACCCATAAAAAAAGCAAAGAAAGAGAAGAGCAGAAAAAAACATTTGAA
>NW_012137690.1:2694-3164 GCF_000956105.1 Propithecus coquereli | reverse complement strand
ATTTTCTTTAAACAAAATATAACTATATTTTGTTTAAACAATATATCAAGATGTATTGTTCTTAAACTCTTGAACTTTGAGGATGAACTTCAAGGCATCCAGACTGACAAACCATATCACGCACAGGGTAAGCAACAGGAAGACACTGAATTTTTAATTTTTTTTCAATGAAGTGATAATAGAACATAGGCCAGTACCTGACATGTGGTAAGCACACAATACAATATTTGTTCACTTAATACACGAACAGAAACTTTTCAAAAGAAGACAGACTAATAGCCAACAAACATGAAAAAATGCTCAACATCTCTAATGATCAGGAAAATGCAAATCAAAACCACAATGAGATATCACTTATCTCCAGTGAGAATGCCTTTTATCAAAAAGTCCCAAAACAATAAATGTTGGCATGGATGCGGAGAGATAGGAACACTCATACATTGCTGGTGGGACTGCAAACTAGTGCAACC
>NW_012137690.1:0-1289 GCF_000956105.1 Propithecus coquereli | reverse complement strand
TAAATTGCCCTTGCCCCTCCCAATCAGAGCTTCCAGCGTGTCCATCCCCCAGACGGTGCGCATCGCACTCATATGGGTATATACCCATCCCCGCCTCCCCGCTCCCATCTGCTCTACACCCGATGAATGTCATTCCTATATGTACACTTAGCTGTTGATCAGTTAAAACTTCTTTAGAATAAAGTCACTTTTAACCTAAATTAGAATTTATTTTATTTGATAATGTCCAAAAAACCCCAGGACAATAACAATTACACCCTCAGGTCATCACAGCCCTGCTTGCATCCCAGCCCTGACCACATCTGCCTGTGGATCCCCAGGTTTCCAGAGCTCTGTAGCTTCTCTCAGTATAAAGGGCTCCTTTCTTGGTGTAAACAGACTAAGACACCTGGAGGGGAGGTTCCCCAGGAAGACCTCACTGGGCCTTCAGTGACCTCCTTTTGCTAGATCAGGATTGACCTTTGCTTGGAGTCTCTGAGCCCAAGTCTCTGCTTCCCAGTCAAGGTTATTCACTTAGTTTTACATAAAGAAACAGTCCGTGTTTGAAGACTCTGGCAAAATCACTCAAATTCAGTGTTTATGTTATAGAAGAAAAGAAAATTATAAAGCACCTAAACAGGAAATGCAAAAGTATCTATCCCTTTCAAACAATGAACATGTCATTTAATTATTATTTTCATAACAAATCATTTAGCAAACAATCGTGTGAACATTTGTATGAATAGTAACTGCCAAGTCCTGTTACCTAAAATTTAGCTATTAACTCTGATACCCAGATCACAGGACACAAAACAGAGTTATCCACTGTCAAAATTCTCCATCCTGCATAAGAAAGAAACTGATATTTTGGTGAATATTTGTAATTCACCAATTTATCTATCACATTTTCTTCTGGAGATGTATTCATTTTTCTGCGGCCATAATGATAAAGATATTTTTCCGATTTCTTCTTCCTGATAGAATTCCCAAAGCTAAGCCCTGGGGTTCTGTTTGAAATCACCCCAAAATAGAACAGACCTCAGAACCTTACAACACTCACTCTGGGGAAGAAAAAAGGTAAATAAGAATTTTTAATAAATGGAATATAGGACTAGGTTTTTTTTCCTGAAAGCCACCTCTTTCTTGCCTCATTGGAAATATTATTTTTCAGGCTTTACCGATATACATTTTACAGTTAATGAATGAATCTTTTCAAGGTGACAAGTCCAGGGAGGGGTGGTGCTGACTGCAGCACAGACATTTGTGACTCCAGTGTCAAGTCAGACTATCCTATCACTTGGGAAATCCTC
>NW_012137689.1:2487-5125 GCF_000956105.1 Propithecus coquereli | reverse complement strand
AGCCCTCTTACCTTTGTTTCAGATAGGAATTATGCCAAGGAAGAAGAGCACAAAGGGATAAAAGGGGCTTTCCTGGAAACTCAACCCAATTGCTTCGACTTCTTTTTCTTTTCTTTTCTTTTATCTCCCATAGCCCATGCCTATCTACAAGAGAAGCTTAGAAACACAATTTAAAATTTGGGTATATTGCCACTCTGAATAAAATCAGAATTCCATTGTAAATAACAGGGGAGATTGGCTACTGAGTAGATCACTGATAGTTTCCACCGTACAGCCTTTGGCAAATAGATAATCCCTAATGCCAAGGGGGTGAATGCAGCCATGTCAAGAGACTTAGTAAGGAAAGAGAGTTGGGAGATCTAGACTGTGCCTTGTGCCTACTGCTTCACTGAGGCTGAGAGGAGGAGGCACTGACAATGGAGACTGAAAAACATCAGCCAATGAAGCAAAGAAAGAAAGCAAGGGAGTTTTTCATGGAAGGCAAGAAAAATATTTCCCATAGGAAGAAGTGGTCAGCCATTTCAAATGCTGCTAAATGGTCAACTAACGTAACAATTATAGGAACGATCATCGTCAGTCATTGTTGAATAGACAGTAGTTCTCTTAGTGTAGATGCAGAGAAACAGAACTGAAGGATAGTAAACATGAGAGCAACTAGATTGTTTGGAGAGAAGGGCTTGTACATGAGAGGAAGGGAATTTGAGAGTTGAAAATATTCAGATGGGAACAGATCATGAGGGTTCTTGGACAGGATATTGAGACCAAACTTTTCCCTAAAGTCGTTGTTCCATATGGAGAATGATGCCGTTGTGCTGGGGCTCCTGTTTAAGTTTATGGGCTGTGGTAAGGTCAATGAGGGTGGAAAGGGCATTGTTTTACCTTGATGCAACTGCATGAATGGTGTCGTTATGGGAACAGGCGACTATTTAGATATGGCTGCCACCAAAGGAAGGAATCAAAGATTAAGATAAAGTTTCAAATCTAGGTGATAGGGAAGGGGATCTTTCATTAGTATAAACAGGTAATTTAGTTAGGAAACAAGCTTAGTGGAGAAAACAAATACAGCCAATTTCAGAAATATTGGGGGTTAAGGAGAGTAAAAGGTCAAAAGTCTTTTTGAGAGTCATTTATACGGAAGTATCATCTCAGTCATTCATAGCTAGTCATTCATTAAATATGTGTTTACTGAATATCTATCATGTCTCAGATATCATGAAAAGAGATTGGGATACAAGTTGAATATTATATGATCTCTGGCCTCAAGGAGCTTACTATCTGGACTTGGAGAAATAGACATATAATCTATAAGTAGTAAAGTGGATGCACTGACAGCTGACACCATGAGAGGGAAATACAGGGATTTGGAGGAAATCCACCTCAGCTTTACAAGAGATGTTTTATGCTAGAGAAACTTATAAAGACATGTGACAGAATAGAAAATAGAAGCTATTAGTACTTTTGAGGTCCTGCTTTATTAACTGTTTATGGGTTTTAAATATAAGAAAAAGAAAAGAGGCATTTTCTAAGCATTTATTACACCTCCATCAATTTAATAGACCTTATTTCATGTAGCGTTTCCAACAATGGCATCATCTCCATTTTCCCATCTATAGAAATTGTGTCTCCGGGTAGAGAAAGCTCATTCTCAAGGTCACACAGCAAGTCAGTGGTAGATATGAGAGTTGAATCCATGTTTGTCTTACGTCAAAATTGACATTCTTTCATTTGTCTCATTTTAATTATATAACAAACTTTCTCAACTTCTGCACTATTGACATTTGACATTGAATAATTATTTGTCATGCATTATCAGAGTTTTGCATCATCTTTGTCCTCTGCCCTCTTGCTACTAGAAGCCAGTAGTACCCTCCAGCTGAAACATTTCCAGACATTAGCACATGTCCTACGAGGGGCACAATTGCTTCTGGATGAGAGCTGAGAACCACTGTTCTACAGTGAACTCCAATCTCTTCCTCTGCTGCTCTCTGTATCTCTGTCTCTCTCTCTCCACACACATACCTGCACAAACACAGTTTGCTACAGAACCAAATATTTCAACCTTATAGTTTCCCAGGCACTCATTATCTTTTCCCCTAAATCTTCTCCTCTTGTATAATAGAATCTACACAACACTGTTATCTATCCATCACCCAAAACAGAAACTTGGGAATCATCCTAGACTCCTCTTTCTACTTTTCTCTCTACAACGGATCAGCCTTTTGCTTCTGAGACATCTCTTGGGTTGATCCTCTGCTCTCAAGTCCTCTAACCACTACCCCAATCCAGACTATCTTCTGGCAGCACAAAGAGAAAACATACAACATTCATCCAGCCCTCTCTTTACCCTACAAACACTGAAGCTCCTGGAAAACCTTCAAACACTTTATTTCCTTTCAAATCCAAGGGCTTCCATAGGCTGCGCCATTATTTTCATCATTTCCCTGGTTGTATTTCACCCCCTTTCTTTCTCTACTTTAGTAGTTCCTAAGCACAGTCCCAGGACATCAGGATGATCTCTTACAGAGTTTTCGTTGGTTCACAGGAAAATGGGGAAAACAAGGGCAAATGGAGACAGCTGTCTTTTAAAAATGTTGCTTCCTCTACCAAAATTGTGTCATTCTCATCTTTTTTTTTTTTT
>NW_012137689.1:0-2437 GCF_000956105.1 Propithecus coquereli | reverse complement strand
AAAAAAATGAATATAAAATAATGAATGGTATGTAGAAAATTAAAATAGGGTGATGTGATGGCAAGTGACTGATGGAGATTTTATGTAAGAGTTCAGGGAGGCCTTACAGAGAAGAAAACTTTTCCATTTAGTTCTGGTTAATAAATAGAACCTGGTTACTCAAGGCTCAGTGGGGAGAAGCATTTCTGGAGGGGAAGTTCCTATCACAAATACACTGACAAGTGCTGAGAGTTCCAGTGTCCCAGATGCCACAGTAAAGCGAGTGTGGCTAAGGCATGGTGGAGGGCTCCCACATAAGAGGGAGCTTGGTCAGTTTGTGCGGTGTGGCTCTAAGCACAATAGGAAGGTCCTGAAGGGCTTTAAGCAGGGGATCGTATTAAAACATGTGTTTGTTAACATCACTGTGGCTGCTGCATGGAGATTGGATTGTCAGCAAACACAGTGGGAACAAGGACATCAGTGAGCAGGCTGTCATCGTAGACAAGAAAAGAGAATGATGGCTTGGACTAGACTGTACGAGTGACAACAAGGAGAAATCGATAGATATAGGATGAGCTATGGACAAGAAATGAAGTGTGATGACTTGTGAATAGAAATGCTGTGAAGAAGATGAACAAAATTGAAGAATCAAGGATGACCCTTAGAGCAATTATCCAGAGAGGTGAGATGGATGATATAATTTGTCTCAATGGAGAAGACTGCAGACAAAGAATGTCTCTTGGAAGAAAACAACAGTTTTGTTTTATCCACATTTTTTTGAGTGACATATTGAATGTATTCATGAGGATTTTTATGTAAAAATCAATAATTGCAGATGGAGTTTAGAAATGTGGGTCTAAAATTGTGAGTGTGCATCAGTTAGGAATTGTCATTGGCTGATAGAGAGATGGGAATTACAATTATTTAAACTAAAGAGAAATGTACTATTGTTTCACATTAAAAATACAATAGGGTAGGAAGTCTTGAGTTGGTTTAATGGTTTGGTATTATGAAGAACCTAGCCTTCTTCTACCTCTATTCTCTACAAATCAGAGTAAGTGGTTTAGACCCTGAAGACCATGGTCAAAGCTGGTTTCTGGAGCTCTAGCCCTCTTACCTTTGTTTCAGATAGGAATTATGCCAAGGAAGAAGAGCACAAAGGGATAAAAGGGGCTTTCCTGGAAACTCAACCCAATTGCTTCGACTTCTTTTTCTTTTCTTTTCTTTTATCTCCCATAGCCCATGCCTATCTACAAGAGAAGCTTAGAAACACAATTTAAAATTTGGGTATATTGCCACTCTGAATAAAATCAGAATTCCATTGTAAATAACAGAGGAGATTGGCTACTGAGTAGATCACTGATAGTTTCCACCGTACAGCCTTTGGCAAATAGATAATCCCTAATGCCAAGGGAGTGAATGTAGCCATGTCAAGAGACTTAGTAAGGAAAGAGAGTTGGGAGATCTAGACTGTGCCTTGTGCCCACTGCTTCACTGAGGCTGAGAGGAGGAGGCACTGACAATGGAGACTGAAAAACATCAGCCAATGAAGCAAAGAAAGAAAGCAAGAGAGTTTTTCATGGAAGGCAAGAAAAATATTTCCCATAGGAAGAAGTGGTCAGCCATTTCAAATGCTGCTAAATGGTCAACTAACGTAACAATTATAGGAACGATCATCGTCAGTCATTGTTGAATAGACAGTAGTTTTCTTAGTGTAGATGCAGAGAAACAGAACTGAAGGATAGTAAACATGAGAGCAACTAGATTGTTTGGAGAGAAGGGCTTGTACATGAGAGGAAGGGAATTTGGGAGTTGAAAATATTCAGATGGGAACAGATCATGAGGGTTCTTGGACAGGATATTGAGACCAAACTTTTCCCTAAAGTCGTTGTTCCATATGGAGAATGATGCCGTTGTGCTGGGGCTCCTGTTTAAGTTTATGGGCTGTGGTAAGGTCAGTGAGGGTGGAAAGGGCATTGTTTTACCTTGATGCAACTGCATGAATGGTGTCGTTATGGGAACAGGCGACTATTTAGATATGGCTGCCACCAAAGGAAGGAATCAAAGATTAAGATAAAGTTTCAAATCTAGGTGATGGGGAAGGGGATCTTTCATTAGTATAAACAGGTAATTTAGTTAGGAAACAAGCTTAGTGGAGAAAACAAATACAGCCAATTTCAGAAATATTGGGGGTTAAGGAGAGTAAAAGGTCAAAAGTCTTTTTGAGAGTCATTTATACGGAAGTATCATCTCAGTCATTCATAGCTAGTCATTCATTAAATATGTGTTTACTGAATATCTATCATGTCTCAGATATCATGAAAAGAGATTGGGATACAAGTTGAATATTATATGATCTCTGGCCTCAAGGAGCTTACTATCTGGACTTGGAGAAATAGACATATAATCTATAAGTAGTAAAGTGGATGCACTGACAGCTGACACCATGAGAGGGAAA
>NW_012137688.1:13309-13573 GCF_000956105.1 Propithecus coquereli | reverse complement strand
TGCAAATAATTATATACTAGAGATGCTGTGGACGGGTGAAAATCATAGTTCACAAAACTGTTAGTAAATACAAAACAGGAGAGGCAAAGCTGGCCCTGACTGGCACCAGCAGTGTACAGCTACAGCTCTTCAGTGGAGTTCAAAGAGTAATTACAGAGGAGTGAGTTAAATTCTGTAAGTGGTGGTTACACAGCATTTAATGTGATAATCTATTTAGCCATCATGTTCCTTCTTTAAGAGGAAAATTTTAAAGTAGGCTTTTAA